>NC_034595.1:7337645-7361576 GCF_900095145.1 Mus pahari | reverse complement strand
ATACTTTGAGGAGAGTTGGAATTAGGTCTTCTTTGAAAGTCTGATAGAATTCTGCACTAAACCCATCTGGTCCTGGGCTTTTTTTAGTTGTGAGACTATTAATGACAGCTTCTATTTCNTTAGGTGATATAGGACTGTTTAGGTCATTAATCTGATCATGATTTAAATTTGGCACCTGGTATCCTTGGAGCTTGATAGCTAATGGCAGGACCCCTAATGGGTTGGTCATGTTCCAGAGGATGATACAACATCCACAAGTATGTCGGCAGCACAAATTGGACTCCATAGGTTAGTAAAAAATAAGTGGACTTGAAGTTGGCAGGAATAGGAATGGAGGTTGGTAGGGGAGGAGCTAAGGAGGTTGATGGAAGACTATGATCAAAAGGCATTCTATGCAGCCTGAAATTCTCAAAGAAGTATTACAATCTCATACTAAAAATACATGCACAGGAGGCAGAGGCAGGTACATTTCTATGAGTTTGAGGTCAACTTGTTCTACAAACTGAGTTGCAGGACAGTCAGGATGACCATAGAAAGACCCTGTCTCAAAATCAAACCAAACCAAACTAACAGGAAAACATGCACAGCAATTCCATTTTGCAAAATGTGACCCATGTATGGTATCATTCAAACATTTTTTAATGGAAGAAAACAGAAAGAAATACACCAAAATGTTGACAATGGTGCCTTGGACAGATTATGGGTAGCTTTAATTTTCATTTGGATGATGATGATGATGATGATGATGATGATGATGATGTGTGTGTGTGTGTGTGTGTGTGTGTGTGTGTGTGTGTAACAGGAAATGTGTTATGCATCATTCTATTTGGATTCTATATCTAAATAAGAAAAAACTTGCTCTTCACGTGTTTCAGAGTCCTGTGAATATGGGTGGAGAAGACAGCAAAGTGGGACTGGAGAAAGGTGAACTGAAAACTCCCACCCAGGAACAATAATTTCCAGGGAGTCTATAGTGGTTACTCTTGGCTGTTCTGGCACTCTCTGCCTGTGTGTTTGTAGTGTAAGCTTGCCTTCTAGAAGATGTTGGAAACTTAATCCCCATTAATATCTGGAGGTGAGGTGTCTGGGGGATAATTGAGGTTAGAGGACATTCTAAAAGTGTTTTTAAAAGAAAGGATGGTCTGAAAGGGATGACTTGCTCTGATGTCCTCCAGTGTGTTGGAGCAGGAAGCCTTCACCAAAGGCTTCTTCATTTCCGTGAGCCAAACAAATCTTTACAGTTGGTAATGACCTAGCCTGGTATTTAGTTATAGCAACAGAAACTAGACCAGGACACCGTGTAACCAGACATGATCACCAACTGTTTACATTCTCCTAAAGCAGGACTGTGTTGATTGTAAATTCTCTTATCTGCACAGGTGATCTAGGCAGTCTGGTACAATAACATTCAGCACCACAGGCACGCTAATAGCCTTATCATTTGGTAGCATAAGGAACGTGGCAGAAGCCAAAATCTAGAGATCGCAACATTAAGCCTAATGTGTTACCTCGTTCCTGCAGATTGGAATTGGAGATGCAAGCAACAGAAAACTCGGCAGATACATTGGAAACCCTCTTGAGAGAAGAGCAGACAAGGAGACAAGGAAACAGAAGACACAACAAAGACAGGAAAATCTGAGACTAAAGTTAGGAAGTCTGAGATTCAGGAGGAGGAAACACAGAGAAAACGGATGAAGTGAAAATATGAAAGATGACACCGTCATTGTCCTACCATGACCGTCTGTACACCCCAACCTCAGAGTCCAAAAGGGACAGGAAACTGGTTCAAAGTCCTGAGGCTCTCAAGAGGGAAAAATGTTCTCAACAAAGTCAGTTTGTAGGTTTTTGATATGTTAACTCTGGACCTTTGGAATCTTCCAGAAGTTTGCTAAGTCATGGAGAAACAGAAACCAACTGTGGGGTTAGGATGCTCTGTCAGCTGTTTGTTTTACAAGCACAGGGACTTGAGTTCAGCCCTCACCCCAACCCTTTTTTAAAAGCCAGATATGGTAGTGTGCTTGTATTGTCAGCCCTTGGGACAAGAGACAGCAGACTCCTGGGGCTCATTGTCCAACTAGCCTAACCTCCTTAGCTAGTATCAAGTCAATGAAACACCTTGGTTCCAAAAACAAGGTAGAGGGTAGCCAAGGTTTTCCTCTGTTCTCCACAGAATAGAACATATATGCACATATACATGCATACAAATACAAATCATCTGTATTTATTTTTATTTGTCTGTCTCTCTGTCAGTTTGTCTTCATAGAGGCCAGAAGAGGGTGTGGGATTGCCTGAAGCTGGAGTTGCAGGCAGCTATGAGCCACCAGACATAGGTGATGGAACAGATCTCAGGTTCCCTGAAAGAGCCACAAACACTGAGATGCTGAGGCATCTCTCCAACCCCTATATATTTATTTTTTAGCTTGTGAGATGTGGTGATCTATCAACTTTTGTTTATCCCCTCCTCTTACCCTGGTATTGTTAGTCTTACAGTGTTTCAGTAGGCTCTTAACAATGCTGTAATTTTATGCGGCTTCAGGGAAGTGGATCTAAACACCCACTTGCGTTCTGCTGTGTTTACGTTGAACCAGTGACAGTTAGACCCAGAAGAACTTGAGCTGTAGGTTGACGTCGTTTCTATGAAACTAACACTGGAATCACTCTGATTTTAAAGAAAAGAATGGCCTCAACTGTTGGCACTTTAGAACTTTTTAAAACTAAGGTCTTTTCCAAATGACTTTACAGTGTGCTGTAGCAGTGCTTTTGAGAATCTGTGAGTTAGTCAAATAGCCTGGAACTTCCGGCCCTACTTTCTGTTTTAGTGCTGGAGCGTAGCTCAGGGGTACAATTCTTGCCTCGAATGCACACAGTCCTGGGTTTGGTCCCCAGCATTAAAATGTAAAACAAGCTGGGTGCTGGAAAGATGGCTCAGTGGTTACGGACTCACGTTGCTCCTTCATAGGACTCATGTTTGGTTTCCAGCACCCATTCTAGTAACTCACAGCTGCCATTAACTGCAACTCCAGGGGATCCAATGCCTACTTGTAGCCTTCACAGTTACCTACCTACACACACACACACACACACACACACACACACACACCAGTGAACACCTACACACACATTTTGAAAACAAAAACCAAAGCAAACGAACGCCTTCCTATTCCATTTTATTTTTCCACATGAATGCCTTTACCAGAATTAGGAAGGCTGTTTCTTCCGTTCCTCGATTAACCCCTTGCCTCCTCAGTGTATGAACTGAGGTATGGTGCTCACTGGCTGTGCGCAACCTCTTTCCAGACCACACCATTTTGGGTCTAATGAATTCCATCTGATAATGGAATGATGAAGGTCAAAGCCCTGGAGGGGTCTTGGTGAAAAGCCCAACTGAGGGCTAAGTTACAGCTTCCATGGCATAGCCTGCATGCCTTTTCCTTTCCTTTGGGAACTGTGATTTCTCTCCTTGGTCTTAGATTTCAACTTGCTCCACAGTTCATTATTAGAAAATGAATTATTCAGCTGTTTCCTTTTCAAGACATCTTTAACTGTCAAAGTATCAAGGAAACAGGAATAAGTCAGTCACATTTTATAATTTTATTCACTGAGATTTATCAAGATGCAATGAGTTTCCACCAGTCTCTATGGCAAAATATAAAATGAAATATTTTTTTCTTCGGTGGCAAAATATGTACATGATATCAAATTAAAATTAAGTATTTTTTTGACAAGAAAAAATATATACACTCTTGTGGAGTCCCATCCCATCTCTGGGTCTTGATTTCCTCAGCTATAAAATGATGTTTTGGGACTAGTTTCTAAGGTTTCATATGCATTTTCCTAAAGAAGCTTTATTAATATATAATCGGCACACCATGTAATTTGCCCGCTTAAAGTATATAATTCAATGGCTTCTAATATATTGCATTTTTTTAGTTGGAATAAACACATATAACAAAGTTTGTTATTTTAACCACTTTAAGT
This sequence comes from Mus pahari, assembly GCF_900095145.1. Taxonomy (NCBI): domain Eukaryota; kingdom Metazoa; phylum Chordata; class Mammalia; order Rodentia; family Muridae; genus Mus; species Mus pahari. The sequence continues at coordinate 7,357,598 of NC_034595.1, read as the reverse complement.
CTATCAACCCATGGAATTAATCTTGCTCACAATGTCTCAAAATCATTTCCAGCGTCTCCATCATTTATCATTATCCTCATGTAGACATTCTGAACTATGTAGGTGCGAAACACTGGAACTAGTCTATTTGAGACAAAGCACATCAAAGACCCTCAAGCCCCACAGAAAAGAGACTAATTTTAATTCCCACTCAGTGACATTAGGCCTCTTGTGAGCAGTTACTCATTTATACACACACTGAACATTGTTCCCAGCCCCACTCCGGGTACACTAATGACTCTAAAAAAAGGCTGAGCCAGGAGGAGGGAATAAAATGTGGGGATTTTCTCTCCATCTTCTGATTATGAGCCATCAGTTTTCTTAGCTCTACCAGCCGACTTCGCTTAATTTTCAAACTAAGCTAAATGCCTCTCGAAACTGTTGAGCATCAGTTGGGAGAGAGCCAGGCATTCAGGGGCTGCAACCACACGCTCTTCCCAGGAACTAGCTAAAAACTGAGATGGACGCTCTTCATAGTCAGTCCTTAGATCCATTCAGACAAGGCCTGTGGCCCAGGAACTGGCAGATCCCGACTCGCTCATCACAAAAACTCCATTCAGCATTATCTATAAACCCACTGGAGTACTTCTCAGAAATGGCTTGCTATCTTGTGAGATCTGAGAAAAATAAAACTAGATAGGTTATAGCTGTGGCTATGAACCACATGAGGGGGACTGACAGTTCATGGAGCTTGCGACCTTTCTTCTGTATTCTTCTTAAGTCCTTCCAGGACACTGCTTCCTGATCATGAGAACCTCTACATTGAATAGAAGACCTGGGAGTGAGGTTCAACAGCCCTAACATAAGATGTACTCTCCAAGTACAGTTTCTCCCACGTTGTCAGTCAGACCAAGGCTGCACCCTTGTGTATTGGGGTTGGGGATGGAACTAACAAAGACAAGCAATAACATTCCTTCCGGTAATGAAACTCTGGGACACTCTGGGCAGCACTTGTGAACACATGTATCTCCACACAACACGAAACCTGGTCTCAATCAGTCTTACTTGGGTAGAGCTGGATTCAAGTTGGGCTCCTATGGTTTAATGGTGTTTGACAGCTTAATACATTCCACTGGATGTTAGACATTATTGCTATTTCTTCTAAAAATAGCAGTGGCCACAATTTTTGCAAAGTGAACCAAAAGATCTGGGCTCCATCCCAGCTCCGTTTCTCCTTATCTGTATGACTTTGGCACTTAACCTATCATGGGCCTTGGCTTCCTAATCAAGGATGGTTTAAATGCTTTGGAAAAAACATAAGGTTCTTTTTTTTTTTCATTTCATCTTTTCTTTTTTAATTTAATTTTTTTAACTTATTCACTTTACATCTTGCTCTCTGCCCCTGTCCCAGTCACCCTCTCCCACAATCCTTCCCCCCCTCCCCTTCTCCTCTGAGTGGCTGGGCACCCCCTCTGGGTGTCCCTCCAACCCCTAGGCACTTCAGATCTCTGCCAGGCTAGGTGCTTCCTCTCCCACTGAGACCAGACATGGCAGCCCAGCTAGAAGAACATATCCCATAGACAGGCAACAGGTTTGGGGGATAGCCACACCCCCTCCAGTTGTTCAGGACCCATATGAAGGTCAAACTGCACATCTGCCACATGTGAGCTGGGAGGCCTAGACCCAGCCCGTGCACATTCTTAAGATTTTCCCCTCTTCTAATTCAAAGTTTCTTGTAAGATTATTCTCATGGGCTGGCAGTTGCTTAAGAAAAGACGAAAGGCAGCCTGGGTTAAGAGGCAATGTCTGGCACCAGGCATTCAGCTTCTAAGTTCTGAAATGCTATTCTTGCAAGCCTAGATGCAAGGCTACATTACTATTTGGCAACTTTGTGGCTAGGTTTGCCTAATAAAATTAAAGGTGGCTGTCTATCTTTCCTTTTTGCTACCAAGGGATGATCTGAGTCACAGTGGAATACATTTATTAAAGCAATTTTTTATCTTGCTGAAATAAAGTGGCCTTTACCAGATGGAAGGTCATATTTACTTTCCTGAGCAAGAGAGTTATGAGGAAACCCTGTAACTGGCAAGGTTAAATCATGTCATTTGTCTATCAAAGCTGAGATCTCTGTGGGTATTTAAAGGGGTGGGGTGGGGGGCTAATTTTGTACCTACTTGGGAGAGCAGGGAAGTAGCCTGTGAAACATTTTTTTTTCTGTACACAAACACAAATCTTGTACACAAATACAAAATCTTTTTGTTTCTGTACACAAATATTCAGAATGTGTGTCTTGCTTCGCTAGACATGTCATGATTTTTAACCTTACTTATAACATGGACACAGTTCTTGTATCACTGTGTGTGAGTATTTGTCTATTTATCTATTTATATTTTATGTGCACTGGTATACTGCATGTATATCCATGTAAGGGTATTGGATCATCTGAAATTAGAGTTAGAGACAGTTGTGGGGCTGGGAATTGAACCTGCGTCCTCTGGAAGAGCAGCCAGTGCTCTTTACAACTGAGCCATTTCTTCAGCCCCCTGTGTGGATTTCTTAACCATTTGGAAAACAAGAAATGCAAAGGACAGAGGAATGGGAGGAGGAGTGACTGCAAGTCTTCCAGAGTCTGAACAGGAAGAACCAATTATAGAAGCCTTGCCAGAGGAAAGAGGAGTTCAAGCTGAACTAGTGCTTAGTCAAAACAGGGGAAGGGCACAGGTAGGTGAAAAAGAAATTCAGAGGTAGATAGAGATAGAAAGTGTGGAGAGATGGATAGATGATAGATAGATAGATAGATAGATAGATAGATAGATAGATAGATAGATAGATAGATGATAGATAAATTGATAGATAATAGATTGGTAGATGATAGACAGATGATAGATTATCAGATAATAGATGATATATAGGTAGATAGATTGATACATGATAGATGATAATAATAGATAGATAATCAATTGATAGATAATAGATAATAGAGAGAATGATGATAGATTTATTGATTGAAACATGATAGACTATAGACAGATGATATATTGATAAATTAATGATAGATATATGATATATATACATATACACGCATATTAGATAATATCTATGATGAGGTCCAAATTTCCATGAATACAAATGAGATGTAGTTTTTCCAACTCATTTTCCAGCGCACACCCTTTTGTTACTCTCTACCTATTTTCTGGCCCACACTTCTCCCTAGTGTTCTAACCCTAGATACCCAACAGCTCCTGGGTCCTCCCACAGATCCTTAAGGCTCAGCACGTCTGAAATGTGCCTCAAGTGCTTTCCCTCCATCCCAAACTGCTCTTCATCATTACTTATTCAGCCAACCATGCTGGTACTGAAGCTACAAAGTCTGTGGCCAGATTCTGCCGTTTCTTCACCCCCACCCTGCATTTATCCACTCAGAAACACTGATCTAACATTCACTGTATCACTATATGATATTGTGCCATCAAGAAAGACGAAGATACTGGGACATGGCCTGGAATATACATAGCTCAGTTCTGACAATGAAGCAAACAAGCAGTCACAAAGAACCCAGAAAGGAACCCTCTGCGTCTGTCTCACCCCTGGGTCTGGGATGCACTTGACCTTTTCTGTCCTTAGGATCAGACTCTTGCTGTTCTGGGTGCGTGCTGTTTTCTGGTGGAATACCTCTGTATTTTAGTCTATTCCCCTTGTCTCTACAGCACTTGTTTTAAATATAGGATTGGACTGCCACACAGCACCTCCCTGCATGTCTTCTTCTGCTGTTGTCTACAGCTGGTTTAGTCATCAGAGCTTTTGTGGCCTTGAGAACATGATGTCCCTGCTTAGAAATTTCTTCTCTAAGTAGTGAGTTACTATTTGCAACACAAAAAGGCAGTTTAATGGCCATTCTTCCATGAGGCCCTTTTTAAACACGGAGGCAGGAGTTGAAACTCCTAAAGTATATTTTTAATATCTGTTTGTGTCATCTATGTATGTGTGTCACATGCATGCTCACACACATGCATGAAAGTATATATTATGTTTTGCTTAGTCGTCTCTTTTGTCTGTTTGTTGTTTGAAAAGCTACTTCTCAGACCTGTAGGTAGCACACTACTGTAGGGATTGATAATCCCTAGCTCATAGAGATGAAAGAACGTGATGCTGGTATGTGGGCTAATGGTAGACAGCATCACAGAGATGGAGGGGAGGAAGAGGAGGGGGAGGAAGGGGAGGAGGAAGATAGTTGGGGTAGCCAAACTTGTTTGGTGGCCCATTCTTGTGAGACCTCATCAACTCCTTGAGACCAACATCAGTCTTCTGAGAGCTGTACTCCAGTGTTCTCACTGTCACCTCCACCCCAGCCCTGGGAATCCATTTCTTAAAGGTTTCACCACCGTAGTGCTGCCACTAGGATCAGTTTTCTGACATGTGACACTCAGGAGGTCACACTCAGACTGTCATGGTTTCCCATGGTGATTTCATCTACAGATGTGACAAATCATTCCATTTTATATCCTGATCTATGTAGGGTGTGGATGTGTCAGAGTTACTTACTGACCTTGTTAATTGACGTTTAAATTTTGTTCTATCTTTTAAAATTATCAGCAGTGTGCATGAGGAATGTTTGTAAAGGTTAGACTTGACGAGTTTCTGGCTGACATTGTCCACTGACCTGACATTTATCCAGCATCTGTTACAGGCCCAGCACTGTGCCCTTCTCAACATGACCCACTACAAGAGTAAACTCTATCTGTCTAAGATGCAGGAACTTTCCAGCCCATAGTTGACTTCATCATGAAAACTATTGTTTCCATTTGTGAGAAAGCCAGCTATTCTGCAGGGCATCTACAAGCACTTACCTGCAAAGGGAGAACTAGTTTTATCAATGCACAAATAAAGCAACTGAGTCTTAGGTGGCTAAGTGACCTGTGCAGAGATAAGCCATGAAACTGAATTCATTTGTTCATTCATTCATTCATTCGTTCATTCATTCATTCATTCATTCACAAAGGGTTTTTTTTCTTTTTTTTTAGATTTATTTATTATATATACAGTATTCTGCCTGCATAGCCAGAAGAGGGCACCAGATCTCATTATAGATAGTTATGAACCACCATGGGGATGCTGGGAATTGAACTCAGGACCTCTGGAAGAGCAGCCAGTGCTCTTAACCTCTGAACCATCTCTCCAGCTCCTTAGGTTCTTTTTTTTGTTTGTTTGTTTTAGTACCTACCAAGTGGTGGTCATTACTATTCCACAGCGACATTCAGAAGTCATACAGAGGTGATTTAATGGGATATGAGTCCTGTACTTCTTACTGGAGGCATAAATAAACGAAGACACACGCACAATTATAAATTGTGACAAGTGCTGTAAAGAAATTGGTTAAGGGCTATGCTGGAGAGTAGAAGGAACACGGTTGGGAAGAGAATGGCTTAAACTGACAGGCTGTTCAAAGGAGCTGACATTCTGCTGACACCGTGAGGAGAGAGGGCTACTTCTCCCCGGCACAGACCACAGCTGTTAGAAGGTTCTGGAAGGAAAATGCTTGACACACTAGAGGAAGCATGGATGCCAGCACGCCTGCAGTGGAGCTGCCGAAGCAGAGGTGTCTGGTGAGGGTATGAAGAAGGAAGCCGTACCCATGCAGGAATCCTGGGTCATGAAGAGGAGTGCAGATCGTGTTTGCCACTCAGTGGGGCATCCTTCACATGGCTGGGATAGAACTTGGGACCCCCCTGCCTCAACCTCCTGAGTGTGAGCAATCCAGGCACGATCTTATGTGTGCATTTAAACAGTCATTTTACTTTCCGTAGAGTTAGTGAAATGAATGGGGGGAGTATTGAAACAGACTAGCTGAACATTTCAGTATCTAGTGAGAGATGACCAGGGTCCAGATTGAGGTGGCCATATTGAGGCGGGGAGTAGAAGATCTCCCTCCTTCCCTCCCTCCTTCTGTCCCTTCTTCCCTCCCTCCTTCCATCCTCCCTCCACCTCTCCCTCTCTCATTCGCTCACTCCCTCTCTCTCCTTCCCTCTTTCCCCATCTCTCCCATCCTGCTCTCTTCCTCTTGGCTCTCTGCTTGTCACTTGTTGGTATAAGTGACATCTCAGAGTCATTCCAGGATCTAACGATCTTCCTGTGCCACACAAAGTCTATCTCACTGTTTGAAAACGGGGACATTCTATGGAAAATTCAGTTTCTAGAATCTTCCAGACCCTCATATGTTGGCTTCTGGCAGTTGAACACTCTTCCTTCTGAGGACCTGCAGATTCCTTTGGCCTCCCTTGACATCAGCCACATTTATGGCTCACTAGCAAGGCACTCTGCAGATGGGGGCTAAGCACATGGTTCTGTCTTAGGGGAACATTGCCCACGCTGACTCCTGACTTCATGCATTTTGCAAATGCACAGCTCAGAGGTTGTGGCTTCCTGCTGCTTGTGGTTTCCAACGCTGCAAGGATGACTTTTACAAGGCCAAACCTGATAATGGTCTATTATTTTAAGATAAAGGAGTTGGGTGGCAGAGAATTAGCAAGACAAAATGCTCAGAATCATCATTTGCTGCGTTTATATGTTCTGAAGTGGCATTTCCTTCCAGAATACATTTTTTTGTTGTTGTTTTCTTTCTTCTCTCAAAACTATGACTCCTTACTACTGGACAAAAAGAAACTACAAAGAACAAACCCTCCAATCCCACTCATCTGGAGAGAGTCCCTGTAATGTCCTACTATATCCATGACTATAACTTTTAAACAGTTGGTTTGAGTTTCATGAACATTAAAAAATCAACCACGTTCATTATTGATAGCTTAGGTCCTGAATAAATGAGAAAAAAATAATTCATCATCTTTGGACAGCTGTTCATAGCGTTTTAGCATTTACGTCCTCTTAATGTATATTTTATACAATCAGTTCTATACTAGCTATTTGTTTCTGTAACTGATAGTACCATTAATATTTTTACATTATTGACTCATAACTATTTATGACTTTTCCTCATTACTATTATATCACTTTACATCAGAAAACCGTCATCTGTGTTTGCTACAGTGTGACAGAATTCTGAATCATTATAAGATGGTCACTGTATGAAGTAAAAACACTATCAATTGACAACTCTGAGAATGAGAAGCATTGGCTGATGTATGTGAGATGGTTCTCATCTTTTCTTTCCTGCCGATTTATTTTTTATTATATCTAATTTCTGAATGAAAATGTTTAACTATCATATCTGTATGGCTGATTCCCCTTCCCAGGTTCAAGGCTGCTCTCAGGCCTTTGGGGCAGCTCACCTACACTCACATCTCCAGAGTCAGCTCTACTGTGCCACCCAGTCAAATCTTGGGGCCTCTTCTCCCATGTCCTGCTGCTGTGTTGACTAGGCACGGCCTAATCCCCCATCACTGAGGGCAGAGATAGCTCTCCCACTCTCATGACCTCAGAGCTAGCTTTCCCAATTACTGCAGGTGGTGAAGGGCATGGTGGCAAAGAGCATCACCACTGCAGGCACTTCAGGGCCAGCTCTCCTTTGTTCTTACCCTTGAGTCTGCCTTATGAATGCCCTCTCTACCAGGGTTGGCCCTATTGTGCTTCCCAGGCAAGGTGCAGGGACTGCTCTCCCAACTCACTCACTGCTATAGTCAGTGAAGGACAAGGCTAACTCACCCTCTCTCCTGACCCCAGGGTCAGCTCTCCCAACTGCCTCCAGTGACATGGGGCAAAAGGACAGAAGGCATCTCCCTTCCCTCCACTGTCAACAACCAGCAAGGGACAAGGGAAGCTCACTTGTTTTAATGAACCCAGGGCCGGCTATTTCGACTCTCATAGGTTCTGTGGAGCAAGGAGGGGAGGGGAAATCACCCCCCCCTTCCCATGCCACCCCACAGCAGACAAAAGGCAGGGGCACTGTGCTGGCTAGTTTTGTGTCAACTTGCCTGCGTTTGATTTGATTTTTATGAGTCCTAGACATTAAAAAGCTTTGGCCACTGTACTGGCTAGTTTTGTGTCAACTTGACACAAGCTGGAGTTATCACAGAGAAAGGAGCTTCAGTTGGGGAAATGCCTCCATGAGATCCAGTTGTGGGGCATTTTCTCAATTAGTGATCAAGGGGGAAAGGACCCTTGTGGGTGGAACCATCTCTGGGCTGGTAGTCTTGGGTTCTATAAGAGAGCAGGCTGAGAAAGCCAGTAAGGAACATCCCTCCATGGCTTCTGCATCAGCTCCTGCTCCCTGACCTGCTTGAGTTCCAGTCCTGACTTCCTTTGGTGATGAACAGCAACATGGAAGTGTAAGCTGAATAAACCCTTTCTTCCCCAACCTGCTTCTTGGTCATGATGTTTGTGCAGGAATAGAAACCCTGACTAAGACAGCCACCAAGCCAGGCATCAAGCTAGGTCCAACACTGGACTACATCTGCTCTGCCCATGACAGATATAAGAATACCACCAACAAGGTGTCTCTTGCCAGGGCAGGGGCACGGGTTCTTAAATGTTTAAGACCCTTTGTGACATCAGTCCAAAAAGTAAGACAATATCCTAGCCAGGCAATGTCCTTGATATAAGAACAGTTGAATTTCCCAATACTTTCTGTTTAGACAGACAGACATTATGAATTATTATGTTACCTGTAAGCATCTCATCCTAATATCTTAATTGTTGTTCCAATGTTATTAATATTGCCCCCCTCTTTCTCCAAGGAAACAAACTAGAGAGGAAAAGCCACTCACTTGAGATCATCTAGGTAGTGAACCAAAGTTTCTGACTCCAATTTTATTTCTCCTTTATTGCATTTTCTTCTTTAAAATATTATTACATTGAATATATATTCATATTCTGGGTACACAATGTGAAACCACAGTGAATTTGACGGCTAGTTTTAATTGTCAACTTGACACAATGTCAAATCACCTGGGTGGAGTCTCCATGAAGAACTGTCTAGACCAGGTTGGCTTGTGGGCATGTCTGNGTGTAATTTGTCTTGATTCTGTAGAAATGGGAAGAACCAGCCCACTGTGCTTGTTTCTCNGGCTGTGTAAGTGTAGAGAGGTGGCCAAGCAAATGCAGATATGTATGTACTCATTCTCTCTGTTCTTAACTAGTGTGACTGTGTTAAGTTCCTGCCCTGTTTACTTCCCCCAAAAGAGAGACTGTGATCTGGAACTGTTGACTAAAATAAACCCTTTCTCCCTCAAGTAGCTTTTTGTTAGGGTATTTTAACACAGCAACAGAAGCAAACCTAGAATCATGAGAAAGGGTATATATAGTAGTATATAGTATATATACCTGAAGTATATAGATTACTTTACTTATTTATTTTATTATTTATTTACTCTGTTGAATCCTTGAAGAGACCACCTTTGCATTTTCAAACACATGAACAGGTACTATACACCTTAACCTTCCAACAAATGCTAACTTAGTGCCCCCACACAGCATCTTCTACCGCAGCCTACACAAGGCTGCAGAGCCTACCGTATAGATGTGCCCTTTATTATTTGGTCAGTTTCATTTTGACTGGCATATTGTTTACAGTTTTTTGACCTTAGAAACTATGATGCAATGAATTCTTTTATGCATACAACATTTCTACATGTGGCAGAATATTTGGGAGCTCAATTACTAGAACCAAACTCATCATCAAAAGGAAACATTCATTTAAAATTCTGATAGATCTTGTCAAATTCTCTACGGTGAGCTTTGATGTTTCACTCTGCCTTTAGTAATCTATGGAGATAGTGTTTTTCCATATTCCTGGAACTAGTAACTGGGTATTGCTATTTTTTTCCTAGTTTTTATTGATCTGATTGGAATTTTAATTTGCACAGGAACTTTTAGAGCTTTTGAGCCATCTACTGTTTCCATGTTTGAAAAGCAGTTAATATGACTATATTAACTTTCTTTTAAGCAGAATGATTTCTGAGGTCTGACATCTTGCAACCCTAACAGACACCATGGTGTGTGTGCATTCTAAAAAGAATCACGATTCTCCATAGGTGTGGTTATATGTGTGTATATAATCTCATTCATAATCAGTATACCAAAGAGCTTATAGAGTACATATTATGACCTGTGAGGCAGTGAGCTGTGCATGGACAGCCTGGTCCCCAGTCGAGCACAGGCCTTGAACCCCAGTGACTCTAAGGGATAGCAGGTGTTCGGCCACACCTCCTGGGCACCCCGGCTCCTGTCACAGTTATAGCATCCCACAAGCAGAGAGGTGTGTGGCCATCAGTCACGTAGGCAATGCCCCAAGCCCTGGTAGTATGTCTGGACTCCACCCCCACAGTTTTCTGGCAACAGGCAGGATGGCCCAGCCCACTATAAAAGGAGCTGCTTCCCCCCTCCTCTCTCTCTTGCTCCCTCTCTTACCCTCTTATTCTTTCGCTCTTACTCTTGCTCCCTTGCTCCCTCCTCCACTGCCTTCCCTCCCCCCCCCCCCNCTTATTCTTTCGCTCTTACTCTTGCTCCCTTGCTTTCTTCTCCCCTTCTCCCCCTCCCCCCCCCCCCCCCACCACGTGGTCATGGCCAGTTTCTACTTTCCCACTCTCTCCCTCTCTCCTTAAAACCACGGACTACCTCTTCTCATTGGGATCTGCCATGCTGGAGCAGTGGAGCAGATCTTCCCCTAAGGGGCCACGCATCTAACCTCCCGTGAAAGGCCTCCCTTTGTTCTCAACCATGGCCTCCACCAACCCAAGCTGCCCTGTCTTAGGCAAGCCGCCTGAGCTAGCCTAAGACTCTCCTCCCTCCCCGCGGGACACAGCCAGAGCCCTCTCCTCTCTGCCTTTTTCCTTTCAGTCCCAGGCCAGAGTCTGCCTGAGGGTCCCCACTCTGTTCTCTGCTCTTCCTCGGTACCCAGCAGCATCTGTGGTGCCCGAGAGTCTGAGGTTGACGGACCTGAAACTGTACCATCCCCACCCCAGGAGCAGGGTCCCGTGGGGTTCCATCGGGGTGCATGCAAACTCCCCACGTACACCTCGCCCAGTGGCCCAAGCGCTGGGCCAGAAGCGAGACCCGATTTTTGACCCACAATGGCCTCTGTGTTATAATTGACGAATAGAGTCCCAAGTGTCTGTCCAAAGTCACAGGCATAGTTAAGAGGCATTTATAGCCTGCAACACTCAACTGAGTGAGAGCTTGCTCTTTTTCTTTTCTGTATCATGGTAGTTCTAGGGAGGACATAATAGGGTATATTTTGTGCAACTTAAATCCCTGATGATTTGCCGCATGTCCTATCAATGGTCATAGTTAAAGAAGAAGTAAGACTCATTTTCCACAGGTATTAAGACAAATTTGATTTTTAATTCAGGTCTCTCAGAGAATACGGATGCGGATCTAATTTCTATCCCAGAACTGCTCTTCTCCCAATGGCCTGCGACACCCTAGTCCTTTCTTACCTTAACAGAGGTCTGGAGAATCTCGCAGGCCAGGCTTGAAACTGCCTTTTTTAAACTATCAGAGTTTCTTTTACAGCCTTCTCTGTTTTCTTGTTCCTCACCCCCCCACTCCTTCTTCCCCCTTTTGCCACATCTAAAATAAAATCAAGCAGCACATTTGTAATGTGACAACTAAACTCTTAAATATTCATATGTAAGTTACATTATTAACTAGACGTACACTGTTGCACAGATCTATACAGCCTTTCCACCTTTTAAACTTTACACACAGCTCCCACTTCCCTCTGCTAGCCTCCAGCTATCTCTGTATAAAGTTGCTTTCTTGAGACGGGTTGGGTTGGGGCAGCTGTGTTCTGTTTAACACAATGTCCTCGAGGTCCATTTTCTTCCGTGTCCTCTGTGCTACCACTTCACAGTTCTCTCGTAATGTGAATAGAAAACTTGTTATTTTTTGTTTCTTCATTTTATTTCTGGACTCTATGGCTCAGCCAAGAAACAGCGAGAAACGAAGTAGGCAAAAATACAGATTCTGTTTGGGCACAGTGGCTCATAGCTGGACCCTAGCACTTGGAAACTTTAAGCGGGATGACCAGGAACTCAAAGCAATCCTGAGCTGCATAGCAAGTTTGGAGCTGGAATGAACTGCATGGTACCCTAGCTTTAAAACAAGTAAAGTGCACGTATTTTTGATGTGTCCAAGTAGAAAGGTTTTTTGTTTTTGTTTTTTTTGGCTTTGGTTTTGTTTGTTTGTTTACTTCAAACACAGAGACTGTAGGCAGGCAGAGTGGCTCATATGTGTATTCCCAGCACTGCGGAGACTAAGGCAGAGGATCACTACAAGTACCATGTAGGTTACAGAGTGTTCTAGACTAGCCTGAGCTACACAATAAGACTTTGTTTCAAAAGAGTAAGTAAGTGAGAAACAGATTTCTTTATTCAAAGACATAAATACATATTTATTAACACAGAGAACCACTGAAAATTGTCTTTCTTAAAGAGTGTGTTAGACATATCCTTTGGCAATTTCATACACATATACAATGATTCTCCATCCTATGCCTCTCAAGTTTTCTCTATTACCTCCCACCCCTGACTCAGTCCAATATGTCCCCCTCCTACCGTCATGTCCTCTCCTCCCTTGTTATAATCCACTCAACTCAATTAGTGCCGACTACTGGAAATCTGACAGGTTTCGTCAGCTTGGTCTTCCCTGGGTCTCGTGCAGCTGTTATGAGTGTATGAGTGTAACAGTCACATCACGTGCAAAGATAGCATCTAACACACTCTTCCCCACTCTCTCGCTCTTCCATTTCACCCTCCGCCTCTTCTTTTCCTTGAACCTTGGAGGAGGTGTTATAATAAAGAGTCCCACTGGGGCTGAGCAGCCATAGTCACTTCATCTCAGCACTGTGCACAATCACGAGTCCGTGCATTGACTGCCACTCACTGGAAAAGGAAGCTTCCCTGACTAAGGTTGGGAGAAGCTCAGACTGGCGGGTATGAACACAGATCTTTAGAAAGTGTCTTGACAAAATGACCATTTAGTAAAATAAAATAGTAGGTTCCCCAGGGCTTATGACGTGTCCAGCCTAGGGCTTTTTACCAGCTTTACAGCACCAGGCATGGAGTCTCTCCTGTGGCGTGGGCCTTAGATCCAATCAGGAAGTGGTTGGCCACCTGGTAACATCCATGTCACTTCTGCATTGGCGGGCACATCCTGCCTACAGGTTGGCTTTGTAGCATTCAGGGCCAGTATACATTGAATTTTGAATAAAAAAGTGTAAAAAGAAACAAAGAGGCAAATATTTCATTAGCAAGTTTTAGTATTGATTGCATCCCAAACTGACAATATTTTGTATGCTTTGGGTTAAATGAATATATTAAAAATGAATTTTACCTTTTTTGTTTGTTTTACATTTTGAGGTATGGGATTACAAACTTTTAATTCACATACGCAGCTCATGTATTAGTTATTCTTCTATTGCTGTGATAGATAAAACACCATGAACGGGGCGGCTTACAGAAGGGGAGGCTTATTTTGGATAACAGTTCTAGATGGACAGAAGTTGCTCATGGCAGAGGGGTACACCTACAGGCAGCAGGATACCTTATACACAAGCATGATGCAAAGAGAATAAACTAGACATAGGGAGAGGCCTTAAACTCTCAAATCCTCTTACCCATCGACACACCTCCTCCAGCTAGGCCACCTCTTAAGCCTCCCCAGACAGTGCCACCAAGTGCAGATTGAGTGTTTGAATCCCTGAGCCTATGGGTGACATTCTCATGCAAACCACCACAGCTCACCTATCACTACTTGACAGAACTAGTCTAGAAAGATTCGCAGTAGCCAAAGGACAAGGTTAGGCAAGAAGCCAGGGCCAGAGAACTAGGAGGAAGCAGACAGACAAGCTGGGAGAGCTCTGAGGATGCACTACTTCGTGCTCACAATTGTCTGAAGGTTGTTCTAAGTGTGTTCCATGTAAAATGAATAAATGTACTACAGTTTACAGCTGATAGACACCACCTATCATTTACATATTTGTTTGATTCCATAATGTGACACTGGGAGGGATTTCTTCTTTTTCTTTGGTTTTTTTTTTTTTTTTATATTAATGAGGCCAGCCTGGTCTACAGAGTGAGTTCCAGGACAGCCATGGCTATACAGAGAAACCCTGTCTCGAAAAACCAAAAAAAAAAAAAAACTTTCATCAAGACACTTAATGCTTCAGAGTCTTGGGTAGACTGACATGCCCTGAGGACAAAGGAAGGAGCCCTGAGTCATGGAAGAAAACCCGCTTTCAGAGGGCAGGAAAAAACACCGAAGCAGGTTCTCCACACTATCCTGCAGCAAAAAAGCCCCCTCAACAACATGGCTCCTGCTGGGACCCATATTAAGCTTGTCACCTCTGTAACTGTGAGGTGATAACCTTATGTTATTTTAAGCCTTCAAGTGCAGTTGATTCGTCACAGCAGTAATGGGATACTAATAGACTTGCAACCCCGAGATAGGGTTTCTCATTGGCCTGGAATTGGGTTAGGATAGATCGGCTGGTCAGCGAGTCCCTGAGTCCCACCTGTCTCTGTCTTCCTGAGGATGACATTACAAATCTACCTTTTTCATTCGTTTTTGCATCGGTTCTGGGAATGAAAACCCAGGTCCTCATGTTAGGGAGGGAAGTACCTCACTGTACTCACTGGAGTACTTCCAGCACTCCAAATGTCTTTTTTTGACTTGGGATTTTTAACACTGACACTTGAAAAACAGCCACATTAAGAACCACAGAATTTCCAATGCTCAAATCTCCCAAGTTCTGAAAATTGAAGATTGTTTTCTTTCTTGTTGGCAGTAAGCTTGGGCATAAAATAACAAAACTATCTATTGTCTTCATCTTACTTGGTATAGATTTACATATATTTTACTTCAGAAACAATGTTTTTTAGGTTATAGGACATTGTTCCTGACCTTTCTACACTATTATGTGGTACATGATATATATGATTTTTCCATTTGAAAATCTAAATCTAATTTTCCCCCAAGAGTTCAGAGAAGGGATTTTGGAATTGCAAAGGAGATACTGCATTTACTGAATAACTGGATTGAATTACCTCAGCATGTGACATTTATGTGGAAATAGGCTCTGTGCAAGTATAATTAGTTAATTAAAATGATGTCATATTGGAGTACAATGAGTCCTGAATTCAAAGACTTGATGCCCTGATGAGGAAGGACTTACTGAAGGAAGCCATGTGACAATGGGGTCAGAAAGGGTGAAGTAGTTACCAGTTGCAGCAGTCAGCAGTCACAAGACACTGGGACAATGCATGGGGTAATTCTCCTCAGCATCTCCAGAAAGAGCTAACTCAGCCGACATTTTGAGTTCAGACTTCCACACTCTGGAACATGTTTCTAGTATGTTCTTATAGTGTTCCCAGGAAATTAGGAATATTGTCAAAATCTTGAAAGTATTATTTATTCCATCAATAAAATATCTTGAAAAATTTTTATTACATTTACTGACTTTTTTTTAGTGTGTGTGTTTAAAGTGTGTGTGTGTGGGGGGGAATAGACCACTGAAAATATGTATAGGTCAGGGGACAACCTAAGGGAGTTTTTCTCTTTCATCACATGGGTCCTGGGACTTGAATTCATGCCATCAGGTTTAATAGCAAGTGCCCTCGTCTACTGAACCATCTTGTTGGCCTTAAAACAACTCTTTTAGTAAAAGAATGATTGCAGAATTATAGTTTACATGGTAACATTATATTCTTAATTAGTATTAATATGATATTCATTCAACACTGTTTCTAATGAAAACTATATAATGATAAGGAACAGCAGAAATAAATTACAATGCATCCATATTTTGGAATAACGACCAGCAAGCCTAAAATTTCAGAGTAACCTAGCCAAAGATGTAAGGGTCTACAGTAAACACCTTAAGACTCTGAAGAAAAAAATCAAGAGAGACAATAAAAGACAGAAGGATAGATTAGTAGAATTAATATTGTGAAAAATGGCCATCCTACCAAAAGCAATTAACTTACATATTCAATGCAATCCCAATCAAAATCCCCACACCATCCCTTCACAGAAAAAATATTCAGTATCATTGGCTGTCAGGAAAACACAAATTAAAACTACTTTGAGAATCCTTCCACCTCAAAGACATCAGTATATAATGGTATACATTCTATATATTAAATATAAAATGTTTGTGTTTGTGTATAATATATGAACATATACATGCTATACATACATAATCATCCCACTGTGTTCAGAACTATTAGGCAATCTACAAGCTAGAGAACCTACTCTGCATATTAACCTGCCTTTCATCACTATAATGAAATACTTGACAGGAGGTTCTTATAAAGAAGCAGTTTATTTAGCATATGGTTAAAGAGGTTGAGGCAGCAGCCCTGGGTGTCTGCATTACCTCATGAACATAGCTGTGATAGCAGTGTGTGCTGGGAATGGCAACTGACTGTGTCTGGAATCAAGAACATAGAATGGGAGGGACCAGAGTTGCTCCTCTAGTTACAACCCTGATAAAAATCCAGTACTCTGTAGGACTAGCTCTTGAAGAAAGGCTCAACTCCTCTTTTGTTGTCTTAACTTTTATTCTTCTCCCATACATTACATCCTGACTGCAATTTCCCCTCCCTTCTCTTCTCCCAGTCCCCCCTCCACCTCCCCTTCTGTCTTCCCCCAGATAGACCTCTTTTGTTTCCCATCAAACAAACAAAAAACAGAGCAGGTTTCCCAGGAATATCCACTAAAAATAGCCTAACCAGATGGAGTAAGACTGAGCACCACCCCTCATAACAAGGATGGATGAGGTACCCCAGGAGGAGGAAGAGTCCTGGGAGGAGGCAAAAGAGTCAGAGAATGTCCCCTAGTCCCATTGTTGGGAGTCCCACAAGAACACCAAGCTACATCACGAGAAGGTACGGGTAGTCAACTTCTAACTCTTAAAGGTTCAACCACCTCCTTACCTGAGCCACTCTGGGATCCAAGCTTCCAGTACAGGAGCCTTTGGAGGGATAACACAATCCTATCTAACTGTAGCACCTCAGCTTGGTTGGTCTGATTCCTAGTCTGTGATTAAACTCCTAGACTCAGGCCTGCCCTCTTCCCCCTCCTTCCCTTGTTCTCTCCCCCTTCCCTTCCGTTCTTCTTTTTCTTTATCTTTCTCTTCTTCCTCCCTTCTCTTTCTCTTCTTGCTGGAGATCAACCCAGGTTTAAGAAGAGCTGAGGCAGTGAGCCGTATCCCTGAGCCTCCAAATCCCATTCTTGGAGCAGTCTCCTTTTTCCCTCTGGGCAGCTGGAGGTCATCAACAGAAACCAGTGCTCAACTCCCATTTCTTCTTTGTTTACTAGCACCATGCTTTGGGCCATTCTCAAGTTATTGAACTTATGAGCTGTTTTCCCATCAGCAAACTAGGAGAAAAAAATAGTAAGTGTCCCATGGGGTTATTATGTGAGTTAAGCAGAGAGCCTGCATGCTTGTGCCCTGCAGAGACCTGCTTAGCTGTGAGTGGCCATATGTCAGTTCTCTTGCAAACTTGATTTACTCCCCTTCTGAGAAATCTCCCCAGGGTCTCAGGCAGCAGTAGCTGCTCTACCCTCTGGCTCTAAGAATGTTTTCTTCTTCAACCTAAAGCAGTATTTGCAGAGGTGTATTGAGAATTTTTTATTTTTGAAAAAGTAAGTGTCTCTTTCCTAGCTAGGTTGAGAGCTTTTCCCTGAACACAAATGTGCCACTGTCCTCTCTGAATCCCCAGTGCCTGGCATAGTCTCAAAAGTGGCAGAAGTTAGACAGAATCCTAGTTTGCCCAGACTCACTCAACTTGCTACACAGGCCAGGGATGAGCTTGATCCCAGATCCTCCTGTTTCCATCTCCAAGTCCTGGGATCAAAGATATTGCCACCATGCGCACCTTTCTGGTGACTACATCATCCTCTAACTACAACTAATTTATCCCTCTGGTAGGAACTGAGTGCTCTGATCACGCCCTTCCTCAAATCAGTCATTTGAAAGTGGTTTTTTTCCTTTTCCTTTAATTTAGCCTTCCTACCTCTCCAACCCCTCCTGTAGACACAGTCACATGGTGGCTGGAATTGAATCCCCATTCATCCCAAAGCTCCCAGCCACATCATTTAAGATCCAATTGTTCTTGAGCAAGGAGCGAGGGATGTGACTCACCCATACAACGAACAATATGGCTTTGACCTTTTTTTTTTTTTTTTTTTTGCACAGGCCTGCTCAGCAAACCACATCCCTGTTGCACAACGAATAGGGAGGGTGGGGCTGTTGTCGATGCTAGAATCAGTCAGGGTTATTAGAAGTCATCCACCTTCTCTAGATAAAAGACAATTCCTAACTTTTAATTCGTGACACATTTTTAAAATTCGGGCCTCTCTATTTCACTGAAATGTTAGGACAAAACAAAACAAAAACTTAAAGTCATATATGTGTAACATAGAATATAAACTCTGAGCAGAGCTGATGAAAACATAAAGTCAAATTGGAATGTGGCGAGACGACTGTATTGTTCCCACAGACACAGACTTTTAACCAAGTCTCACCTTAGCAGCAATTAAGTTGACCTAACATGTGTGTCTACTGAAGATGAATTGCCCTGTTACTATTATGTTACATTGAAGTTACCTTACAGACAGAGAGCTGCTGAGTGGGGAATCTTCTCAGATTCCAGTCGCACCTTGGTGAATTTTCATTCAAACAAAGTCTGCTGAGCTTCCAGCACATGCCAGCACTGTGATAGAAATGACTGCTAGGTAAACACCGTGGGCCTGGCCCTCACTTTTTTTTTTTGTTATTAAATACTCCTCACCAGCCATATTTATCCCAGCCATACCAATGGCCAAACATGCCAATTGCTTACAAGGAATGAAGAGAATGTCCCTGAAGCAGTTCTGATGTTTGAAGGGCGTTATGTAATACCTATGTGACTATTTGCCATTGTAATACTATGATGCTAAAAATCAACCATGAGTTTACACTGTTAAGTCCCTCTTGCTTTTGACTTTTAAATGTCATATATCCAAGCCCTCTGTATCTCATTTGATTATTGGTTTTTGAACTTAAAACTTGTTTGTACCTGTTGTGTTTTATGAAAAGATAAGAAGGAAGGAATATGTTTGTTGGAGGCACAGTACGGTGTGGAGGAAGGGCCCATGCTGAGGCATCCTTTCTCCCCTGAGGGACCAGCCACAGGATGGTATAGTATAGAATAGAGTTTATTCAGGGCCTGGGGAAAAGAGGAGGGAGGGAGAGAGAGAGAGAGAGAGAGAGAGAGAGAGAGAGAGGAGAGGCTGGTCATGAGCACAAGGAGAGAGAGGGGGCAAGGGGGATGGGGAGAGAGGGGGAGCAGGAGCAAGAGGAGAGAGCAATATAGCAAGAGAGAGAGAGGAGGGGCAAGCAGCCCCTTTTATAGTGAGTCAGGCACACCTGGCTGTTGCCAGGTAACTGTGGGGCAGAGCCTAGACTAGATGCCAGCAGTACCATTTAAGAAAGAGAGGGTATTTTGGTTACTCTTGGAATATGAACTTACTGCCCAGCATGGTGTTGCATGGAAGTTATTTCTCCTCCTGAACAGACACATCTCCTCAGTCTCACAGAACAGTAGGATGAGGAGAGAGCATTTGGGTATCTTCAGACTCCACATGGTCGAACATTCCCTTCCTTTGTATAACCTCTGAAGGGGTTTTCAAATTTTTTACCAAATAAATTCTCTTATTAGTTCCTAACATTTCACTTTCTCGTTTTCATTAAAGACTTTCTCCACCAATCAGAGAATGTGACTATGGTACTAAAGACTTTCTCCACCAATCAGAGAATGTGACTATTGGACCCTAATTGGAATTTAGCAGCCGGCAGCAGTGTGGCTGTTGATTTTGGAGTCAGATTATCTAAGGTCGAATCTTCTCTATGACAGTTACTAACTTACATCTCATGCCTTGCTGTCTTAGTCAGGGTTTCTATTCCTGCACAAACATCATGACCAAGAAGCAAGTTGGGGAGGAAAGGGTTTATTCGGCTTACATTTCCATACTGCTGTT
>NC_034595.1:7327295-7337495 GCF_900095145.1 Mus pahari | reverse complement strand
AGACTACCAGCCCAGAGATGGCACCACCCACAAGGGGCCCTCCCCCCTTGATCACTAATTGAGAAAATGCCTTGCAGCTGGATCTCATGGAGGCATTTCTCCAATTGAAGCTCCTTTCTCTGTGATAACTCCAGCTTGGGTCAAGTTGACACAAAATTAACCAGTACACTTGCTCTGCCTTGGTTTCCTCATCTGTGGAATAGTGCCACCAGCAGCAGCTACCACAGAGGTGTGTAAGGAGTCTGGCTTTGTTACAACTGCCTTACGATCCTGTCAGACCCAAAGTAGGACATGTTGTATTTAAATGAAGGTTTCCAAAACTGTATGAACCTGGACACACTCATTCCTATGTCACAAGGCTCCAGGGTTCTAGGACTCCAGGCCCACTTCTCCTTTAAAGATAAGAAACTTGAAAGCCAGAGGAATGAGCTTTCTGAAGAGTATCAGCTAGTAAGGGGTTGACAACACTAGAACCGAGGACCTACATATGAAAGGACGAGACACTTACTAAACTAGTACAAAGTCTGCCTGTGAAAGTCCCAAAGCACCTAGATCGTGGGTATGAAACAGACAAAAGTGTCATCAGCTCACTGTTGGAGACTCTGTATGCAGAAAGCACTCAATTCCTATTGATTTCCCATGGGATAAATGAAAACTCTGGACATCTCTCTCTAGAATATGGAAATGAAAAATAATAAAAGATCATTGCATGTAACTTCAGAAAATAAATAACAGAAGCTGGGCATAGTGGTCCATGCCTGTAATCTAGGGGGACACATAGAAATAGAAAGGGGGTGTGCACTCATTAAATAAGCAAACAATAAGACCCTTCATAAATATAAAAACATTCAAGTAAAAACAAGTGTTTGAATAAATTATGATCCAGAAGTACAGTTAGCACTATATTAGAACACTGCTACTGTAATTGTGTATGTGTGTGTATGTTTGTGTTTATATATGTGTGTGCATATATATATATTTATATATATCCATAGGCTGACCTGGAAGTGTAAATGCTATGATAATGTCCATGGACAAGAGCTTCGGCCTAGAATTGTGTAGAGGGATGGGGGCAGTGATGAAAGGCAGCTATGATATGAGAGGAAGACAGCAAGTCCTTACTCCAAGACCCTGCCCTGACTTCTGACTCCAGGCTCCCAGCTAGAGTCACAAGGTGCTACATAAACCTCCTCAGGCCAGTCTTTACAGTTCCCCAGTCCCACTGCAATCAGATAGTGAATAGACCTATCCGAGGCCTGATGAGTAACTTCATAGCTACAGAAACTTGGAAATGTAAATCTCCAAACACCAGTTGTCAAGTGTACTCAGTATCCGTGAGGACACTTTAATACTCACTTCTATTGTTGTTGGGATTGTTAACACATACAAACTACGGGGAAGGCTACTAATAATATGTAAGTTTTAAAACTATTTATTTTCTTTGGCTAGTGACTCATAACTAGAAATCTATTTAAAGGGGAGAATTAGAGACATATATACAAAGAGAAATCTACAACTCTCTAACAGTACTATATGATTGCAAAATACAGGGAATAACTTCACAGTTAAAAACGGAACAGTAGATAGAAATATATGTGTATAGAGTTGAAAACAAAATAGTTGTTATAAATACTGTTCTGAGAATAAATTCATTAATATGAGAAAATACTTAGAATCTAATACTAAGTTAAAAAGTCAGAGTAATAACCAGGAATAGTGGTGTATACCTATAATCTCAGCATTCAGGACCTGAGGCCTACCTAGGCTACACATTTTAAAAATTAAAATAAAAATCTATGCATGTGCCTTGTAGGCATATTTTAAGAAATATTCTGTCTTCTGAGAGAAGACAACAATGAAATTAAGTCAAATGTAGGCAGTAGTTCATCTAAAAATGGAATTATACTCTTGACCCTAGCCAAAAGGCTACGGAATAATGGAGCAGGATTATAAGGGGTATTTATTTTTCCATATGTTATATAGTTTCTACATTATACTTTAATAATAAATCATTTTTATTATTAAAATATGGGCATGTATACAGTGTTAAGAAGGAACCCAAACACTTGGATACGTTTCACAGAAACACTTGATAGTTTCTAGTATATCATTTTAAGGAATCTGTGTTGTAGAAATTATTCATATGTGCATGTTAACATTTATTTTTTTACAAGTAAAAAAAACCACAAAACTTTATTTTTTTTATTTAACAATACATCGTGAAAGTCATTCCACATAAGAAAAGGCACAGCTAGACCATTATTTTTATTTGTTTTTCATTGAAATTAAATTGTTTAAAAATAATATATAAAAATAATGTTACACATATTTACAGGGTAGCATTTACAGGTTTGTTATGTAGATAGTGCATTATCTCATTGTTTCTAATGGCTACATGGTATCCTCTAATGTGACCAGAAAGTTATTTGTCTACTCTGTCCCCTACTAATAGACATTTAAGTTGTTCTACAATGTTTGCTAACATAAACAATGTTACAATGAACTGTGTGTGTGTGTGTGTGTGAGAGAGAGAGAGAGAGAGAGACAGAGACAGAGACAGAGAGACAGAGAGAGAGACACAGAGAGAGAGACAGAGAGAAACAGAGACAGAGAGTGGGGGTAGAGGGGGAGGGAGAGGGAGAGGGATATTAGGTACATGTGTAGAACATCAATCTGTACAGTGAACTCCTTGTTGTAAAACTAATGGGTCAAGGGCTTATGTCATAGCTGGGAGGTGTGTGCCCATAATCCCAGCAGCCAGGAGGTTGAACTAGGAGGACTGCTCACAAATTTGAGATCTGTCTAGACTTCACAAAGAGTTAAGCGGGCACAGGCTACAAAATGAATTTTGGCTCAAAAATTAATAAATAAACAAAATAAACAAAAATAATATTACAGAGCAGGAGAGATGTATGCATACATGAATTTTAAAAGTTTATTTAATAATAGTTTGTAACCTTGAAACAACAGTTTTGTTTTAAAACCCTAATTATTATAATACGTAGTTGGTAGCTGGGCATGGTAAGTACAAGACTTTAAATGCAGCACTAGGAAGGCAGATGGATCTCTGTGAGTTTGAGGCTAGCCTGGTCTATATAGCAAGTTCCAAGTCAGCGAGGGCTACCCAGTAAGACTTTGTCTCAAAAAAAAAAAAAAAAAAAAAAAAAAAAAAAAAAAAAAAACCCAACAAACCTAACCCTACCTTTCCCACTGGGCTACGTGCCCAGCTAAGAATGGCACACGCTTCTGGTAGGTCCGTTTTCCTAGAAGCAGAGTGAGACAAACCTAAGTACGTTTAAGGCAGCAGTTCTCAACCTCTGTGTTACTACCAGCGTTTTCATAGGGGCTCCCTAAGAGCACTGGAAAACACAAATATTTACATCACAATCCACAACAGTAGCAAATTACAGTTACGAAGTAGCAGGGGAAATAATTTTATGGTTGGAGTCACCACGATATGAGGAACTGTATTAGAAGGTCACAGCGCTAGGAAGGTTGACACTGATTTGTAGGGAAAGTGCCACCAAAGAATCCTGTAAGGAAGGAAAGAAATACAGGTCAAGTGTAGTCCTAGCCTGCACCAATAGGAACATGGGAACATGATCAAATTCCAGGGCTGGACCCACCCACGCTCAAGAAAAGGTGTCACGAATTTTAACTTCCTAACTGTCCAACTTTGGTTGCAGGTATGCAAGACATAAACTCCTATGGGACAATTCCTGGAAAAGGAAGCCATGCTGTCATGAGTAGAGAACGTTTGAAGCAGCTGTAGGCTAGCCAGGATCCTAGACTACAGAAAACCTGGGCAGGGCACCTAACCCAACCATTTCCTTCTGGGGTCAAAGTGGAAAAGGACTGAACTGTATTCATTGTTCTTCTCAGCCTTTGATTCAAAGGGCCTCGTTATACACGCACACAAAGCAAGGTCAACAAAGAAATTTGTCCCCTCTGCTAACTAACACAAGTTTACCTGTTGGCAAAGAACTAAGGGATATTTACACTGTTGTCAAGTGCAGATTTTCCTCAATCCATTTGGCTATTGGCTTGTGATTTGCCCTGTGTGGATCCTTGGGTTGGAATTTTAATACAAGTCAGTGTTTTGCAAGTCTTACTGGAAGTTTCCTGAAATATCAGTTTCTGGTTTTAAAAGCCACTTTCAGGGGCAAATACTATAGTTAAGGTAGAGAGTCATACGATGACAGATGCAAGGTGATTTACCCTCTTCCCACACTCTCTCCTGAGTCTTCCAGAGGAACACCAAACTAATATGGCCTTAGTTTAGATTCCAACTTATTGTTTCCTTTTTCAAAACCCCAACAAAGTTTCTCAGGGTCAATTAACTCTGCAATGGAGAACAGCTCTCTGGGAATTAAAGTTTCCCATACTCTCAGAAGGGTGTATGGGAACATGGTGGTGGTGGTACGTCTATGTGTGGAGGAGGGTGGGGTGACAGAAAGCAGTCAGGGTCAGACTCCAGGCTTCCTTAACACATCTTATTTTACGTGGTTGGGGAAATGCCTCAGACACCTGGCTTTCCTCTGTGGAATTGTCCTTGGCATTGTCACCGGGCTCAAAGATACTACATAGCTCATGCTAATTATTTACAGCACTTTCTTGGGGACCCATGTCTTCCTCCCTGAGCAGGTTTTAAGATCTCAGTCTTTCTGCACCTTTACCCCCAGGAGGCTGAGCTCCAATGTGCTGTACACCCCCCCCCCCAAGGACTAAGGGAAGTCTCAAGGCAACGACCTGGAAGGGTAATTACAGTCTTCAGAAAGATTGGGGTTAGGCTTAATTAACGGAGTTTCCCCTCCCCCTTCCCCTTCCCCAAGGGCTAACACTTGTGCTAGTCTTTCTGTGGATAAAAAGGGAGAATGCAGACATTTCCAAAACTAGCAGGAGTCCCCAAAGGCCTTTTTACTTAGGGCTATATAATTTTCTAACCGGCTGTAGGGCTAACTGGGAATGAACAACCAGTCCAGTTGAACTTTGCCCTCTGACTTGGCAATGGCACCGTTGGGAATGGGAAAGAAGCCACTGTCTCTCTGGAGCTACGCTGGCGTCTTTACCCTCATTGGGTTTGGCCCCCACAAAATGCTGAGAGGAAGGTAGACAGTCCTTATTTTGGGGAGAAGGAGTTGAGGAGCCACACCCACACAGCTGGTAAACAATCAAGCCCTGGGCCTTGCCTCTCACTCTGCATTAAGATGACCTAGAGTTGTTACCCTTTCCCCAAGTGTCTGGGTAAACAAAGAAAATGTTTGGGTTGGCCAAAGAGGGATTCTACTCAGTTTGTTTGTTTGCCAAAAGGTATAAACTCCAAACCAGAAACCTTAGGTATGCTCACTTGAGCTCCCCGAATCTGTCTGTCTGTCTCTGTCTGTGCCTCTCTCTCTCTCTCCTTCCATTCCTCACCTCTAGCAGACACTGGCTTTGAACTTACTATATGTATGCCATGGAGCCTCGAGTTTGATCCTCCTGACTGTAGCTGGAGTGCCAGTGTTATAAAAGTGTACCACCATGCCTGGCTTATGCCCTGCTGGGGAGCAGACCCACAGCTTCACCCATGCCAGGCAAGTTACTGTATCAACTGAGCTTTTGAATCTCTTCAGGGAATTTCTCCCTCTCCAGTGGGATGGGTTTCTCTAACCTGACGCTAACAAATCATTCTGTTTTAAAGTTCTCTGTATCAGGCCCACTCTGAAACTTCGGGACCTGGCATCCAATAAACACTTGGCCAAGTGCTGACTGTTGGGGATCCAGCAGACTCAGCTAGGCGGCTGCAGAGAGAGCCCAGACAGACATCAGTGTCCGGTTGCGTCCCGAAGTTCAGAGACCTTTCTTCCTCCCAGGGCCACCAGAACCAAATGGCACATCTACATCTCAGTGGGGAAGAGGCCGACAAGCCCAAAGCCCAGACCCAGGCAGGACTCAGGAGGTGATTGCAGTTTGTATCCTGCTCCCAGGCCATGCACCGCCCTACACTGTCCGCCACACTGCCTGGAAATGCTTCCCTCCAGCTCCCCTGACGTCCTTAAAACTGCCTGCCTTTACAAAGTAATTCTTTTTTTTTTTACCCATTTTATATACAAGGAAACAGAATCACAGAGATTCAGTTGTGTGCTGAAAGATGATTCCTAAGAAGAAGAGTCTCCACCTCCAACCTTTGACTCC
The DNA here is from genome assembly GCF_900095145.1 of Mus pahari. Classification (NCBI taxonomy): domain Eukaryota; kingdom Metazoa; phylum Chordata; class Mammalia; order Rodentia; family Muridae; genus Mus; species Mus pahari. The sequence goes on along the minus strand of NC_034595.1, from coordinate 7,331,321 downwards.
AAATCTTTTGTTTTCTCCTCTTTGGAACAAAGGCCTTATCTAAAACCTCATAGAGACGATTAGCTTCTAGCTGTGCATGGTGGCACAGGCTGGACCTGAGTTCTTAGTGGAGATAGGAGGATCAGGAGTTCAAGGCCAGCCTGGCCTCCTCCTCCTCCTCCTCCTCCTCCTCCTCCTCCTNCTCCTCCTCCTCCTCCTCCTCCTCCTTCTTCTTCTTCTTCTTCTTCTTCTTCTTCTTCTTCTTCTTCTTCTTCTTCTTCTTCTAGTAGTAGCTTCTGAAAGAATGAAGTAAAAGGCCCCAGTGTAAAACCAGCAGCAAAAATCACCACAAGAGGCTCAGTGAGAGCAAATGAACCAGAAAGAGATATAGACCAGGGCTTTGCTTCACCCGCTCTCAGTATATTTACCAATGGTCTTCTTCTTCTTCTTCTTCTTCTTCTTCTTCTTCTTCTTCTTCTTCTTCTTCTTCTTCTTCTTCTTCTTCTTCTTCTTCTTTGTTTGTTTGTTTTTTTCGAGACAGGGTTTCTCTGTATCGCCCTGGCTGTCCTGGAACTCACACCAATGGTCTTCTAAGGCTAGTAAACCTTTCACTAACAGATACATTGGCATATCATACTGAAATGCCTCTGCTCCTACTTCCATCTATTTCTCTCCTTTAGTCAATCACTTAGGAGATGTTTTTTATGAGCACATACTATGTGCCAAGCACAGCTGCAGGCACTGCAACCAACTTCACTCTCTGCCCTCTTCTATGTGCATCCCTGTACAAAGTCACTCATCTGGAAGGAGGGCATCACTTGCTGGGCCTTCTCATTTAAATTTTCCTGTGATAACAAAGGAGAAAATCTACAGATAGTTTTCCAAATCAGCTCCACTAACCCCCAACAAGTGTTGGATCTGAAGATCCAGAGCCATGGGATGAGCTGAGTCTCAGCTTTTCACTGGTTGTAGGACGTCAGGAATCACTTTCTTAGAGCCTCAGTTTTATCCTCCGAAAACCAGTGATCAATTATTTCACAAGACTCAAGCGGGTCACGGGAGAATTCAATTATAACTGTCCAGCTCGGGGCTCAAGTATGTTCAAAGCTCTCAGCATGTGGGACTCTCAATAGGGTAATGATTTAAGTTCCAGGCAGCCATCTTCTTGCCAATGGCAACAGAGGCATCCAACAGCCTCCACTTCTCCCCTGGTCACCTCAGCAAGGCATGGAGACAGGGTTACTTTCGGGCAAGAGTAGCCCAATTGCAGTCTTTGTTTTAATCAGCCTGAGCAGCAACTCAGTGGAGGGTCCATGAGGTGGTGACATTCCAATTCCCTGAGACACTCAAGGGAGCAGATTCTTGGAAAGAGATGGGAGTGGGAGGAGGCTGGCCCACTTCTATTTCCTTTCCTCAGTCTCCAAGGTTCCTTCAGGAAGGGAGGATACCTGCTGCTCTCTCCAGCTCTTTGCAGTTCTGAGGAATAGCTCAGGGCCAAGGGGTAGACAGGTCCCTGCCCTCCCCTCCTATCTGATATGCTTCGAGCTACATAGGCAACTGCAATGGGAAGGATGCTGATGGCTCCCACCGAGCCTGAAGATGGGGAGACTCCCAGATGTCTATGACTGCTCTGACCTTACAAGAAAAGCCACTGTTAGTATACTGTTCCCTGCTCCCTCTCCTCCTTTTCTCTCTCATTGCTCTCTGAGCAGAAGGTGAGCCGCCAGCCTGTGGGCCAGCCAGTCCTTTGATCTTGGCTTTCCTGCTCCAGATCAGTGGGAAATTACTGGCATTGTGGCACAGCAGTTTGAGCAGACTGTGCCAGACTCAGTTCAGGATTTCCAGGGGAAACAAGGCATCCTCCGCCATTGGTGCTTACACCTGTTTTCACCAATGGACACATTCCAGACTGGGTGCCAGTTAGGGCTGCTGAATGGATATAAAAGCCCTCGTGTTGGGGATCCTCACAAACAAGCAGCCACTTCAGCCTGCCAGACACTGTAACAGCTTCTCTTTGAGATGCCTGGGGTTGAAAAAACTCTAGCTGGTTTTTTTTTTTTTTTTCATGAGCTCACTCCAATAAACAGCAAATTTAGCAAGTGTGAGCAGTGTTTCTGCCCTCAATAAACGAAGAACCCAAAGGGTGGCAGGGACCTTCCTCAGAATGCATAGAGTAACTTCTAAACGGAGGTCTTGCCAAAACGCACTCTTTTTTACCTGTTCTGTACTCTAGAGCAGGTTTCTGAAACTCCCGGGTCTCAGTTTCCTTTCTCATAAATGAGGCGTCACATTACTCCTTTCCAATGGATCTCTAAATTAAAAAAACAAAAAAAAAAAAAACAAAAAAAACAAAAAAACCGCAAGCGACGCTTTCTACATCATAGTAGCCATATAAATAGTATGCCATAACTGGTTTTCTCCACCCCTTGCACAATTCCAGGTCCTCATTTGTTTATGGAGCGTCAAGCTATCAAGATCTCCAAATCTCCTCCATTCGGGCATCCTTACTTTACATTAGCTCAGGCACCATCCACAGAAGGAATTGCTTGCTTAAAGAAACTTGCTGAGTCTGGAAAGGCACAGGACAGGTCCTGCGCAGGCCTTGCCTGCTAGTTACCTTTCACCTACTTCAGCAGCGCCGGCCTAGCGGGGTAACTCCAGGTCAGACGCGGATCTCCGCGCGCCTGCGCAGAGCTGGCTGCCGGCTGCAGTTAAGCATCCCTAAAGTTTTTTCTTTTTTGGTGGTGGTTTCTGTTCCTCTCGGAAATGAAGGCTGTGGGCCTTGCGGACATTCTTTGATTTCTGTGTGGGCACGGTCGTAGCCGGACAGGGTAACCTGGACCTCTTCCCAAAATAGTCACCTACCGCTAACAGCCCCAGGCTCCCCATCCTTCCCTTCCCCCATTGTTGGACTTTCTGCTCCCCTCTCTCCCACAGGTGGGGGCTGCCCATCTCCTCGCTGCCGCCGCCCCCCCAACTCCGCCCTGATCACTGCCCCCGGAAAAGAGCAAGGCTGACTCCGGAGCTAGAGAGGCACACATTCGAGCGAGAAGCTACGTGGGTGCAAACAACACTCCAGTTTCTGCCCGGGAGGAGCCAGATCTAACAACTAGTTTGCAAACCAGAGGAACCGCTGGTTTGAAGCGCTGGTTGAAGGCGTCTTGGCTGCCACGCCTTGGGGTTACTGCCGGGCATCGCGCGGGCGGGGCGGGCGCTAGAAGGGGCACGTCCTTGGCCTCAGGAACCACCATAGTGGAAACACTCATAGCCATCTGGAGAGGTCTGAGGCTCTCAACCACACCAGCCTCGCCAGCAGTATAAAAGCGTCTGTGGTGGTCCTTCTGTTCTACAGAGTGCCCTCTTTCCTGGCATCCCAAGAATCTGGGGAGGGTCAAGGAGAAACTGATTTTCAAAAATACCCTTTCCTGCAGGAGTTCAAGCCCCTACCTACCTCTGTCCTCTGAAGTTGGACAATGATCCCCAATGGGTGCAAACAGAATACCTATGTTTGACTGGGCTTTGTCACTAGGTAAGGTGAAAGGACTATGCCTCACCCTTACATCTTGGGAGTTCATCTGATGGTTCCTGAGCTTTTCAGCATTGAAGGTGACCAACTCTAGAATTTTCAGCCTGTCGTGTCATGTTGCCCCTATGTCCTAAAAGACCTCCAGGGAAGTGCTAAGCTGAATTAAATTACCTTCAAAGTGAGGCCTGTTTTGTGTGAGTGGACATTTTGAGGTCTGCTAGGTTTTTTTGAAAGATGACTTAACTCAGGACATTACATTGAGGCAAAGTATGTAGTTCATTCCCCCCAAAGAAAGGACAGATTCACAGGCACACACCTTTTATTTTCTTACTCTGCCATAGCCTCCGTATAGTATCCAGCCAGTTGATATAGACTCATTCTCACGTAATACAAGAAAATTTTTGGTTGGTGTGGATAAGGGTCTCATGCTTTCTCTTTCTTTCTTTCTTTCTTTCTTTCTTTCTTTCTTTCTTTCTTTCTTTCTTTCTTTCTTTCTTTCTTTCTTTTCTTCTTCTTCTTCT
>NC_034595.1:7325407-7327095 GCF_900095145.1 Mus pahari | reverse complement strand
ACTCACTTTGTAGACCAGGCTGGCCTCGAATTCAGAAATCTGCCTGCCTCTGCCTCCCAAGTGCTGGGATTAAAGGCGTGCGCCACCATGCCTGGCCTTTATGCTTTCTTTTTAATATGAATATATTTTAAAGAAACTCTTGAAGGTCTGGGTGTAGCATGAGAAACAAACGAAACCAAAACAGAACACAAAGGCTGACCCCAGAGAACCTAATCCGAATGCTGGCAGCCCGATCTTACTATACCCTAAAGGAGAGTCCATCTAATTTTTAAGGCAGATTAGCAAACATCCTGCATCAAAAATGAAATCCACTAACCATTCTGATATGGGGTTGGAAATAAGGTACTCTCTTAGTTTCATTTCCTGTTGCTGTGATAAAGCACTCTGACAGAAGCAACTCAAAAGGACTGTTCCTGCCCCAGTTCCAGATGGCTGTATACCAGGATGGGACAGTTCCAGCAGCAGGAATTTGAGGCACCTGGTCACACTGCATCCAAAGTAAAGAAGTATGCTGCTGCTCATCTCCCTTTCTTTAGGTGTACATCTGGGAGCCAGGGAATGGTGCCACCCATAGTGGATAGGTCTTTCTACCTCATTTAATGGGATCAATATAATCCCCCACATGCATATCCAGGGTTCCATCTCCCAGGTGATTATAAATTATATCAAGTTGAAAGCAGGAGTTGTCACAGGTAACAACAAACACAGAGTTTCTTTACATTTCTACATTATATAATCATGATAATGATGTGAGCTAATTCAATACAGATTTCTGATTTCTGTTTCATGGTGAGCAAACAGTGGCTAAGGCAAGGTGAGCATTTGTCAAAGGTGACACAGATAACACAAGAGAACTGATTTCTGGGTTTTGTTTTGTTTTGTTTTACTTATTTTATTTTAAGTATCTGAGTGTTTGTATGTGTGTGTGTTTGTGTGTGTGTATGTGTGTGTGTGTACCTCCCATGTGTGCCTTGTATTCATACTGTTCCATAGAGGGTAACAGACCCCTTGGAACTGCAATTATGGATGGTTATGGGCCACCTTGTGGGTGTTGGGAACTGAACCTGGGTCCTCTGCAAGAACAGCGAGTGCTTAAGAACACTGGACTACCTCTCCAGCCCTGATTTCAGGATTTCAAATGCCAGGCTTTCTGCTTCAAGAGAGTGCTTTTCTGTAATACATGTGGGAGCAGGGGGGTTAGGATAGGATTAGAGGGAGATTGGATTCATCTGAAGGTGATGGAGAGAGTAGGCATTGTTAGTATTACTACAGCTAGTATTATGTTGACAGTGTTCCAGATACTAAATTAGTGTCCTACTTGCAATTCATTTAATTCTAATAATCTGCCAAAGTAAATATCATTGTGTCTTTTAGTGAAACCAAGAAAACTCCTCATCTGTTCCAAACTAGATGACTTGGGTGTATGCTAACTTCTCTGGACCTAAATTTTCCTGGTTATAAAGTGGGACCTAACAGAGATAACCATGTTTAGTAACCTTCCTCACTGGATTCTACCCACATAAAAACATGGAGGGAGAATGATTTTAAACCAAAGTAAGTAGACATATAAAGACAAACATCATGTTTTCTGTAATATCTATCTATCTATCTATCTATCTATCTATCTATCTATCTATCTATCTATCTATCTATCCATCCATCCATCCATCCATCCATCCATCCATCCA
>NC_034595.1:7321469-7325377 GCF_900095145.1 Mus pahari | reverse complement strand
ATCTATCTATCTATCTATCTATCTATCTATCTATCTATCTATCTATCTATCTATCTATCTATTTGGGGAACAGAATGGAACTACATACAAGGTGATGGAAATGCTATTAAGAGGTGAGTATGTTCAAAGACATGATATATTTCTTTTATTGAAACTGTCTTTATGAAGCCCATTGCAATGTACAATGAATATATACTAATAAGAACATAAGATGAATGTTTCAAGCTACAATAATTATCTGCTTAGCAAGATATGCCCTCTGGTGCAATACTGGTGCAAATGTTATAAGAGTCACCAATCACTTTTTGATTGCTCCATTAGATGGGACCTATACCTGACACTATCAATGAGGGTAAGAACCTGTAGCTAGGTAGATCATGGTCTCTATGTAGTAGTAGTAGTAGTAGTAGTAGTAGTAGTAGTAGTAGTAGTAGTAGTAGAGTAGGTAAAATCCTACTACTATTCTGCTAAATGGAAGTAACAATAAAATTACTTCTAATGACTTATTGCTGTGCCTATAGATTAGTGAATTTTTCAACTCTCCTTAGAGAAGGTTCTTCTTGCAGTAGATGGGTATTAACACGGAGACCTACAATTGGTCAGTGTACAGAGAAGAAAAGATTTCAGAATGCTTAGCCATCAGTGGGATAGCTATATCATATCTCTCAGAATGCTTAGCCCTCAATGGGATAGCTGTATCATACCTCTCCCCTGAAGACTCAGGGGCCTGTGTAGAAGAGGAAGCAGGGAGACTCTAAGAGTCAGCGATGGTGGATGACTTCAAAGAAACAATGTTTTCCAGATACAATAGGTCAGTTGCACAGATGAATTCACAGAGATTAGAATAGCGTGCACAAACAGATCTACACAAGATCAAGCCAGACAAAAACCCAGCATGGGACAGGGATGAGCATGAAGTCCTATACCTCGATGAAGGTTGATTGCCATTTTATTGTTATTGTTGCTGGGAGAGAGTCAGTGTCCCATATAGCCCTGGCCTATGTAACTGAGGGTGATCTTGGATATTTGATCCTCTACCTCCACCTCCCAAGTGCTCTCCACTTTACTTTCTGAGTCAGGGTCTTTTACTGAATCTAGAATCCTTCAGTTCTGCTAGGCTGGCCACCAATGAACTGCAGCGATCTACCTGTCTAGAGCACCCAGAATCGGGGCTTACAGACTTGTGCCACCATCCCTTTCACATGGATGCTGGCAATATGAATTCAGGTTCTAATGCTTGAGCAAGCACTTCGCCGACTGAGCCATTTCCTGAGTCCTTAAACCCTCGGAACTTTACATTGCCATCACACTATACATTTTATATGTTACCCCATTTTAAAGATGCAAGTCTCAAAGAAGATACCACAGGTAGCAAGTGGTACATCAGGAGTCAAACAGGCAAATGGGCATGCACACTCGTGGCCCTTATGGTTTCTCTAACTGAAACTGGTGCTATTTTGTTCTGTCAAGCCCCGTGTGGGAATGGTGAGCGCAGGATGACATTAATTGGAAGTGCCAATGAAGACAGCATAGATGCTGCTGTAAATGAACTTCCAGGATCCATGGTTTTCTCGAGTATAAAATGTAGATAATGACACCGATCTCACTGGGTTATTTATTAGATGAAATGAGACAATTTGGGTGAGCACACTTTCAAAGCAAAAATACATTACACAAGTGTTATTTGCATCGCTGAGGGGAAACAGCATTTAGAACATTCTTCATCAATCCACACAATTTCCAGCTACATTTTGATAATGAAGATCCAACCCCATCCCTAAAGAGAAATCAATGTTCTCTCCTCAAAGCAAAGCACAAGAGCAGAACACTTTAATTTATTATTAGTGTGCGTCAGCTGATTCATATATTCTGTAAGTTCTTATACTGAATATTTCCACTGCACTACAAGCCAAAAAGAGAGAGGAGAAGAGCCGGCTGGCTACAGGGGAAACTGCCTTCTCATTTGTTAGAGAATCTTGCTCATCCATCAAAGGGTTTCCCAGGATTGGATGTTTTTCTCATTTTTCCCTCTTCTTGCTCTGGTAAGTCTCTGGGTCCTTCAGTCAACTATAAATCATTCACTGCTACAGATTACCTTCGCTTGGGCTCCATCCATCCACCCCCACCAACTTTCCTTTAAGTACTGAGATATATTTTTTTCTCTCTCACAGCTGGTAGCCCCAAGCTACCAAATAAAGATATTTAATAGCCATTCTTGTTCTGTAACAAGAAATCAATATACTAAAGGAAAATATAGATTTTTTTTCAGGGTGGAACAAAAAGGTTCTAGGAGCTGGAACATCTGTCACCTTCATAGATTGTGCCAAAGCTTCTCATAAATGGAGTTTTGCCTTTGATCTCATTTTCCTCTACAAGAATTAAAGGTAAGAGTGATGACTGGTTGCTTTGCACTCCTGTGCTAGAGCCAGAGTTACTAAGTACATTTATGAGGAATAGAAGAACTTAGAAGTCCATAGCTTGAGCATGTCACTGAGGAAGGAAGCATCGCCAGAAGTTACATTAATTTTAATCAGTGTGTGCAGAGGGAGGGGGCATTCTCTTCCTAAAGATGATGTCATTCCAATCTGTCCTCCAATAAGAACTCACAACTGTCCCGTAGGCTAATTCCATCCTGTGCTTGTTGCTGCATAGACTACCGCCAACTGCACGATTCCATCTACAATTAGATTTAATAATAAGAGACAAAACTATTGGAAATGTGGTCTGTTCTGAGAACTAGACTAGTGTCTTGCACACTTTTTCTCATCTAGTACTAGTAATTGTACTCAGTGATGTATGGCCCTTGAGGCTGAAGGCGGGCAAATCGACGGTAATGGCTTTCTCCATCCCTGCCATTTCTATGAGGCAAGCAAAGCCTGACTCTACCTTCCCTGTCCTGAAGCCAGATGAGAAGTTCCTTCCCTGTTTCTGACAACATCGTCAAGTGTCCTCTCCTCATTTGGCTTCTGTATTCCTTACTCTAACAATTACTTCTATAAATATTACTTTCTTGAACAAAACCATCACTTTGTAATGATAAAAATATCAGTTGCCAGTGGAAGCTCCAACCTCTGTGGGCCTCTCCCCAGGCTGGCCTCTCACACAGTTAAAGTGCCATCCTGGCAAACCCTACATTTTCTTCCTCATCCTGTGTCAAGGAATTAGGGACCATAAATGGAAGGAAGAAGAAAAACAATCACTGGGTTGTAGGCAAGCCTTTGGACTCCTAACTTGCAGGATGAAAATAACAGCTACTTTGTGTACTCCAGAGTCGCTGTGAGCATCCGGACAAGGCACAGAAGAGAGTTTTGGGAATCACCAGAGCTCTGCAAAGAATTGAGCTGTGTCAGCACTTACCATGTGATCACCACAAATCAACTGTTCTGAAGTTCAGTTTTAGCACCCAGAGGGCGAATCCTAGCTATGACTCAAGGGTTACTGTGAGGGTTACAACAGCTCGGTTCTTCATACTGGGTGGTTGCATCTGAATTTCTCTGATACTCATTTAACGTTTGTTTACAAGGCTCTGCTTCATTCCAAGTTTTTCAAGTGCCTCTTCCCCCGCTCCTCGCTCTCATTTTCTCATCCTTGAGTCAAGTGGGAACACTCAGCGGTCGGGTGCACTTTTGTCCCACTTCTGTAGCAAGGTCACAGGGCTCACCCTGCCCCCACTAACACTGCCACACCTCCAATTTAAGCTCTAATTTCCAACTTTCTCTTTGTGGGATCATCAATCTAGCCTATGCCAGTTATTCTTGTTAAAATGTAGCTTCTGAGTCAGAGGGCTGGAATGCAGGGCTGGTTTTGCCCTTCTTTCTTTCTTTCTTTCTTTCTTTCTTTCTTTCTTTCTTTCTTTCTTTCTTTCTTTCTTTCTTTCTTCCTTCCTTCCTTCCTTCCTTCCTTCCTTC
>NC_034595.1:7303039-7321369 GCF_900095145.1 Mus pahari | reverse complement strand
CTTTGTAGACCAGGCTGGCCTCAAACTCAGAAATCCACCTGCCTCTGCCTCCCGAGTGCTGGGATTAAAGGCGTGCACCACCACGCCCGGCTCCTTTTTCTTTCTCTTAATTGGATAGTCTATTTATTTCCATTTCAAATGTTATGCCCTTTCCCAGTTTCCCCTCCGGAACCCCCCTATCCTATCCCCCTCCCCCTGCTTCTATGAGGATGCTCAGCCACCTGCCTACCCACTCCTACCTCCCCACCCTGGCAATCCCCTATACTGGGGCATGGAGCCTTCCCAGGATCAAGGGCCTCTCCTCCCATTGATGTCCAACAAGGCCATCTTCTGCTACATATGCAGCTGGAGCCATGGGTCCCTCCATGTGTACTCTATGGTTGGAGGTTTAGTCCCCTGGAGCTCTGAGGGGTCTTGTTGGTTGATACTGTTGTTCTTCCTATGGGTTGCAAACCCCTTCAGCTCCTTCAGTCCTTTCTCTAACTCCTCCATTGGGGACCCCTTGCTCAGTCCAATGGTTGGCTGTGAGCATCCACCTCTATATTTGCCAGGCTCTGAAAGAGCCTCTCAGGACCAGCATTTATGGGCCATTCTTTAAGAAGTTACAGCATTAGCTTCTATGCTGTACCAGAAGTCACCTAGGCAGTGCCTCTGCAATCTGGTGTCTTCATATAAGATCCTAGGTCTTTTCTACAGGTCCAAGTGACATAAGCCACTGTCTGCCGCTAAAATCTATCTCTTTCTCCTTGGCAATAGGGACACTTCTTCAATTCTTTCCTGGGCGTGCAGCTACCTGTTATAGAAACTGATTTTTTTTCCATCTTCCTGTTAGCTAGTTATAGTGGCTTGAACAGGAATGGCCCCCATAGATTTGGGTGTTTGAATGCTTAGCCCATAAGGAGTGGCACTATTAGAAGGTCTGGCCTTGGAGTAGGTGTGGCCTTATTAGAGGAATTGTGTCACTGAGGCAGGCTTTGAGGTCTCCTATGCTCAAGCTCTGCCCAGTGAGGAAGACAGTCCCCTTTCACTGCCTTCAGATAAGGATGTACAAGTCTTGGCTCCTCCAGCACCAAGTCTTCTTGCACACTGCCATGCTTCCCATCATGATGATAATAGACTGAATGGCATGAGGGGACTCCGTACCCCAGATCTGCTGGTGTAGTTAGTTACATGGAGCTCTGCTGGGAAGGAGCTGATGTTTTCTTCCTCCATAACCTGTGCACTCGCCTTTTTCCTCACTACTTTTCTTCTCCCTTTAGTTTGCAGCTGGTATGGAGGCTGGCAGGATTGCCCAAGTAGAAGACTGAGGCCACAAGAGGAACAATCTGTTGGGGCAAGACTTTGGAGCGCTTGCCTGTGAGGGTTGTAATAAGAAGTGCCCTGGTGTGGAAACTTAAAAAAAAAAAAAAAAAACAAGAATCTCCTTCCTCAAAGTTAGAGAGGCCCAAGACTCAAGATGGAGGTGTCCACAGGATGGGTGTCCTTCTCTCCTGGTTTGCAAACAGTCACCCTTTGTCCGTGTCTACACAAGCTCTTTCCACTTCATGTGTTTTTCTTCCTGGTGCCTCTCGGAGCCGATGCTTCTTTTTCTCATAAGGGTACCAATAAAGGATGACTTAGGGACCCTAATAGACCCATTTTAACTACATTATCTTTTCACTATTATCTTCTTGATTTCCTAAGGACCAGACAAGGGGCCTTGCATATGCTAGGTGAGTGCTCTACCAGCAAGCTACACACCCACCAGCACCCTTAATTACTGCTTTAAAAGGCAACCCTCCAATACAAATACCTCCTTAAGTACTAGCAATTGGCACTCTAATATGAATTTAGAAACATGAATTTAGAAGAAAGGGGCACAAAACAGCCCTCAGCCAAGGGTACTTGAGTACTTGGTGGCTTCATGGCACCTCTCTATACACTCCCAGTGCCATCTCCTACACCCCACTTAACACGACGAAGATGCCTGCCTTGCATTAAGCTTTGTGTCCAGGCACTTCTCATCCATGCAGGTAGCCGCATTCCCTAACTGATATGTAGCATCTCACTTCAGCTGTTCTTCACCTCTTTTGAGTCTTGTATGAAGTGGAGTTCCCTCTTCCATTAAAAGAATTTATTCAACTAAACTGGTCTATCCATTGTTGATGATAGCTGTATAACTTGGGCTAACTAAAATATAATCTTAAAAACACAAGTTCTGGCTGGGCTTATTGGCGAAGTCTTTAATCCTTGCACATGGGAGGCAGAAGCTGGTGGGTCTCTATGAGTTCAAGGCCAGCCTGGTCTATGGAGTGAGTTCCAAGACATCATGAGCTATACAGTGATGCTCTGTCTCAGAGGGAAAAAAGAACAACAAATAGATAGATAGATAGATAGATAGATAGATAGATAGATAGATAGATAGATAGACAGACAGACAGACAGACAGACAGACAGACAGACAGATAGATAGATAGATAGATAGATAGATAGATAGATAGATAGATAGATAGATAGACGAATAGGTAATAGATAAAAGCAAGGTCTGGACAATTTGAAGCCATCCCAAATCCACTTAATTGAGTAATTTCTTGCCATAAGGGGACACAAGTGAATTACTTAAGTTTTAAATTATTTGAGTTTTGAACATTGTCCTCATAAACTTAAACATCTATATACACAAGTTTCAAATAGCAGCATAAACCCTAACTTTGTAAGGAAGAACTCATAAAATAATTATTTTCTGAGGCTGGTGATTCAAATCAGATGAAAGGGAGTTTTGACAGTTCTGCTGTAGTGCATCTGGGGAAACTAGCATTTTGAATGTTGTACATTATTGCTTATTGGCATTTCATTTGGATCCTATCAGCATCTTCCTGATAAGTGCATACTTATTTTTAAGCTTGGCTTCAATAATGCTGAACCAACCACCTTATAGGAGGGCCTTGCAGAAATACTAATGAGTATGATAGGCATGCGTTTTGCAAATCTGAAGTACTACCAAAATGTTCAGTGCAATTGTAATATGGTACTTCGGAGGCTAAAATAATGCTATCCTATGCAACTCCAGAAGAGGAGCTGAGGGGTAACAGAAAACAGTCAGCTACGGTTCATAGGCAGCCTGAGCTAAGACTCTGGGATCTGTGTATCAGAGGCAGTCGTACGCCACAGTCAATAATTCTAACTTTTCATTTTTAATGTTACCTTTTCAAGTGGTTTGGTATAATGTTGTCTATACTGAAGCAGCAATTCACTTAAGAGTGTCAGGTTCATGAGTAATAATAGCACGGCCTCCCACAAAGAACCAACTACTCTGTTAGAGTTAACAACCCATCTCCAAATTATTAATATTAATTTTACTTATGAAAACTTACCTGGCCCAAATAAAACTTAGTGCTTTATCTCTCTTAAAACAAAGAATCCATTGCTAGACTTTGCCTTCCTGCCCACTCATGAACTCAGAGATACTTGGATGGCTCTATATGAAAGGCAAAAGAAAAGGAAGAGAAAGCAAGTCAAGACAGAGTTGGAACACACATGCAACAGTTCCCTGGTGGCTCCTATCGGAAAGAACCAATGATGGAAGGCCTTGGAGAAACAGAACAGGCAGCTATGGTGAGGGGCAGATGGAAGTAATGCTAATCTGTCTTGATGTGGGCCATGAAATGGGGCATGGGAACTTGAAGATTGATGCCTATATTGCAGTCCCTTTGGAAGGTGAGTGAAGCCAGAGAGAAATACAGATAGCACCTTAAAGGACATGCTGAATCTAGCACAATGGATTGGAAGGGTGAACCTCTACCATCACTTACTGGAGAACACATTTGACCAATGCGATACTGACCTAATCACAAGCACTAGAAATTCCTGGAGAAGAAGGAGGGGAAGCTGCTTAGAAAAACCTGCTCAGCCTGCTATTATGGAGTAAGTAGAGAACAGAAAGAAGAAACTTGTCGTAGTAGTAATTGCCAGTGAGTCATTAAAATAAAAATAACAAGTGGGGGAGGAGCAAGAAACGAGACTTAGAACCTCAGGTGCTCATATGCCAATGCGTTGTGCCTTACACAAAAACAATGAGCACATGAAATCATATCAGAAGACAGAAAGGGTAATGTTTTCTTTATGATCTCTTCAGTCTTGGGGAAAGGACTTTGGGCTTTTGCATGCTTGGGAAGCATTCTGTCATGGCCCCCTACCCCTAGCAGAAAGTGCAATCTAATGAAGTTTATTGAATTTCGTGGGAAGGGCTGAACCTGCTGCCAGTGTCTGGTGCATCACGAGAGTGCTTCTCGGATACCGATGTTAACGGTACAGAATGCCGCCTAACTCCTGGCTATTAACTGAAATGGAAAAAATTAGCTCTTAAGTCCCTGCGATTTAAGTCTACCATCCCTACCCCTATCTCTATGAACAGTCGCTACCCCAGTCAACTTTGCAAGCTTTGAAACTCAGCACGCTCTCCTCCTTTTGAGGCCTACACATCCATCTTGTCATCCTATCTTGCAAGTACCGATGGCACCTACTCATTTCCCACTTCTCTGAGCGCCACCCCTTTACCACACTGTTATCTCTTCTAGGCTTCATCCCAATATATTCCTAACCAGTCTTAACCAGTTCCAGCTCCCATGTTGTTAGACACCACCATGCAGTCATGTATGCCACTTCCTGTGTGAAATCCATCCAGTGTGACACATCACTCTAGGTCAAGACCAAAAGAACTCTTTAACATAGCCTACATCACATATGGGTTCTGTGTCTACATTATGCTTAAATCTTGGCCTTCATTGTGAAGCTCCTAAGCCGTACCAGGCTCCTTCCCATCCTGAGTCCGGGCATGTACCATTTCATTTGCCTGACGGTCTTCTGACATCTTCACTTTTCTAATTCCTACTTACCATTCAAATCTGTTTACCTGTTGCTTTTCTCTGGGAAAACCTTTTTTGGCCACTCATACTACAGGACTTTATTGAATACTGTAAACCCCCTTCTGCATTCTGCCATTACAGTTCGCAGCAAAGGAAGAAGCCATGTCTGTTTTGATCAGTGGTATAACCTAAGGCCCAGAAACATTGTGAAATTCTATATATTTGCTAAACAGACAAACACATACAGCCTACACCCGATTTGAAGCCTAGTTCATAAAAGAAACCTATCCTGGTGTTGGATGTTGATGGCGAGGGATGGAGGGCTTGACTGTGCAGGAAGGCAGCTACTTACAAAAGCCTCTGTACTTTCTGTTCAATTTTGCTAGGAGCCTAAAGTTACTTGAAACATAAAATCGGGTAGGAATTTTTAAAAATGAGTATGTAAAATTCAGAACTTAATCAGAATTAAGGGATCTATAGATCTCTGTGGACCCACCACCTTGGATTATAATGTCATCGGGGGATTTGGAGTGGCTCGTGGAGTCATGTTTTTAAATTGACTTCAGATTCTGTGACCGGTATCCTAATGAAATGATTTGCACTTGACAGATACCATGGAAGTGACTCATGACAAGCCAGCTTGTCATATAAAAAGCATTCTATGAGATAACACATTTTGGATATTTCAGGTCCTTGAATTATCAGAGTATACTTCCACAGTTCCCCAGGTCCAGTGGAGCAGCGGGCATGCAGCCTGGGCCACCCAACTGTAGTATTTGCCGGAATGATGACACCTCTCAAACCAACAAGAAAACACAAACTTGCTTCAATAACATATTGCCTTTGTACATTAGTACCTTTGGACAAAAGTGAAGACAATTACTCAGTGAGCTGTAAAAATGAATAAATAAATACTTTGAAAACAAAATGCAGTTAGATCTTCAATGTCCCTCAGAGACCCAACAAGGTGTTTCCTGGGAAGTGAAAGAACATTTAGTGGGCGGGGCCAAGTAGCAGTTTCTGGTCCTTTGTACTTACCGTACTTCTGTCCAGATAAGGCTTTTGTCCTGCCATCAGTCCTTCAGATCTTAATTCTAGTGACTCTTTCCCTGAGAAGCTATGACTGAAGCAGACGCTCAGTGACACAGGATCTGTATCAGTATTTGCTTTGTGGATCCATGCAGCTCACTTTCTCATTCTGTGTATAGACTGTATCGGAGAAAAAAAATCTTTGCTCTTTATAGTGAGACACTCTGACGTGGAAATGGAACAGTGACAAATGAGCTTTGACATTTGTGAGACCTAGGTTCAGAGGTGACTCCAGTTATTAGTTCTGTGCTCTTGGGAAATTTTTTTGAGTCTATAGTTTGTTACTTTTCTACTCTTTGAGATGGGGGTCTCATTATGTCACCTAGATTAACTTTCAACTCATGTTCCTCTTGCCTCGGCCTCCAAATATGGGATTGCACCATATTTTAAGTCAAAGTATAATATCACCATCTCAGAGTTGTTCCAAGAGTTAGGAGAATTGAAGAATAGCTTAAAAGAACGTACTGAGCATGCAGTCGGTGCTCACTAAAGATGTGAGGAATGGAAGGCAGAGGGGGAAGAAAAGAGATAGAGGAAGGAGAAAAAAAGAGGAAGAATGACTCTGCACAGAAGAAAGCAACAGAGTATCTCCCGCAGCTCGTGAGACCCTGAACTGCAGAGCTGGAAGGCCCTTCACGCTCTGACACTGAATGTTTCTCGGTGCCCGGAGGGAGAGTCCGGAACTGTCTTTCTACTCTTCTTCTGGGCTGGTGCACTTTTCATCTCTCTGCTGCTCTGTACTGTCTTTGGACTCATTACCCTTGGCGGGTTGAATCAACTTTATTAGTTTGTATTTACTGAGCACCTACTAGTGTGGAACATTACAGCTAATGTAAATATGAAACAACAGGATGTGTTTGAGTCTGGGAGCTGGTAACAATACGTGAAGCAGTCCTGTTTCGGGTGGACATCCCATCATGGACGGAAGGAGGGAGGGAGGGAGGGAGGGAGGGAGAGGGATCTCGATGAGGGATAGTTTTAGCTAAGAGAAGTTGAACTTTCGAATCCTCACTGGGAAGCTGGCTGCTGTAGCAGACCGTAGGGCACACAAAGGGACGTGGACACGGAAGCCGGAAGCCCCGCTCCTGCCCTCAGGGAGCCTCCTGTCGGGTCTGGAGGATCTGCCGATGAGATAGTGCAAGCTGGAGATAGGCCTGAGAGGACAATGAGGAAGTGCTTGGTGTTTCAAAGTCATAAATGATGTAGTAGATTGGAAACATTACAGCGGGTGTGAATGCAGATTGCTTTATCAGGTACTACACCAGTAGTTAGGAATACGATACAAAAGAGCCATGCTCCTAACCTCAAAGACTTACTTCATAAAGAAGCAAGAAGGGACATATGTGTGAACAAACAATGTAATCCATTCATTCAGTGTTTCTTGGGTATCAATTAGGTTCCAAGTTAAAGGGTATAAAGGAAAGAAAGAAGGGAGAAAACACCTTGTAGAAGAAGCTCAAGTTCCAGGGATCATTGAATAAACAAACCTTTCAATAGAATGTCTTAGATGTCAAGGTGGGTAAAGGGTACATTTTCAGAGTCACAAGGTGGAGGGTAAAGGGGAGACCAACTCTTTCTGAGGTCAACGAGGCTTCTTCGGAAGGGTAGGAGCTGGTCAGATAACACAAAGAGGTGAAAGGTCTGTTCGAGGCCGGCTGCATGGTACAGCTGGCACAGCTGGAAGAAGAAAGGAGCAGGGGAGGTGCTGGAGGACAGCACAGTGAGGAGCAGGCGAAAGAACATCACCATACACCAGGATGTGGAGGCAAGGCAAGCAGAGGCCCCCAGCAGCACAGGTCTCTAAGAGTCTGGAATGATGGATAGGAATTATCAAAAGGATAAAAAGCCTTTAACTCAGAAGCAGCAGCATTCCTCAGGGACAATGACCCCTCTCCTGGCACCCAGTAAGGGAAAACAATGAACAGAAGGAATTCCCCAGGAAGAGAAAACAGCTTGAGTCAGAGGTGGCCAGCTCACACCCTAGTCAGAAGTGAGTTCTGGAAGCTCTTGCGTGTTGAACTCAGCAAACTCCAGCCACTGGATAGGGTAAGAGTTGTTCTCCTCTTCTTGGCTGGCTCTAGGGCATCCAGACCTTTTAGAGTCTGGGAGACTACATTTACTTTTAAGCCTCTAAAGCAGTAGTGGCTGATTTGGGTCCTGATACAGAAACACCCCAGAGCTCTGTTGAATTTTGCTTTCTATCGCTGTGATAAACACCAGGATGAAAGGTAACTTGGGAGAGGAAAGGGTTTATTTGGTTTTCATGTCACTGAGGGAAGTAAGGAACCTAGAAGCAGGAACTGAAGTGGAGACCTTAGAGAAATACTTCATACTGACTTGCTCCTAGGCTTATTCAGCCTGCTTTCTTCCCACAGTGGGCTGGACCCGCCTCCATCGACGTCAATCAAGAAAATAGCCACAGGTTTCCGCACAAGTCAGTCTGATGTATTTTCTTAGTTGAGGGTCCCTCTTCCAAGATGATCTCAGCTTATGACAAGATGACAAAAAGCCTAATCAGTACAGACTCCCAGGTATGGGTGTGACCCTAGGCCTAGCTGCTACTTCCAGACTGACCCAAGACTTTCTTCCCTGGTGTGGGGTGGTGTGAAGAGGCAAAAACCAAAACAAACCAAAACAAACAAAACAAAACACAAAACCAGCCTGTTTTCTCTTTCAGAGTTTCAAGTTTGCTGAGAAGGAAAGCCAATAAAGAATCAACATCTCAGCTTTACTTATTGATGAAGCTGACCTGGGAACTGTGGCTTGATCTGGAGCCAAAGAGATTTTCTGAGAACCCTTCTCAAACTTTGATTACCCTGCAAAACCTCTGGCTTCCCTATGCAAAACAAGGGCTACTTGGTCACTCATTATGGGGGCAGAAACAATGCCAGGTGGCCCCATAAGTGGCACAGAAAAGAAGGGCAGGGCCGAGCTCTCCACCACTGTGGGAGAAGCGCCACACTTTTGCCCTTCTGGAGTGGAGATTCCCCCACTCTGTGGACTAACTTCCCATCCCACCACATCCCACTCACTGCTTCATTGCCTTGCTAGTTTTCGTGGTTTTAGCAATTGACTAAGCACTCAGTCATTTACTTCCTTAAGTGGGAAATCTTTATCTTAAGTTTGAAATCTCCTTCAGATTGAAGAGCACTATTCTGTTATTTTTTTCTTCTTCTCTCTCACCTCTCCCAGTGTAGGAATGGAAAAAGAAGGAAAGAGGAGGAGAGGGAAGCGGGGGAGTGGAGAAGAAGGGAGGGAGAAAGTGTCCAGGTACACACTCTACCTGAGCAGACCTGAAATGCTGAAACTTTACTGCTCTTCTAGGTCTTGGGCGGCAGACTTGGACAGGGA
The DNA here is from genome assembly GCF_900095145.1 of Mus pahari. Taxonomy (NCBI): domain Eukaryota; kingdom Metazoa; phylum Chordata; class Mammalia; order Rodentia; family Muridae; genus Mus; species Mus pahari. Next base: position 7,312,085 of record NC_034595.1, on the reverse strand, counting down.
AAGAGCCCAGGATTGGGTGGTGTCTGCTATTTTTCACAGATTAAAAAAGAAAACACACACACACACACACACACACACACACACGCAAGATTGTGTCATAATATGAATGCTTTTATGCCTCCAAACACAATGGTTGATACTGAAAAAGGACTGAGAAATGTTTTGACCTTTGCTCTATTTTTAGGACGATTACTAATTAAAGCGAATGCATACAAACAGGAATCTGAATGATAACAAAAGCATGAGTTTTAAATACATTAAAGACATAAAGTTGCCGAATGTTTACATACTACTTTATAATTTATTTTAATTTATGTGTATTTATGTTTACCTGGCGCCCTCAGAAGCCCCAAAGGGGGCATTGGATTCCAGAAACTAGAGTTAGAACAGTTGCAAACCACCATGTGTTGCCAACTGGGTCCTCTGCAAGAGAAACATGTGCCCTTAACTTTTTAGCCATCACTTTGGCTCTGCATAATGCTTTAATCAGATTAAATGTATTTCCTCACACATTTTTTATGATGCAAACTTTCATAAGCTCTTCTTTGAGATGTATCTTGTCGTCTGATCTATCTTCATCTGTAGTCTGGGCTGGCATGGAACTCACTGTACAGCCCAGAGTGACCTTGAATTCAGGGCACTCTTCCTCCCTCAGACCCACAAGTGCTAGGATTATATGTGTGCACCATGATGCTCAGATCTCTTCTAATAGCCACTAGCCACACTGGTCATGGTGGGCACCAGCACCCAACAGCTACCTGCTCCTATTTAATTGTAATGAAGTACCTATGGGACTATGCCTCCTTAATCATTCTATTAAAAATCACATGCTAAAATATAGTTCTTAAATAACATATTTATCCATGGTCCGAATATCCCAATGAACATTTATCATTAGAAAAAAAAAATGTTTAACCTTTAAGGAAGAAGAGAGTGGGAACAACCCACAGCTATTGGCTAACTCCTAAGCTAGTCTCTGACTTCAGAAGGCCGCAAGAGTCCGTTCCTCTGTGGCTAGAGGCAGTCTTTAGTGTAGCCTAATCCTGAAGGCATGGCTTCTGGGCTAGTCTCAAGTCACCCCGTACTCTAGTTCCTGCATTGAGAACCTGCTGCGTGGGGTTCAATCCCACCCAGACAAACTGTTCTCTTGCCTGAGTTCTGGCACCATACTCCACCCTGGACTAACCCCTGGTGACCAAACGCTCTCCACTTGCAAAGTGCTCCAGTGTTAAGCTACATCCCCGTGCTCAGAACCTTCCCTCAAGGCAGACCAATGCTACTTGCCTCGGTTGGTGCCTCCTGACCCCAGTAGCATTCTGTGGCCCCTTCAAGGCTCCTTCTTATTTCCTACCCCTTTGTACCAAGCTGTGCAGGGGAGATGAGGGGGTGTCTTTGCGACAACCTTCATGGCCTGCAGAGTCTGAAGAGCTCCCAATCCCTGGAGGGCAAGAAGCCAGCTTGGCTCAACATTGCTAAATATCATATCATTGATTCAAACTTCAGAATTCTGACCCTAAGTAATTTATTTTAGGCATATGTAAGCACAGCATAATTTGGTGAAAACTTTTCTGGTGATAATTAACTCAATCCCACCCACACAATAAAGCATACCTAAATCACTTTGAGGAACAAAATAAGCCAAATACAGATCAAAGAGGACTACATGGAAACTCTTTGTGAAATACATGCGTCATCTTCCATAAAGTAGGTTTTATAGATTGACTGCATGTGAAACCTTCCATCAATATAGGTTCTACCGAATGACTAAGAAAAGCAAGGCTAAGATAAGGATCTGGGGGAGGGTATGGTGTAGGTGCACTACATATAGTGCAAAGGTGACCAGGCTAGAACATGCGCGTCTTCCCCCCAGCCTTCTGGGCAGGTGACGAGTATTGCATTCCTTGCCTTGAAGGAACAACTCTATGTGCTAACGTTTTGGGTTTTCTTAGGGCGTATCTGTGAGCACAAGGAACAGTTCTGAATAAGTCCCTCTGGTGTTCGAGCCTCTGCCTTCCCTCTCTGAATAGGCTCGCTTGAGGTCTGGAGATTCCCAGTTCTGATAACAGGATGATGATGTCTGCGGTCAGGTGCGTTAGTCCTAAGTCATCCAAGAGAAGACCGGCATTTAAGAGAGTTATTTGAGCAGGCTGAATTACTCGCTTGGACAAGGGATGTTTGATTTTCAAAATCAAGGGTTTTGTTTTGTTGTTTTTCTTGAGACACCTCTGCTTGGGTTTTATGGAATTACAGAGTTTCTAGATAGCTTTATGTCAGCTCAGCACAAGCTAAAGCCTTCTAAGAGGAGGGAACCTCAATCAGGAAAATGTCTTCATAGCATCAGGCTTCAGGTTAGCCTATAGGGAGGTTTCTTAATTCGTGATAAATGGGGGAGAGCTCAGCCCATGGTGGGTGGGGCCAACTCTGGGCTGGCGGCCCTGGGTTCTATAAGTAAGCAGGAATGAGTCAGCAAGGGAAGCAATCTAGTAAGCAACCCCTCTCAATGGCCTCTGCATCACCTCCTGCCCCTGAGTTCCTCTCCTCCTCGAGTTCCTGTCCCGGCTTCCCTCAGTGATGGACTACAATGTAGAAGTGTAAATGTAGAAGGCCTCCCCTACTTGATTTTTGGTCATGGTGTCTCATCACAGCAATAGAAAACCTAACAAAGATGCAGAGCAACTCAGTACTGTAGGAACAACTCATCCCATGTGATGTTTTGGGAATTCTGGAAACCACTATGATCACACATCAAATTACAGGTGAAGCTGTAAGCAGCCCTCTGCTCTCTTGACACATGACTTCTCTCCACAACCCACAGAGAAATGACCTTATGATCACTAACTCGTTTGAATCATTGAGATTCAGTGGGAGGCTGTAATATTAGCTAAAAACACTACCCCCTCTCCCCTGAAAAAAAGGTATACTCAAAATTTCCATGTTTCAAGGTGAGAAACCTTGCCTTTGGCTCACACCCAAAACCATCTCCCAGATTTCACGGGCAGCAATTCTGTAGCACGATAGTTTTCTTTGCCTTCCAAACGTGCATCCAAATGATTTCTGGCTGTTCCCAAATATCAAATCCCCGAAGGGACAAGATGTTCCAGTGCAGAAGAGGTCCAAAAGAATGTGCAGTGCACTCCAAAGGCATTATTATCACAGAGAGCGGTCCGCAGACATTTCAGGAGAGCCAGGGGCTCTGTACGGTGTGCTTCCACCAGGTGAGCGCCAGGTAGGCAGGAGCACTTTGTGCCCATGCCTGCAGACCAAATAACCAGCCCCCTTTCCTCTCAGACAAAACTCATGTGGAAGCTCTGGGGTGACAAGTTCTTATTAGTTGATTAAAGGAGACACAATTCCAAAGCTCAACAGAGATCCCCTCTTAGCAAATACTGCTGTTCTACACAGATTTCTGAGACACCACCCCTCTTCTAGGCACCCCTCCACCCTTCCAGGCAGCTCTGTATGCCTTGCCCCTTGATTTTGTATGATCTACAGCTCTGTTTTCATCTCTCCTTATCCTGACCCACACCAGGGGCAACCTGAAGGGCAGATAGAGGATTCTCACTAGGTGGCCCTGGCTGGCCTGGAACTCATGATATAGACCAGGCTAACTTAGAACTCCTAGAGACCTATTTGCCTGCCTTCCCAGTGCTGAGGTTAAAGACATGGGCAACAAGGCCAGGGGATTTCATCACTTCTTTGCCTATTTGACATTTGTGTTAGCATTGCTGATACAAGGAAGAACAGCACTACATTTGCAGAAGAATGGGAGATTGCAAATACAGACAGTGTGGCTCACCCTTCCCTCTGAGAAATGAAAGGCACTTTATAGCATAACCTGGTCACTCCCTCAGCTAAAATCTAATGCTTATCTTTCCAGAGTCCAGCACAACGTGTTTGCTCAGTCTTAAGCGTGTCTCCATGCAACATCCTCTGTGCTTGCTGGAAGGAGATTCACTCACTGAAAGGCAATTGCTCACTACTTTAAGGGTGGCTGTGGTCTGGACTGGCTATTCAGAAAGGCAGTCAACAACAGGTGCAGCCTGCTTCCCATTAGCTCTGTCTACTTTGATATGATAGAAAAGCAGATCTATAACTCCTACAACTTTCAGTTTGGGGGTTCTGCCACTGACTACAGTCATAGATTCCCACCCGATCTTTTGTATAATGATTGCCACCTCAAAGAACACAAGAAAGCTATGAGAGGCCCTTTAAGAATTAACGACATCTAATCTATGCATCTACTTATCTATCATGCATGCGCATCGCTTGCGAGCCTCCCAAACATTTTCTAAGCATCAGGTATCATCCAAGCTTCCATCTGGCTGGCTCCAGCTTTGCAAGAGGAGGAAGAGCAGAAGTGGTCCCCCCTGTACAGCCCGTGCCTTGAGCCTTTTGCGGCCTGAAATGACCTGAAGCTGGCAAGGAGGGACAGTTTGAACTCCAGGCAGGCTAAAAGGCCTTGGCTGAGGAACTGAGAATTTCACAACGCCGCCGTAGGGGAAGCCTTTCCATAAAGAGATGAAGGGGTGGGGTGTGGAAAAAACTGCAATTCTGCAAATTGGGAACAACTAGAAGGTGGAAGTGTCCTAGAAGTCCGGATAGGGTCCTAACGTGACCGTCTGCCTTCCTCGGTTTCCGTCACAACCTGCAAGCCACACTATCATAAACTGTTACTATATACAGGGTCTAAGTCCCCTTCATCCCAGCTCTAGGAGAGTCAGAGCCTGTGTTGTCAACCTTCACGCGCATGCGCGCCTTCCAGATACTTTCTAAGCATCATCATCAGCGCCCAGATTCAGTGATTAAAGAAAATCCCTCTCATTTTATACCTTGAAATGATCAATGCTCAATCTGAAGCGGTTTCAGAGTCTGTGGTCGGCTAAGAGTCATTGAAATGGAAGGAGAGGACGAGTCAAGACGTGCTGGGGCCCGGAACTACAACTTCCAGCAGACACCGCGCGGTTTGGCTTTCTGGTGGGCGGGTCCAAGGCCTAGGACGCTTAAAGCGGCGAGCTCTCCTGGGCTAGATCTCCGCAGAGCTTGCCAGCTAGCTTGCCAGTGTTCCAGCCACAGGAGGCCTGTGAGCAGAATCCTTCTAGATCCTCTGTTGTCAGCGAACTAGCAGTCAGTGCATTAGAAAGGACAGTGTTTAAGCATCCCAGACCTGTTTTGAAGTTCATCAGCTCCTTCTCTAGCTCCACAAATCCTAACTTGTCCATTCAACAGATAAAAACCTCGAAAATACCATCTGTGGAACCTGTTGTGTCAACACAATTGTTTTTCTGTTACTGGTATCCATAGGCAGTACTTATTAAGACTCAGCGTGACACACAAGGAATTATTTAAAGAGAACCAGCGGATAAAGTAAAAACTTGATTTAAAATTTTGCTTTAGTTTTCTACTTCTTCTAATGGAGTGTCTTTAAAACATAGCGTACTTAAAACTGCCTTTAAAGTGCATATCTTTAAAAAATGATTTACATTGTGACACACTCTTCAAATAGAATGCTTTGAAGTACTGCTTTGCTTTTTCTTACAGGAAGACAACAACAATGTTCTCTGGAAGCGTAGTCTAGAACACCGGTCTCAACCCCCCCCCCCCCCCCCCCCCCCCCGACCTTTTCATAGAGGTCTCATATCAGGCATCCTGCATATTTGCAATACTATGCATAGCACTAGCAACATTACAGTTATGAAGTAGCAACAAAATAATTTTATGGTTGGGTGTCACCACTACATGAACAACTAGATTAAAGGGTCACAGCACCAGGAAGGTTGAAAACCACTGTTCTAGAAGGTGCCATTGGTTCTAACAAAGCAATGACAGTGGTTTCCTTGAGCAGGGTAGCTACTGTGAGCAGAGCGTTCTTGGCATCTTATTGGTTCAAGGCACTAAAAATGAAGACGTCCCCAACTCTCTCCTCACCCCGGCTCCTAACTAACCCTGAGTTCTTATTGGTACCAATAAACAACCTCTCCCTGCGGCCGACTCTCCCTTTTTAAAAATTTTGCCAACAAATGGAATGTAAGGACCTCCAAGGAACCCAATTTCGGACCTGAATGCAGAATAGTTTTAGAACTGGGTTTCCCCCTTTGCTTCTGAATTTCTCTGCTTGATGCCTTTGTGTGCATTTGTTCTGTTCAGTGTGACCTTTGTGAATAATAGGAAATTGGCCAACTGTGCCCAAAATTAATACGATGTATAATTTATTATTTATTCCTTTTGTGCAGTAGCCCAGCAATAGGCACTCTGAAAAATGGAAATAACAGTTGATGTATAGTGATTTCAGAGATGACGGGAATGGCCATTGTGCTCAGAACAAACCCTCCATACATTCTGAATCAGGAGTCAGCAAGACTCATGATATTTGGAAACACTTAGACTCCTCACAAAATTCTTAAATATTCTCCTTATAGTCACAGACAGAGCCAGTTTTCTGGCCATCAACTTTTCTATTAAATATTCATTTTTATCCAATCCCAGCCACCACAGCAAAATAAGAATGTAAGATAAAAGAGAATGTTTAGAGGTGTGGATGGGAAAGCTGCAAAGAAACTCACTCCGGGTACTCCGAGGAGAAGACAGCTGACAAGGGACTGGAAGGCAACTCTTCATTTTTCCTTTATCACTAACAGCCAAAGACATACATTTAACTGGCCAAGAGGCACAACTTATAGTAGAGCAAAAAGTCATTAGCAATGCAGAATAAATCTTTTAAAACAACCTTTATAGAAGGTGCCATAAAGCTTTACTGAAAATCATTAAGAAAGCATTTAAACCATTGAAGAATACATTGTTTCTGGATGAAGGGGCTACATTTAACATGGCTTTATAATTTGACATCTGCCCATGCCCTACAACCTGTCTTAAATGGTAACAGTGGCACCTGTGTGTGTGTCCACATCAGGCCTATCTTGCAACACGTAGATCTATGCCTTCAGAAGCACATTTTTAAGTGAGTGAGCTAGGAGTCCTCTGAGATAGCTTGGAGACAGACAATATGGTATTGTTCCTAGAGGGTAGGGAGATGACAGAGTTGGGCTGTGTGCTGTGGGAACTTACATGGGGTAGGTCTTCTGGAAGAGGTAGACTGCTCAGTTAAGGGTGTGAGAACAATTGGTTAAACACTTGAAAACGTCCCTTTCCCTGTTTCTGTCCTTTCTTTTTTTTTTTTTTTTCTTTGAGACAAAGTCTTTCTTTATAGTCCAGGCACTCTTTGAATCTGCTGAGTCCAGGCTGTCCTGGAACTCACGATCATCCAGCTTCAGCCTCAGGAATCCTGGGATTGCAGGCGTGTACCATGCCTGGCTGGTGGGGTTCGTTTTGTTTTTGACCACAGAACAATACCTGGAGCCTTGAAGGCATTTGTGAAAGAGCCATATAAGGTTCAAATTCTGAAGGAAAAGAGAAGTGGACTTGACCACCCTGATAAAGAGCAAGTGTTTAAACAAATAACATAGGATACACAAAACAGGAGTTGAGTCACATTCAAGGCCCAGGATGGGAAGGCATGTACGACACAAGAGGGAAAAAGCATTAATATTCATGTCTTAGCACACTTAAGTTACTAGCCAGTAAAACAATAATAAATGATGCAATGTAATACCACAGTATAAAATACACCAGATATGACATGGTAATTCCCAGAAGATGAAAACTGAAGGTTAATAAGAAAAAGCTCAGTCTCATGAATAATCAGGGAAGTGCCACTCAAAACAACAAAGAGACACTATTTCTCACTTAGCTGATTTTGGAACATTTTAAAAGGCCCAAAGTAGTCAGTGGTGCTGAGCAGCAGCGATTCTCATATACTGTTAATATATACTGCTAATGACAATGAAAGTCAGTCAGCCAGGCAAGACCATGATGGAAGCACAGACTATGGAGCAAGTCCACACTGGACACTCAATCCGGGAGTCTCTCATATGCATGCATACAGGGACGAGTCAAAGCCCACGTGACAGCAACGATACTAGCCTAAAATGGAAAAGAACAAGGTTCCTCAAAAGTGTGGATAACTGACTGACCCCTGTTAGTGGAACACTACAAAACAGTAACAATCTACAAGGCTGTCGCTTGTATACATCTCAAAAGCAGTCTGTGCAACAAGCTTAAGTTGCAAATTGACATGTCAACACCAATGCAGTTCTGCTTAAAGTTTGAAGTCTACCAACCCACACGGTTACTGACTTTCCTATGTAGAGGAAGCATTCAAAACACACATGGCTCCAATAAACTCCAAACCCAGAGAGAATAAAGCGGGAAATGGGGAGAGCTCCGAGTGTGCTTCTAAGGTTTAGTTTAATTTCTTGGTGAGTGCCCATTGTGGTGAATGTGCTGCTTTGTCTTCATAGCACTCAGGCCGTGAGGGAGGAAGGTGAGTGTGTGGGCAGCTTCCAGGCCAGCAGGAGCTACAAAGTGAGGACCAGTCTCGGAGAATGGGGACAGGGAGATTGGAGAGAGGAGAGAGGACAGAGGAGAAGGGAAGGAGAGGGTAGGGCAGGGGAAGGGGAAGGGAGGAAAGAGTTAGGGGAGGGAAGGTGAACTAGGGAGGGGGGAGAGTATGAAAAAAGAGAAAACAAAGAATGATTGGCTGTCTGTGAAACTGAAGATACACTTACATGCTTCAATACCTTTCCTTACGAATTAGTTATCCAATCAGAGTTCCATGTACGGGTGGGTTGGCCACTGCTACAAATTCTTGAATATGGGTCTTCTGTTGCTTGTGCAGTCAGATTCGTGTTAGAAAATACATTTTGTTTAAGGATCGAACAGTAAGAAATTCACCTGTAGGGGACACGTTTTGCTTTATTAATGATACTTAACTGAAGCCCAGCATGATGGTACAAGCTTATCATTGCACCACTAGAGAATCTGAGGTAGGGGGATTGGTAATTTGAAGTCAGCTCGGTTCCATGCAGAGAAACCAACTGCATGAAACAAAACAAGTAGCCGGGCGTGGTGGCACACGCCTTTAATCCCAGCACTCGGGAGGCAGAGGCAGGCAGATTTCTGAGTTCGAGGCCAGCCTGGTCTACAAAGTGAG
>NC_034595.1:7293123-7302339 GCF_900095145.1 Mus pahari | reverse complement strand
TGGCTGCACCTGAGAAGGCCAAGCTTAGACCACAGTGTAAAGCTCCCACAAGCAAACTCATCAAGGCAGTGCCAGTAGTTAATAACACACTCCCACACACACACACACACACACACACACACACACACACACACACAGATGCATGCTGCAATCTGTTTTATGGGACCCACTCCCATCAGTAAAGCCAAAAACACTCACCTGTATAAACATGATAAAGGTCTATTATCACATCGATGGCAAGGAACAGTAGCAGGTGAGGAAAAAAAAAATTGGTCAAAAGAACAATGATCAACAGAGGTTAATGTGAACACGATACAGTTTTATTTCTACGAAAAGTGATGATTTTACAATTCTCTTTCTCTCTCTTGAAACTTGATGTTTTAGTTCATGTAGCCATTTACGAGCTAGGCTGTCTCTCTCTTGGTAGCATGATTTTTAAGGGTTTCGGCCTCTGGGCAAGTGTCTGAAACTTAGTCTCTGGAAGAAATGGTCTAGGAGAATTTCTAACTTGAAATATCTGGAAGTTGGGTTCCTGTTGGTGAGGGTCACGCTGATTGTGTGTGGGAGGGATTTATAGACAGGCTTGCTCATGGGGAAGGAGAAGTGCTTCTCAGCAAAGGCATCTGGTGTCTCTCCATCTTGCCAGAGGACCATGGGAGAATTCAGTTTGTGTCTCTACCTTTGGTTGAAGGATATTTTTGTTTTTGTTTTTAGATGTATTTATCTGTTAATCCAAATATGCATAGCTTTTTTGCCTGCATGCATGTATGTGTATCATATGCATGTCTGATGCCCATGAAGGCCAACAGAGGTTGTCAGATCCCCCCAAACTGGACTTACATGGTGGTGAGCTGCCATGGGGACACTGGGAAGCAAACTCAGGTCCATGGACAAAGAAGTAAGTCCTCTTAACTACTGAGCCATTGCTCCAACAGAGAGATATTAAATACTGCCAATCATCAAATATTGACTCTCTCTATTGATAGTGGAATGCTTAATGGGGGCAGTGACTGGAGGAGGGGAGCTTAGTGTTCAGCATCATTCTCCTATGCAAAGAGTTCATACTTAAATGATTCAGGACCTGACATTTCTGATTTATACATGCTCTGCCCATGTGTTTGTGGGTCCACATTCTGTCCTGCTGCTGGGGTCTGGGCACAGCTTCTGGGGAGGCAAAACTCGGAGAGTGCTTGACTGTGTTTATCCTAAGTCACTGCCATCCCATTGGGTGCTAGGCTTTAGAGAAGCACTAAGAACCCTTTAAGGGGTGGGAAAGATACAGTCTAAGATGTGGGGGCCAAAGCTGGGGTTTTCTGATTCCCAGACATACAGTCACTGCTGGGTGCTGCACAGAGAAGTTGAAATGAAGGGTTGGGTGTCCATGGCCTGAGACAAGGCCAAGACCAGCTGTTCCCAAACTCCTGGACTTTCAGGTACCACTGGGTATCAAAGAGCTGGGAAGAGAGTTCTGGAACCATGGGTTAAGGACAACAACGAACCCAGGACTGAGGAAATGGGGAACTCTGGCTTTGCTTTGTGACTGTCCTTAGCTTAGCAGCAGTTGTCTGGAAGCAAAGAAAGGCCCTCTATGGGAGATTTAGGCTGCAGCTCTGTAGGCAAAGGTCTTATCTGTGCTCTCTAAGGCAGTTCTCGATGAAACAGACAGTCCATGTTTATCTATACTGTTTATGAAAAGTGGATGCATAGCCATTCCTCAGAGTGGACCAGAGATTAAGTATCTTTTGGAGGAGAAATGTCTGTAAAGGGAAGCTTATTGGCTAAACCATCAGGGCCTCTTGGTACCTAATTAGCATGGAGAGCTCTGTTTTTTGCCTATGTGACCAACGTGAGGAGTGTGGCACATGTTCCAGGCCAGGAATCTGGCAGGGACCAGGGAGGCTCCTACTATATCAGGTGGGTACCCGAGCGCTGGGGTTTCAAACCCGCTCTACTTTACCAAGTTTCCTGCCACCCATAAACTGTCCCACATGTGTAATTAAAAATAACTACCCCATTGCTTCTTTCCTTTCTTATTCCCATTCTCTTCTTTCTTTTCTTCCAGCTTCCTTTCCATCCATCTACCCATTCTCTCAGTATTTCCTAAGCAGTTTTCTTTTGGTTTTGTTTGTTTGTTTGCTGAGTAGTTTTCATGACCAAATTCTTAGGGCTACTGACCGTAGTCTGGGAGTGAAGAGGCATCCTGGTTAGTTTTATTTTCAACTTGACACAACCAAGAGCCACATAGGAAGAGATCTCAATTAAGGAGTTGCCAAGGTTAGATTAGCCTTAAAGAATTGAAGAATTGCCTTGGCGACGTGAAAGGAGAACGGAACAAGAGGGTAGACATTGAGTCTACAGGGATATCAAAGGAGGGATTATAGACAAGCACAGAGGAAGCAAGGCATCTGTCTTCAGGAGGCAATGAGGTGCATTGAGACAGAGGAGCCACACCCACTTTCCGGGCCAAATCCTTTTTGTCTCCAGCTTGTGGAAGTCTACAGTCTTTACCAGAAACTTTGAAACTTGAGTTCCACAAAAACGAAGAAAAATGTTCAGACGTGTTCCTGCAAGGTTCTTTCGGGGAGTTTTCAGTGAATAGTTGTAGTCAGTCAAATGCCACCATCCAGTACCCGTTGCCAGTTTTCATAATCAAACTTAGAAAGCCTACAATAGCTTAACTCTACAAATGAACCCCAAATGACATAGGACACATTATAAAGTGTAGAAGAATCAGACAGTCCACAAGAACTGCCCATGAATCCAGGGGAAAACAGCGACGAAGAAGAACAGGAGCTGAGGGGCAGGGCAGGTATGAAAACACCCAGTTCCTAGTCAGATACAAAAGCTGAGGCTAAATTGTGAATGAAAAGCAGAATGTACTAATCAGGTGTCTCTCTTGGTCAAAACCAAAGGGAGGAAAATATTTACTTCATCGCACAACTCTCGGGCCATACTCCATCCCTGAAAGAACTCAGGGCAGGAACTTCAAGCAGGAGCCTAGGGGCAGGAACTGAAGCTGAGGTCACAGAGGAGTGCTGCTTCTTAGCTTGTTTCCTATGGTTTGCTCAGCTTGTTTTTTTATACAGTCCAAGGTCACCTGCCCAGAGTGGCATACCCCAAGAGGGCTGGCCCCTTCCACATCAACCATTCAGTAAGAAAATACCTCAGAGGCCCACTCAAAGACGTCGGTCTGAGAGAGACAATTCCTGAACCAAAGATCCCTCTGCCCAGGTGACTCTGATGGCATCACATTGACAAAAACTAACCCACACAAAGTTGAAGTTTTTATACCCAAAGCATCTGGTACATGATGAGAATGCTCTACTGGAAGCATGTATTTCTTCACACAGCATGTTTACAGGGGCAGAGCCGAGGGCTGGAGGTGGTATGTGCAGGAGCACAACTCGCCATAGACATCTCTGTGTCGCAGAATCCCGCTGTAGAAGCATCTGCTGCTTTCTCGAGAGCTTGATTACTGAATTTGTTACGTGTGGCTGAGGTACAATTGTTAAGTTTACTTTATCATGAAATATATAAATAAGTAAATGCACTAAGACAGTAGCAATAGCTATTAAAAATACAGTCTTTTGAGTATGGGCAAAATACCAAGGCAAGCTAAAAAAGAAAAAAGAAAAAAAAAAGGAAATATTTGGCTGACTGATAGTTCTGAGTTTTAGAATGTTCTAGTGAGAGCTTGAGGATATGTAAATACTAATGACATTTGCTCCTACCATACATGTTGCTGATATTCTGGCATGTCCTAATTTTTAAGGCAGTTACACCTCTAGAAGTCATTTTTTAAAGATGTTTGATAACGGGAATGAAATCAAAACTAGTGCTTACCAGTCAGTAAAGAGAATGGAGTTGGCAGAAAAGGTAGTCTGGTCACCAGAATGCCACCAACATGATAAACTATTATTCACTTGTTAAAATTTACTATAGGAAAATTACTCTTCTTAGTGTAAAGTTCCATTGACGTAATCATCCCCCCAAATCCAGTTGCTTCATAGTTCTATCCACCAAGAACCAAAACAAAGCATGACCTGACCCTTTGTAGCCAACTCTGCCTGTCTCCCTCAGCCCCTGGACACTGCTATTGTCTGTCTCTCCAGCTTGGCTATGTTTTTCCAGCAATATAAAAATGGAATCGTACAGGAACTCTTTAGTTAAGGAATTCAAAACAGAACCAAGCAAAGGGAAACACAAGGCAGAGCTGAATTTCCTAAAATTCTAGGGAAGTGAAATTCCCCAGTCAGATACTTCACGGCTCCTTAGCCCTTCTGTTTCCTGACCAAGGTGGCTTTGGCTTTGGCTTTGCCTTTGCTTAAAACACTGAAAGCAATTGCAGCTGCTTCCTGTGTGGCCTTGAAGCGAGTTTGCGCTGAGGATACACTGCTTTGTGGTATGCTTGCTGTCTGTGAGAGAGCCACTGCGGTGTTTTCCTGGCCATTTTTTTTGTAAACATCATCTGAAACAAAGAGGGAAAAAAAGTGTTCCCTGGGGTTCAATTAAGATTTTCCTGAAGACAGCATATATAAGTCACAGAACTAAAAAGATCTCGCGTTAGAAGGTCAGCTTCCTGCGGACAGGAATCTAAAATTCCTGAAACACAAAAATCACAAGGTACACAAGAGAAAAACCGAGGCTGTGAACGTGCTGGGACCCACAGACACGCGGCGCTGCCTCTGTGAGGCAGACAGACCTGTCCTGAGGACATAGTGAGGGAGTCATGGTGCTTTGCAGCTCGCTTTGTGTTTTTGTCTTTAAGACCTGAAGCTCCGTCCTCACCCTCCTGCCTCCACCTCCCAAGAGCAGGGCTTACAGATGTGTGGGCTGGAATATAGGCTGCACCTGGCTCTCTCCATCTTCCTCCAGATGGCCCTTACTCACCCATGCCAGGCTGGGAGAGCTGCTGTCTGGCTGTGTTCTGTCTTGACGTATTTTCTTTCTGGAATGTCACCATCTTAGCTTTTTTTTTTTTTTTGCTGCTCCCATATAATACCACAGATTGAATAATTCATGAGGAATATTTTGTGTGACTCTGGAGGCTAGAAACCACAAGAGTGTTTCTAGAACCCAGCAAGGCCCCCAGTGCAATGTCTTAAGGAGGCAGAAGGGCACGTGAGTGCATAGAAACCCAAGGGGGAAGAAGTTGAGCAAAGCTATCGTTTTATCAGGACCAGACAACCGGGTCATAGCATCAATCCATTCCTGAGACCAGAGTCCTTATTACCTAATCACCTCTTAGTAGTTCTGCCTTTGCAGACCTTTTGCACTGGGGATTACATGTTCATCACACAGAAGTAGAAATGTCTCAAGAGATATTCACACCGCATCACTCATTTAGCCTTTTCCTTCCAGTGCATAACTCACTTGCATCAAAGCACGGAGTGGCTAATGGCTTGGACTCTGCCTTTCTGCTCATCACCAGCGTTAGCAGTAAGGGTGCCAAGGGAAATGGCATCAAATACAGTGATGAACACATGGCATAACGGCTCTGGGGTCATATCCCCATATTTCCTTACTTCTCAAGTTATGATACAATCAGAGCCCTTGCTAATGCTTGCACATGTGCTATTTTGTTGTAGATAGGGTTTTATGTAGCTAAGGCTGGGCTAAAACTTCGTATTTATTTATTCGAGGATGAACTTGAACTGTCTCTAGGAAAGACATTAGCGAACTGGAGCAGATCAAGTCAGTAAAGGCATAAGAAGTTTACTGTGTGAAGAATGGGAAAGACAACTATGGGTATGTGGTGGTCTAAACATGGCCCCTCTAGGCTCATACCCTTGAATGGTTGGTTATCAGGGAGTGGCACTACTTGAGGGGGATTAAGAGGTGTGACCTTGTTGGAGGAAGTGTGTCACTGGGGTGGGCTTTGGGCTTTCAAAAGCCCAAGCCAGTCAGTGTCTCCCTCACTTGCCCTGCTGCTTGCAGATTCAGATGTAAACCCCTCAGCCCCTCTGGCCCCAGACTCCCTCTACACTAAACCTCTGACTCTGTAAGTAAGCCTCAACTAAACGCTCTCTTTTCCATGAGTTGTCATGGCCATGGTGTCTCTTCACAGCAATAGAACACTGACCCAGACAGCCTCGTGCTCACGTTGAGCATGAGAGAGGAGAAAATTGCTGGGAATAGGAGGGAAGATGGAATAGAGAGCTTCCCAGTGGTATAAATAGGTGTGTCTAGAAGGAGCCTGAGGACTCAAGATATGAAGGGTTCAATGTTCTATACTAGTCATGGCCCTTCCCAGATTAAAGGTGAGGGGGGTGCGTCTGTATACACATGTTCATACATGTGCATTTGTATGAGTGTCCAGAAAAGAATGTAGTGAGAAGCTATCCCACTAATCAGAGTAGCTTCCCCTGGGGAAGAGGGAAATCTATGTTCTCATGTCTACTCTTGTTGCCTGCTTTGGACCAGTCCTTGTGACCAGAATTGGAGACACGATGTTGAACAGACCTAAACTATGCTCAAAAGCAGCTCACAGTCTAGAGAAGGTAAACAGACAGGTTAGCCTTCTGATCCAGAAACTCACATCAGTGAAGTGAGATGTCGATGTTGTCTATTTTTAGAGTGGGAGAGAATTACTTTTGCAAAGATTAGCTTGTTTATTTGCATTTTATTAGTTCCTTAAGAATTTCATAAAATGTGTTTTGATCACTTTTACCCCTCCCACAGTTCCTCCCAGATCCACCACCTTCCCTACCCACCTAACTTTATGTCCTATTCTTTTTTTTTTTTTTTAAGCCCACCAACTTGAATTTGTGCCATATATGTGCTCTTGAATGTGTGACCTTCCACTAGATCACAGTTGACCTAACAGGGGCCACGTTACGAAAGAAAACAGACTCCATCTCTTTTCCAATCACAATCAATTGCCAATAATTCTTCAGTTAAGGGTGGGACTTCATGCCGATATCCAGGTTCCATGCTGGGAACCTGGCTTGAGCGTGAGCAGATTTTGTGCATGCTACACAACTGCTGTGAGTTAAATGTGCAGATGCTTTATTATGTCTGAAAAACACTGTTCTCATCATCCACCACCTTTGGCTCTTAGAATATTCCTTCTCCCTCTTCCACAATGACCCCCTAAGCTTGGGGAGAAGGGGTGTGATACAGATGTCTTGTTTATGGTTGAACATTCCACAGTTTGCACCTTGACCAGTTGTAGGATTGCATGCTAATCATCAAAAGAGCTTCTCTGATGGGATTTGACAGATGCATTCATCTGTGAAAATAACTATAAGCCTCTAGGAGTTACTTTTAATACTATGTCTATTTATTAGCAGAATAACAATAACAGGGGCTCCCTGAAGGCCTACGACCTGTCTAGTCACAGGTATTTGGACCAATTACCATGCCTGGTATAGATTTCATCTTATGGAGAAGGCCTTCAACTGAAGCAGAGTAACTGTTGGTTATTACCATGACATTTGCACCACTATTGCACCAAATGAACATATCTTGCCAGGCAGGTCATTGCTGCAGAGCTCAGAGGTCACAGCTGGGTAAGACTGAGGGTGACTTGTGTTCTCTGCTATCCTGCATGGCACGTTCCAGTGCTATGAGGCTGCACTTCTATGTCCCTCCTTGAACTCCCTCCTCTGCCATGCCCTCCTATGCCAATTTTGGAAGCTAGTCAGTATATGGCTTTCAAATAGTACCTTGTGCAAACCCAGGCTATTTGCAAAGCTTCCTTGGAGAGTGCTGTGTGGCTTACGGGGCAGATCAAATCAGAAGGCAACTGGAGTCCTTTTCTACTCGTGCCCCAAGCAGAGGAGCTCTGCCTCTCCCTGTTGGACTCGTTCTTTATAGTTACATTTATGAAAATTAGCTTAAAGGTGATATCCTGCCACTGTTTAGCGCTGAGTCATGATAGTGGGTGTCGTGGAGGAGACTGTATGGTGTGTAATAAACACTGTTTTTGGCCTGACTTGATTAAAGGAATACTGTTGTAGTGTGTTCCTGCAGTGCCTTCATTAAAGACTATGAAATTCATTCATTTTGAGATTTATTAAAACATCAATAAAGAAAAAAAATGTCTCATGTGATTTCTCCCCACTTCATTCTAAGACTTTCTTCAAATGACTAACATTTTCAGATTTCCCACGGAAGAGAACTTGCCCTGATCATTTTTGTTTCTCGGAAGTCCGGCACTGTGCAACTCTACAACAGCATTTCAAATGTTTGCAGAGTGTGTAAAGAAGGAAGGAGAAGCAAGACCCACTGACCCAAGACCCATCTTATGATTGATTAGGGAAAACCAAATAACCTTACTAACCCTGGAAACTGAATGTAGAGATTGTGGCCATCAGTGTACAGCTGTGTGCCACTTACTGATGGGGATGCATTTTAAAACATGCCTCATTGGACAATTTGACCATTATGTGACTATCATAAAGGGTACCTGGGTGATATGTCAATCACTACAAATGGCCTCTTGAGGGAATTGAGAGATAATATCTACAAGGCTGCTGTTGGCTTCACTTGGAATACAGAATTTGGCATACTCACTTTTAAATAAAGCAGGAGGTAACTCTGCCTTAGTTAGGGTTACTATTGCTGCCATGAAACACCACGACCAAAGAAACTTGAGGATTAAAGTGTTTATTAAGTTTACATGTCCACAGCGCTGTTTGTCATAGAAAAACGTCCAGAGAGGAACTCAAACGAGACAGGAACCTGGAGGCAGAAGCTGATGCAGAGGCCATGGAAGAGTGCTGCTTACTGTCTTGTTCCTCATGGCTTGCTCAGCCTGATTTCTTACAGAACCCAGGACCACCAGCTCAGGGATGGCACTGCCCACAACTGGCTGGGTATTGCCCCCATAAATAACTAATTAAGAGAATGGCTTATGGAGGCATTTTCTCAACTGAGGCTCCCTCCTCTCTGATGACTCTAGCTCATATCAAGTTTACATAAAACAAGCCTGTACAAACACTAAAATAATTATGTAATATATAGTTCAGTTGTCTTAGTTACTGTTCTATTGCTGTGATCAACTACCATGACCAAGGCAAGTATTAGAAGGAAGCATTTAGTTGAGTGCTTGCTTATAGTTTCAGAGTGTTAGCCCATGGCTATCATCATATACATTGTGTGGTAGGCAGGCAGGCAGGCAGGCAGGCAGGCAGACAGGCAGACAGGCAGACAGGCAGACAGGCAGGCAGACAGGCAGACAGGCAGACAGGCAGACAGGCAGGCAGACAGGCA
>NC_034595.1:7278635-7293069 GCF_900095145.1 Mus pahari | reverse complement strand
GGCCGGCAGGCAGGCAGGCAGGCAGGCAGGCAGGCAGACAGGCAGACAGGCAGACAGGCAGTCAGACTTGGTGCTGGAGAAGTAGTTGAGAGCTTATGTCTTGCTCTACAGGCAGCAGACACAGAGAGCCTGGGTCTGGAATGAGCTTTTGAAACCTCAAAGCCAACCCTCAGAGACACACCTCCTCCAACAAGACCGTACCTTCTAATCTTCTTTCCCCAATAGTTCTGCCAACTGATGATGAAGCATTCAAATATATGAACCTATGGGGCCATTCACAAAACAAAAACAAAAACAAACACAAACAAACAAACCCCAACACAATAGTAAATGAATTAGTCAATAACAACCTTTTTTTTCTTTTGTATTCATCAACTCTTGTGTCCTATATATGATCATGTGTGCTGTGATTCTGTATCACTGGTAACACAGTAGACATAACATCATCACCACGAATATGTGAGTAATGCCTTGCACGCTGCTCTTCACCTTCCTCTAAGTGGGAACCGCTCTTCGCAAGCACTGGTGCTAACAATAGTAATCAAATTATGTATTGATTGGTGCTGAAGAGCTGAGCACTTGGCTTTGATGCCCTGTTATCTCCTTCATGCACAAACACCTGAGTCGTCCATCCCTCCTCAGTGGATCATGGAATCTGAGTCATAAATGATGATAGAATTTTGCCTAAGATATTTCTCAGAGGAGGGAGACACACTCCCCTCTTCCTGTTATGTGCTGACTCACCCAAATGCTACCCAAATGAACTCCAATTAGCAACGTTTTGGTTTTTCTGTTGCTGTTTTCTTGCTTCTTAGTCCCTCAGACAAAGCTCTAACTCTAGGATTCCTTTGCTAGCCATTTCTAGGCATGGAAGGAAGCACAGACACTCCCATGCCCACCCCAGCATCCTTCAGTATCCAGTTCACAACTGTCTGGATTGGGTTTGACCCCGCTGATAATCAGACACTGTGATTCTCCCTAGAGATGATGTCTTTGTTTGTGTGATGAAGACAATTCAAATATATACTGCACCAAAAGGTGTGTGTGTGAGTGTGTGATTTCTAGTCTTACTGACAGTACTATCTTATAAATATTCCACCTGCACACATACACAAACAACCCCTCACATAATCATGAGAAACAGCCTTTGGTAAAGAAGGGAAGCCAATATTTCATACACCGCAGCAGGTGATTGGTAATATTCTCGGAAGGTAGTTGGCAAGAGAAAAATTATAAATTAACTCAACAAAGCAAAGCAAGGGCCCCGAAAGCTGTCAGAAAGATTAGGGATCTTGCTTTTCATTAGCAAAGTGTAGTTATTAGCTTTCAGATGCCTTAAGGAGCCCTCCTGTTAGCTAGGGTAAATTATAAAAGGAAAGCATTTACAAAGTGGTTCTCAGATGCAGGTCTGTTCATGCCAGCACCACAAGTTTAAAGGGAAGTCTGTGACTATTTCCACAGTGGACAACTGAATCAGGTAGAGATGCACATGGAGAAAATCTCGATCACACCAACAGTGGACATTTATTTTCTCTCCCATGAACATCACAGGATGCAGGTGCTGTTCATCCCACTGGAGGATGCAATAGCAAGGCACCGTCTTGGGAGCAAGAAGGAGCTCTCAACAGAAAAGTAACTGGATATGGGAGTTCTCTGCTCCTCAAAAACAAGGGTTCTCTGCACCCCACCCCCATTCTTGTGGAGAAAGGAAGTCCTGACTTCACAACTCTGCCACACTGGGGTTAAGTTTCCAACACATGCATTTGGGGACATATTCCAACCACAATGATGGCTTTTATTGTTTTTTTGTTTTTTTGTTTTTGTTTTTCCTCTTCCCACCTCCTTCCCAGGAGCATTTTGGAGTTGTTTTTCATTATAGTCTTCATGCCTATCCCTCCTCAGCTCCTGCTTCTCAGAGGCTCCAAAATAAACAGATGCTGCTTTGTGATTACATGGCCCCAGCCCTAAAGCACAGGGCAGTGATTTACATACGCCTGTCATACCCATGCCACAGTTTAAATAGCAGTGAAGACTTCAACGTCAATGCCCCCGTGCTCAGGTTTATTCTTTCTTTTTCCCCAAAACATCTGTAATGAGAATTTTGGTTTCTTAAAAAACCCAGTTATGTTATGGGCATATGGTTTCGGTTTTCATCTCAGGTGTAGGATATGGGGCTGCCTTGGTTTGTCCATGGCCGTTACCCATGACTGTCTCGTGCTCTAGCAGTGACATGATCTTTGCCAGCTGTAGATAGTTTAATTCTGGGGACTCTGGAGAGGGAATAAATGGCAGAGTCCTGGGAGGGGCTGGAGGAACTCTGAAGAATAAGAGGGAGGCAGCAGCTGCTCTCATCCCCTTGTTGCTGGTTTGTCCTGCTGTGGCTGCTGCTGCTGCTGCTGCTGCTGCTGCTGCTGCTACTGCGTTTGCTGTTGCATTTGCTATTGCTGGATTGTTGGTTTGCTGGTCTGCTGGTCTGCTGGTCTGTTGGATATTCTGACAACGAAGATCGAATTTGCCTCAAGTAACTCTATGCCCCTAATCGGCAGGAAGGAACCTATAGAGGTCTAAGTCCCCTTTGCCCTCTAACCTTTCTCTCCTACCTAGTGTTGGGGGTTTGGAGGGGTTTAGCAGGGAATGAAGGTTGGAAGGGTGATAGGTGATAGAACACAATAAAATAGACCAAAAATACACTAACAGACACCTTTTTGAAAGTTCAGACATATATATATGAATATTTGGCAGGTTTTGACCAAGGAATAAGATATGAAGTGCTACTGGTGTGTGTGTGTGTGTGTGTGTGTGTGTGTGTGTGTGTGTGTGTGTGTATCTGGTGTGATATAGAGGGAACAAAGATTATGGGAGGATAAGCAGGCAAGGCTCACCCAGATAGTTGCTCCAAATGTCTCAAATTTCCTGCAGTTCCAGGGCTCAGGGGCTGGCTGGGGATGTCCATGGAAGAGGTACCAGGCAGGTAGCAGAGGCATGGTGGTCGGGAAAGCTAGGGCATGTTAGCAAGTTCTCCTTCAAGATCAATACTGTCAAAGGCAGCACTCAGTAACCAGCAAGTGCTCTGTGCACTCCTATCCTATCCCATCCCAGCCTCACCCTGATCCACAGGCCAGAGTAATGCTTGTGCAGCTCTGAGCCCCGGGCGGGAGCAGGTAGACCATGGTGATGCACGGGCATCCTCAGCAGGACTGCACACTATCTGCAGGGCAGGAAGAGCAGCTTTGTGGAAGCAGTCTGTACCTGCGGTCAGAGCTCCTGGCTGCAGACATCTCTGAACAGGACAAAATAGGAGGCCACAAGGAAGGAAGTCTTTAGGAGGGGAGACATTCCTCAGTAATGGAATTTCCTGAGGAGGTAGAGGCACAGAGCTGACTTTTCATGATCTGTAGCCTTGGGCCTTTGAGCCTGGGCTGCTCTGCAAGGGTCTGTTTGCTATAAGCTTGTAGGCATGTGCGTGACTTGACAACTCTGTTGGGCAGAAGGCTTGGCAGCCAAGTGTTCTGGACTCTACTTGTCACGGACAGTGATCTCGGACCTGCCACTTGGCTCCTCGGTGCCTCAGTTTCCTTCCCCTTAATTATGTTCTCATTGAGCAAAGGTGACAGTCAAGGCTCTTTTTAATGCCAAGGCTATCAGAGGCATTTCACCAGCAAATACTTTAGGACCCTGAGCCAAGGGAGTGCTCTCACTGTCATCCCGTGGGCCTGAGGTCATCTTTAAAATCATTTTTAAAAACTGTGCTCTAGGGTGAAATCTTCAGTGATGGCTAGACACTGTGGAATTCTGAGAGAAGCATTACTGACAGTTACTGTATAAATGTCAGCCTGAGGACTTTACCTTAAATATTCATGTCACAGCTCTGAATGTGCTGTCCTATTGTCCTAGAGCTGCTATGCCTTTGTGAGTTCACTCTAAGTCATGCATTTGACTATGTAACAGTTTGCCAACTTGGCAGCTAACCACCCCCATGTGTGGTTAGTTAGGGAGGAACTTAAAAGTGCCCCTGGAGCTGTCTGCTTACTCCCTGCCTGGTCTCTGGTTTCTCTCCCAGGATTTATGACCGGCATCTTTTTATTATTTGTACTTCACACAAGAGTTGGCAGGTTGATGCACTGGAAGGTTGAACAGAATGTCCCCGGGGCAGGTGTGCTATTAGAATGGCCCGCTTTCTAGAGTCAGATGGGCTACCTCTGGGCTGGCACTCCTGCGACATAGGCCATGCTCTGGGTGGCCCAGCTGAACTGACCATGATCTATCCACTTGTTTCTGATTACCAGCCAGCCTGGATGCAGATCACTCCGGACCAACCAGACAATGTGTCTCTGGTTTTGAAATGCTTCCTAAGAAAGGATGTTTTCTTCCAGGGGCAGGCAGAACTGAGAAGGAAAAACAAAAATCCCATGTAGCCAAATCAGAGAGCCAATGAGAAAGAGACCATGGTGGAAGTGGAAACGTAAGGGTTCTTTGGAAAGTCGGCTGGATGGTGTTTTGCTGAGGCCAACTCATGAAGGAACGTTTTGTTAAAGTGACACAGGTGTGAAAGGCTAAGGCAGGCTCATGAGGAATGTTTTGCTGAAGCAGTCACAGGAGAGGCTGGTCTGCTAAAGCAAGCACATGAAAGAGTATGTGATGAAGGATTCTTTGGTAATGACACTCATGCATTGGTCCTCCTTACATTACGTAGTTGAGCTGCATTTATCAGGACTTCCTAGAGGGAAATGCACCGAAAAACTTCTGGTGGTGTGCTGCAGTTTCTTGCCACCTCCAAAGACTCAGGCTGATTGGACCCACACTGAGGCAAGGCACAGGGGGACGTGTGATGTTTGGAAGGTAGAAATAGGACTTCACTGAGTGATGGGCACAGAGCTTGGTTTGCTGGTACAGCTAGCTGTGCAACGCTTGTGGGTCTTGAGTCTTCACTGATCTTTGTTTCCCTGAGAGAGGCACCGAGTAGCACTTCTCCTGGTGTACTATTGGTCCCTCCTGCTGACTCAGGCTGAGGCTGAGGTCTGGCTGTCTCTGCTAGGTCATGTCACCGCTGTTGCTAACCTGACTGTACCAAACTGGACTGCCAGTGTATCCATGAGGTGTTTGGGAGTGGACTGAGCTGCCAATGCTCACCTGTGAACTGAACTGCTGATTTCCAAACAATATAGATGGGATTTGCTCCAAAGGACCTTTCTAAACATGTCCACTTCCCCACTGTATCCTTTCTTTTCCATTACCTCTGGTGGGTGGTGGGCTACAAGGGAAGTTAAAATGTTTGAAAGTTAAAAGGTTTGAAAAAAATTAAAGTTACACATGGTGAAGAATAAACTCTACTAAAGAAAATGAAATGATTACATTTTGAAGTGTGTGCATGTGCACACACCCTTGTGCATTGTGTCATGATCAACATCTGGAGGTCAGAGAACAACTTGAAGGACTTGGTTCTCTCTTTCCATCACCATGTGGGTCCCAAGCATGGAGGTCAGAATATAACTTGCAGGAGCCACTTTTTTCCTTCTACCTCCTGGTCCTGGGTATTGAATTCAGGTCATCAGATTTGGTTGTAGACACCTTTGATGAGCCACTTCACCTGTCTTATACAGAAACTTTAAAAATTATATAATTAATTTTGGAATCTCCCAGTACTTTATAATAATATCTATACTTAATTGATTACCAAGTACTTGTTAGCCATGTGCTAAGTCTTTCTATATAGATTAGCTTAATAATCCTTAACATAAAGCTATGGGAAAGGTGCTGTTATTATCTTGGCTTTATGAATGGGAAAACTGAGGCAGAGAGATAGTAAATAGATTGTCCAGAGTCAATCAGCTTAAAGATCAAGGTTGGGATTAGAAACAAGACCACGGTGATTCAGCAGGCTCACACTTACCTACACTGCTGCCTCAGAAACAATGTGTTTCTACTCATGAGGAGAAAGGAAGGCAGGGCTCTGGGAGTTCAGGCATTCTGCAGTTCAGAGGGAAGTGGAGGGGTAACAGCGGGATCTCAGCTTGCCACGCTCTGCAGCATTTCTGAGCTGGACCTCATCTGTCTCCGCTTCCCACGGAGTGACCCTCCTGAGCTACAGCCTCAGTAAACAAGGTGGCCTGTGGCTACCCTGTTCTACTCAACTCTGCTTTTCTGCCTTTCTGCTTCCTGGAAAGTGCTTCTAAGTCTGGAGAAACGCTCAGCCGCCTAGACCGAGCACCTCGTCTGCTGCTTCGTGGAGGGTTCCCAGACCTTTCAGGTTAAGTTGTTGCTTCCTGGATACATGTGCGGGCTCCATAGTACATGGTTCTGGTAAAAGTCTACCCCTGTTATCTCTCTTTCACATCAAGCTGTGAGCTACCTCAGCTCATATAATAAGAGCTAGTACTGTGCTCAGCCTGTTAGTGGGGCACTATAAATGTCTTCTGGAAAAATAAATATCCATTAGGCAATTATAAACATTATAGATTCTAACTCCAAATTTACATAAATAATTTGACTTTGGGCTGTAATTATCCTGATCATTCTCGTAATCCTTTTGTTTATCTTGGCTATTTCAAAACTTGACAGTATTTAATAAATATTTTTATTGATGACAATAGCAATTGCATACGAATTAAGCAACCATTATGACGATAATGATGCTGATAAGTTCCAGGTCGTACCTTCATTTTCAAGGCTCATCCCTGTCACTTCTTCTGGCAAGCTAGGTGCAGATGGAGCGTGTGCAAGGGCATGGCTCTCATTCCTATCAGGGTTGTGGCAGGAGTTTGGAAATCTTCTTGGCTGAAGCTCTTAGAGTCTTTAAAATTGGAATGGGTTCAGAAATATTGATTTATAACATATAGACAGTAACGAAGCACGTTTGCTACAGCTTAATCTCTCTTTTAAAGGCTGCTCTCCTGAAGCTGATCTCGTGGGTTCATCCTCTCCTACTGCATTAAGATCCAGGCATTTTCTTGGTAGAAATTCTTACTCTTAGTGTGTTATTCTCCAGTGCTTTTGTAAAAGTATGTACGTGTGTGTTGCTGTGTATTGTACACATGTGAATGTAGGTGTGGAGGCCAGAGGTCAACCTTGAATGGGGTTCCTCAGGAAACTTCCATGTTGTCATTTGAGACACTGTCTTATTGGCCCAGAACTTGCCTGATTAGACCCACAACCCCCAGGAATCCATCAGGAACTGTCTGTCAACACTGGGTACCACATTTTCTTACATGGTACCTAGGGATGAACTCGGGTCTTCATGCTCAGAGCACACGATGCCAACTGAGCTCCCCCAGCTCCTAATGTCTCTTTCCTGGGCTCTTCTTGAGTTGTCCCCTAAGTTGCATGTTAGTATTTTTCCCTTTTGATTTGTCATTAATTTCCTTGCTTCTTCCCAGCACTGGCTCCTGTGTGGAGCATCTCTGTCTACCCTTTGTCCTGAGAGCACTTTGGGTCCAGTCTCTCTGCTTAGTTCTGCATATTTGCTGTTTACTCATTGAAATTGATTTGGGGATCTATGATGTCATTTGTTTATGGAAGGGCGATTTTCTTCCTCCCTGGGGTGGGGATAGTATTTCTCACCACCACCCCCTATCTTTCCCAGGATGCACAGGAAGAGTCTCACTACCCATGATGCATCTTCACTTCCTTCATATCTCTGCAGTTTATTTTAGATGCTCTTTTGATGTAGCATGTGAAGCAATGCTGATTATAGGGAAACATGGTTTGAAAAAGTTTATGCCAGCAGTGAACATAGCCGAGCACCCCAGTGCTAGCTGCGATGAGGGCAGGCGACTGGGAATAATAATGTCGAATGTTGAATCATCTTTGTAAGCTCTTGAAGAAATTTGCTCAAATATTTCTATAATCTTTAAATGTAGATGGAATCTGTTAACATCAAAGTCAATAACCCTGAAGGAAGGGATTTTAAGATTAATTAAAAAATGACAATCTGGGTAAATGATTTGCACCATATGTAAAAGTCAAGAATTAAAATGCTTCGCTGAACAAGAGCTTTGGACAACAAAAGAATGAACACTGGGTTAGAAGCAGCATAAGCAAGAAGAGGTTCTCTCCTACCAGAAGTGGAAGAAAAATAGACCAGAATGAGTATAATTATGTTGGACATAATTTAAAGACTAATGAGAATATTGATAAGACGGGTGAGAAGCAAGGCATACATCTAGCTAGCTACTAAAATGACCAAATAGGAAAAGAAAGAAAACGTGAGTGCAGCCATTCCCACGCTCTGCTTGAGAGGACACCCTGATGCTAACTTTTGTGGAGGATAATTTAGCAGTAGGCACAGAATGTAAAATTACCATAGTCTTTGGTAAAGGAAGGCACTCTGCAAGCTACCAATGGAGAAAGGTAAACACCAGTCCAGCTACAAATCCTTTGGTCTACAGTGATGTCCTGCCTGCAAGATGGCTAGTTCACTGGTGGCACAAAGGTTGTGGGACTAACCAACTGATATCTGCTTTCACTAGGTCTCTCAATCGTCCGGCTGTGGGTCTCTATGGGTCTTTGAGGTGGAACACATCCATACCTATCCTGCTTGAGTGACCAAGAACCTGAAA
The DNA here is from genome assembly GCF_900095145.1 of Mus pahari. NCBI lineage: Eukaryota > Metazoa > Chordata > Mammalia > Rodentia > Muridae > Mus > Mus pahari. The sequence goes on along the minus strand of NC_034595.1, from coordinate 7,284,514 downwards.
CTAGATAGTCCAGGGACCTATGGTAAAACCAAATACTACAGTTCTGAAAACAACAGCAACAATAAACCACAGCGATAAAAAAAAACTCCCAAGGACATTCTACTGTTCTCAGAGATCAGCGCCTTGCTCAGCCATCCTCAAAGAAGCTTCCTTCTGCGGCAGATGGGAACAAATACAGAGAGTCACAGTCAGGTAATGAATATGCGGAGAGTGAGAGACTTTGGAACACACAGCCCAACTCTGAATGTCTCTATCAGACCCCTCCCCTTAGGGCTCAGGGAACCCTACAGAAGAGTTCCAGAAAGAATGTAAGAGAGGATGGGAGACACCAAGAAAACAAGGATCTCCAAATTAACAGGATTAAAGTCTCACAGAGACTAAGGCAGTATACACAGGAGTATATGGACCAGATGAGGTCCTAGAGATGACAAGAGAAATGGACACAAGTGCCCCACCCCAAAACCCAGAAGCAATCTGCAACTGATGACCACTAGCCAGTGAAAATTTAGTTTTCTCCAAGGGCATCTCAGTGGGGAGACAAACTACTCCTAAAGGTGGGCTGCCTGCCCAGCAGTAGATGCTGATGGAAAACAAACTCAACATCATTGATGGAGGTTTCGTGCCTCATAACGTCAGGGCTTTTTTTCATTTTAAATCTTTATTTATTTGTATTCTTTTCTCTCTTTTTACCCTACAGGTAATATATTCTGTTGGGTATATATTATGACTTCCAATTTGGTGTTTTTATGGAATTACAGAATGCATAAACAAGTGGATCTCTGTGTCTGTATTTATTTCTTGGGCCCTTTTCCTTCGGTTATGTCCTATTTAAGTGTGTTTCCTTTTATTTCATCTTCCTTCCTTCCTTCCTTCCTTCCTTCCTTCCTTCCTTCCTTCTTTCCTTCCTCCCTTAGCTGCCTGGTGGGGAGATAGGGAAGATCTGGGAGGAGTACAGTGTAGGGAAGCCACAATCAGACTATGTATGAAAAAAATTATAGTCAATAAAAAATAAAGGTAAGAGTACTAGAGTAGGAAAAAATGTTGTCTATTGAACTGCTTAGCAATCCTATTTTTCAAAAAATATTTTAAGTAATTTTTTGAGTATGTGTGCCAAGATTAGACCACGTTTGCATTTTCATGAATATATGAAATGAGTAACGAATGGCAGGGTGTGCCCTCAAGGAGTGATATGTATTTAAAAGAGGAACAGAAATTTGCACTTGTTTGCATAGAAAAAAAAATCCATGATATACTATACAGAAAAAAAATTAGCTTAACCAAGAGGATATATATATAGAGCACAGATTTTAAAATGAGAATGTTCCCAAGTATGTACATTTTATTCTAGGAAAAACTGAAGAAATGAATACCAGAGACTAACAGAAGTCCTCTCTGGATAGGGGCCTAGAGATGATGGCTAGCTCTCCCTCCTCCCCCTCTTCCCTGTCTTCCTCTCCTCCCTTCTCCCTCTTATCCTCCTCCTCCCCCATCACTCCCCCCCCTCCTCCTCTTCTTCTATTAATCCTTTTATTTTATACCTTTGTTATAGTCTGAACATTTGACTATGAACACTAGTACTACACGTATTTAAATTTTACTTCTGCTTGATAATCTGACTCAGTGGATAACAATAGTTGCTGCCAAGCCTGACAGTCTGAGTTTGAGCCTTGGGACTCATAGTGGAAGAACAGAACTGACTTCCAGAATTGTCCTCTGACCTGCACACACACACATACACACACACACACACACACACACACACACACACACACACACACACACACACATACACACACACACACACACACACGATATGCATCTACAAGCCTCTCCCCATGCAAACAATAAAATAAGAAAATTTGCAAAGAAAGCCACAAAGTTTTATTTTCAGTTTTATAAGATTCATGTACTTTGAAATCTTGAGTTTTAGTCTATGTTAAAAATTTCCCAAGTCAAAATAGATTTATTTAAATGTCACGCCACTCTAAAAATGTTTTTGTCTGACTACTACAAAACATCACTGTAGCTACACACTCCAGTACTACTGAGTCAAACTTTATTGCGTCTTGTTTAGCTAACTTTGTGCCTTTTAATATGTGCATATTATAAACCCATTATAAGCATATTTTTAAGTATTTGCCTTTGATATACAAGATGCAAGTTCTTGGGTTGGGAAAAATAGCTACCAAATGCTTATATGGTAACAAATCAAATATTATATCCTTGTTAAGTACAAAGTGGAGTTTTCTGCATAGAGTGACTGAGAGAATCACGTGACAAACCTGTTTCTTACCCAATTTGGAAATTATACCTGGATAAACTGATGGTCGACTTAAAAACAACTTCTTTTCAAGCATCCATTTTAAAAATTAAATGACTGTGACTCTGGAGTTACTGTATGTTTATGACACACTGGCCATTTCTCAGAACACCAGATGATAAATTCTCTGCAGAACAGTGATTAGCATATCACGTGGTTTCTCCAGTCACTGCAAATGCTCTCACTGTGTTACACTGAGGGTCACTCAGGGATGCTTTGGCTTCCCAGCTGCCCACAGGGTTTCCTGAATATTGTCTCTTCACCTTCATTCCACCCCCACCTCCCCACCGCACCCCTCCCCTACTTCACCCCTCCCCTCCCCAACCCCCACACAGCGCAGCACAGTGCTGTTCCTCATCTTGCATCTTTTGTTCGTCTTCAGGGTTCAGGCCAATAAACAAAGTGACTTAGATCAAACTTTGAGCTCTTACAGGTTTGGATGTGTTCTTTGGTCTCATTTTTAGTCCCTGAAGAAGAGTTGTCGCTGAGTCTGTAGACTCCTGCTGATTTTACTAGACCTCTGATGCCGGTGAAGGTGGAGACTGTTGAAGATCTGCCTTTTGCTGCTTGGTGACTCAAGTTGGGTTCAGTACCCAGCATAAGCATGTGCCTCTAAAATTCAAACTGGCATCACTAGAAACACAGGGTCTGTGGAATCTCCAAGGAAAGATGAGAAGCTGATTTTTAATGCAGTAATCAAAATTAACTTGTAAAGTAGGATTCTCAGCTAGATTTAACTCTACCAAAATTTAGGTTAATTCACTACCTACCATACTCACAAGCTCCCAGGATGTTCTCAGAGTGGAAAATACTCTGGTGACCACCATCTTGCTACCACTCCCTACTCTACCTCCTAAGGGCTTCTAGTCTAAAGGACTACCCATCAAGAAGACGGTATAGGTCTGGTATGTGGGTATGTGGCTCACATGCATCAAGCACTGATTTAGAGACCCTTTGGGAATGTAGAAAGAGCATCTCCATCAAGAGAGCTCTTGTCAGCTCCAGCCCTTGTTGATTGTACTATCAGATTTTCTACCTTTTCAACTGAAATGATAGAGACTTTTGGGTGACATTCCCATTTTTGTTGACTATTTCAAATAAAATATCAGCACCCTTGGGCCCAAACCCTGTGCTAAAGAAGCTGGATGCAGTCAGGGACCCTTAGTGTTCAACTGCTGACAGGAACCAAACTGTTGTATCATCAGGAAGCACAGCAAGGGGGTTCTGCCGTCAGGGTCAGTGTGGCATTCGTTCCTAAGAGTGACAGGGTATGTGGGGTTTGGTGGGGCCAGTCTTCAGCCATACTGCTTTGTAAAAGCTATAAGACAACGAGTCACTAAAAATATGGTCAACCACCTAACCTCTCGAAGTCTCTATCTCCCCAAAGCTTCACACAGGTAGTGTTGACAGTGTGTGTGTGTGTGTGTGTGTGTGTGTGTGTGTGTGTGTGTGTGTGCGCATCTCAAAGAGATATGCTAACAGATAAGTGAGTGACTAACAAAATCATAACAATCACACTTGCTCCTCAGGTTGATGGACAGCACACTTCATACTGACTTATTTCATTATAAACAGTATTTAAAAAAAAAACCCATATGTAGAAATAATAGAGCCACATTTAGTACATCTTTATGAATACTGAGGAATACTACATTGTATTTTAAGATGGTAATAATGTTAAAGGAGCTCTGTGGAAATGATAATGACAGATGCCATTTTTTTGAACAACACGAATTCCAAGTGGTCCCAACAATTTACACAACCAACTCATAAATACCCAGAGTGGATGAGTAAGATATAGTCTATGAGTATGAGGGGATAAAAATCAGAAGACCAGATTAAAGGAAAAAAATGCTTAAATATACTGGGCTTTCTTTTAAAAAATAATTTATTTACTCGTTTGCTTAATGTGTGTTGGTGTTTTGCCTGCATACATGCCTGTGTGAGGGTGTTGGACCCTCTGGAACTGGAGTTACAGACAGTTGTGAGCTGCTGTGTAGGTTCTAGGTATTGAACCTGACTGCTCCGGAAGAGCAGTTACTACCCTTAACCCTGGAGTCATCCTTCTGGCCCCTGAGATTTTCATTTAGCTGATAGAGGTCTAGGATTAGGTCAAAATTTCTCTATACTTCGACAACCCATAAACCCACCCACTGAAGATGTCTAGTTGCCTTAACTATCTTCGTCGTTTCAGATTCCCCTGCTCTTTGTCAGTGCTTATAAAATACATGCTTATAAAATATGCTTGGATAACTGTTTTTATGTGGCAAGTTGCGGGTTTTTTTAAATGCAGCTGTAAACTCTCTCTTCCCACTAGATACTGACAAACGGCTTTTCATGGTGGTTTTTTCCTAACTAAAAATTTTACACACTTATTCCAGAAAGACTGAAAACTACAGATATGTGTGAAAATATTACTCAGTCTTACCACCCACAGAAAACTGCTGGTAATGTCTAGGTAGGGATTTTTATAGTGTTTTCTATGCAAATATATTCAATGAAAAAAACCTATAAATATGTTAAAAACCTTCTAAATATGAATCACATATGCATAGAACTATAGCTTTGACTTTTCAACTACCATTTACCATGAACGATTCCCTGTTTGAGTTATCTTTGAAAACATAACTTTTTTTTTTTCCCCAAGACAGGGTTTCTCTGTATAGTCCTGGCTGCCCTGGAACTCACTTTGTAGACCAGGCTGACCTCGAACTCAGAAATCTGCCTGCTTCTGCCTCTCAAGTGCTGGGATTAAAGGTGTGCGCCACCACAGCCCGGCTCGAAAATATAACTTTTAATGTCTTATGGCTGTGCAATATTCTATCATGTGAACTTAGCCAAGGCTATTTAGAATCTTTATGCAGTTAGGCGATTAAATGGTCTTGAAATGTTCACTCTTATCAGCAATAAGGAAAAAATATCACTGAGCACGTCCTGAGTCATACCTAATTTTTAATTCATTAATTATTTCTCTTGGTGTGCACATGTGTAGAAGCCAGAGGAGAATGTTGGATGTGGTGCTCCATCACTTGATACCATTTTTTTTTTTTTAGATAAGCCCCACCCACCCTCCACCCTCCACTCTCCACCCACCCCTAACCCTGGCCACTACTGGCTTTTTATGTGGGTGCTAGGAAGTGCACTCAGACTCTCATGACTGAGCAGCAAGTGCTTGTCCCGTCTCTCTAGCCCCTTCATTGGACTTTTTATGACAAATTTCTTCCCGTAAATTTGTGGGTCTGAGTCCTCGATGGTAGATGGATGATGATCACCTTGCATTGCAGGCTCATGTATCATGGCATTACTGCACCACTTTCCACTTTCCTCTGACCTATTTTTCTTAGACATCTTAAGTCTAGACTCCTCTGTTTTGCTTCCTTTTCTCATTTAGACACCATGTCAAGGCTGTCTAACCCCAATATTAAACAGAAAGACTTTTTGCTGAGTTGAGGTGGGTGAGGGAACCAGTCAAACATTGCTGTACTGGCTAGCTTTGTGTCAACTTGACACAGCTGGAGTTATCACAGAGAAAGGAGCTTTAGTTGGGGAAATACCCCCA
>NC_034595.1:7273736-7275665 GCF_900095145.1 Mus pahari | reverse complement strand
AAGCCAAATAAACCCTTTCCTCCCCAACTTGCTTCTTGGTCATGATGTTTGTACAGGTATAGAAACCCTGACTAAGACAGTTGCTCACAGGAGATCAGCGTTAGCATAAGCTCCGAGGCAGGACCGGAAGAATGGAGTACATTGCCTTCTGATAAGAAGTCTGGACCAGCTGAAAACAAGACTCAGATTTTAGTGGACAGCCCAACTCTTCAGAACCATGGCCACAGAGGGAGAAATGGGAGGGATCACAGTGCACAGTGCAGTTGGATATTTGGTCTTTAAATATTGTGAATATTAGGTCCAAACAGTTGTTGCGAGTCCATGTAGGGTCCACAAGGAATCGTCCAAAATAACCACGAGGACACCAAATGCCAGCCTGTGGAAGGCATGGTCCCCAGGGTCCACAAAGAGAAAGGGGAAAGAGAGTTGTTTCTTTAGAAGCTAGAGTTTGGGATCTGGAAACTTTTGTAGGATTTATCTTTTAGTAACTGTGTGTGTGTGTGTGTGTGTGTGTGTGTGTGTGTGTTTGTGTGTGTGTGTGTGTGTGTATGTTACAGAGGAGGACAGTCCTTGGCAAAGGCATAAAACCACCCCCTAGCCCCTAAATCACTGCCAGGAATATGGGTTCCTCAGTGTCAGGAAAGGACTCTGAGTAAGGGAAAATGTAGACCCATAGCTTCTGCTGTGATAAAGGTTGGGCTTCCTTTTGTCCCCAGTTTTTCTCTTCACACATACTGCTTATGTGTAAGTGCCATTTGTGAATCTATTGGGAAGCATGTTGGTAGATTTGAGTTTGGGGTAAATTTTATTTATAATTTCAATATTTTAAAGGTCTCCTCCTTATCTACTCTTAATGCTGCATCTGATAACCTTGTCTATATTCCAGACTAACAGTGTCATAGGACAGCTGAGGTGAAGATGATAGAAGGGGTTTTAAAACCTGGGGAAGCAGATGATTCAGTCTGTGAGACAGCAGCAGGCAGCTGTAAAGGTCAGAAGGAGAAGATGAAGCAGGAGAGGAGGGAGCAGGAGAGGAGGGAGCAGGAGAGGAGGGAACAGGAGAGGAGGGAGCAGGAGAGGAGGGAGCAGGAGAGGATACAGCAGGAGAGGATACAGCAGGAGAGGATACAGCAGGAAGCAGGAGATCTTCGGCTGTTATGGACTCAAAACAAACACACACACACAAAAAAAACCCAACAACAACAACAACAAATAAAACCAAAACCAAAAACAAAAATCCAAACGCTTCCTAGGTCTCCCTATGGGACATGGAGTGTAATTCTTTTGTGTTTCTTTTGCTGTGTTTGTTTGTTTGTTTGTTTGTTTGGTTGGTTGGTTGGTTTTTGCAAGCTGAGGACATATGGGGTGAGGTGGGGGTGCTGCAAGGGTGGTTATTATTGCTGTGTGTGACTTAGTTACCTCCCGCTCCCTCTCCCCCTCAAGTGAAGAGTTTTCCTCTAGGGAGGATAAACAGGGAGAGGAAGGAACACCTTTCAATACAGAAGACCACATTTCAGGCTTGAAATAGACAGTGGAGACGGAGTAGAACCAAAACCTTGAAAAGGTTTGTAGGCGGTCCCCCTGGCCTGGCCGTGATGTTCTTTCAAATGAGAAGAGAAAGATGAAGACAGAGATAAAAGTGTTAAGCAAGACTGTGATTTCCAGAGTAGATGACAGGATGATGATGTTAAGAATGCAAAAGAGGGCTATTTAAGGGGAAGATGATACATTTGGGGTTCTCTTTTTTGAGGGAGAATATCTTCCTAACTTCGGGCTTATAAATGTTAAATGTTAGCAAGTGACTTTCTTAAGGAAAACAAAAGTAAAACAAAAACAAAGTCAAAGCTACAAATAAAAAAGAAAAATCAAGCGAGCAAACTCTGATTTATTATTATTATTATTATTATTATTATTATTATTATTATTATT
>NC_034595.1:7269869-7273381 GCF_900095145.1 Mus pahari | reverse complement strand
GTGTGTGTGTGTGTGTGTGTGAGAGAGAGAGAGAGAGAGAGAGAGAGAGAGAGAGAGAGAGAGAGAGAGAGAAACTCAGTGGGAGAGGAAGCATCTAGCCTCAGAGACTTTAAGTCCCAGGACAGGGGACCCTACCCACTCAGAGATTCAAAGGAGAAGGGGGTGGGGGAGGATAGGGAAAGGATTGTGGGAGGAGATGACCAGGGGGGGATGTAAAGTGAATAATAAATAAATAAATAAATAAATAAAGGCAGAACAGCCAGAAGAGAACCAGATTCATGAAACTTGGATTAGTTGGAAGGCAGGTATGGCTGCCAGTGTCAAATATCAGAAACCAAAAGGCCTAAGGGCCTAAAGGAGGACTTCAACATTACCAGTTATAAGCTGTCTGCCTGCATTGCAAGTGAGGTACTTTTCTGTGTATTTCCTGCAATAATATTTTTTATAATTAAACAAAGAGATTCTCAATCTTTCACTAACTTGGACAGAGCAGCATGGGCGTCTAATGGAGAGTTTAATGAAAGACAAGAAAGAGACAATGAAACTTTCCTGTAATGTTAAAGAACGGGTAATTTGGAGGAGGCAGATTGGAACTGTAGCTTTAAGAAACAGTATAACTCACTTTCTGCCTGATGCTCGGGGAATATATCTACTTACAAATTGGAATAACTGGTTGACCATAACAAAACCCTGCAAATATCCATTTCTCAAGGCCAGGATAGAAACAGTGTTAATGGAATTTACAATAGTACAGAAGGACTCATATTGGTCCACTCAAAAGAAATCACACTGCATTCAGAGTCTGTGTGGTTTAGAGCCTGTTCCCCCTGTAAAGGGGGGCACCTTGGATTTTCTCATTTGATCACTGATGGCTTGAGGATTTTTCCCCGTGTCTAAAGATGTATCAGAATTAAGTTGATTCAAACTTGAACTGTAAGTCTTTTCATCTCTCTTCATTAAAGATGATTTATTACCAATTAGGGAAGGGAGATGTGTGCCTGTATGTGCTCATGAGCATGTGCGTGTGCGTGTGCGTGTGTGTGTGTGTGTGTGCGCGCGCGCGCGCACGCACATGTGTGCATGCATTTGTGTATGTGTGCCTGGGTACATTTCAAAGCTAGTGATCAACATCAGGAGTATTCAATTTCTCTTTATTTACTTACTTATTATTTACTTATTTATTGTGTCACAGTCTCTCATTGATTCTGCTAGACTGGCTGGTGAGCTGGCTCCATCCATCTCCTGTCTCTACCTCTCAGATGCTGGGATTACTGGTATACCGTACCTGGCTTTTCACATGGGTTCTGGGGATGTGAACTCAGGATCTCATGCTTGCATGGTATCTACTTTATCGATTGAGATCTCTCTCTAGTCTTCTTTTTGAATCTTTGAGTTATATCTCATTCTCTAATGGTCTAAGCAGTAGGCTTTCTTATGATTTGGTTGTGAGCCTAGTCTTTAATGGCCGAGCCATCTCTCCAGCTGCTAGTAGGTTTTCTCAATCACTACAAATTTATTTTGAAAAATCATTTTGTTTATTTTTTTTTTTTTAGAAAATTTTCATTGCCTTTCTGTTGTGTCCTATTTTTTCAGCTGCAGGGGGCAAATAGTAGGTATCTCAGGCAAGAAACACGTGTAGTGTTTTGTTAAAAAAAAAATTCTCTATTTTAAGGAAGATGTTTGTAGACTGTAGACTGGCTTCTAGATATATATTAAAACTATCCTCTAAACACCGCCTTTCAGGGAATCTTGATTTAAAAGCCTTCATGGGATGATAAAATTGAGCTTCTTGTATCTCTATGACCTCTCTAGCAAGGTCAGTACAGCCACAGCTGCCTGAAGGTCAGGTCCATAATTAGAAGATCCCAGGGTCATCTCAGAATAGAACCTCAAGCCACCCAGGGTATGTCTATGGAATCCACTACTTCAGAGCAACAGTAACAAAGATAGGCCTTTCCACTTACGTAGAAATGGCTGGTAGGGCAAGCTCTCTGGGGCATGCTCAGGAACAAACTAACCAGGGGTACTCAAAGGATGGAGAAATTCCTGCTTTGAAACTTCTTTCTTAAGTGTGATATCATCTAAGTTCTAACTGTTGAAATCCAGTAGTTGTGTCATAAGATGCTGTCCCGATGGCAGGTCATGTCACTTAGTGTCAACAGGTGTAACCTGGATGCATTTGGCCTCTGTAGGTGTTGAAGGGTAGAGATTTACAACATGCGTACACATACTCCCAACACTGCAGTGTGTTTGTGCATTTATTGCAGTGAGAGTTGAGTAGGGGCAGATTCCTAACCCTACAGGGCTTCAACCAGCTAAACAGATGAAGTTGGGTGTCAGGGTCATTGTCTTCATATAGTGAGGATTCCAGGATGCTCTTCCCGGGGCTTCTTTCTTCCTACTCTTTCTTCTTTCTCTGCCTCCTAACTACCTGATTTGGGTAGCACTTAAATGTCGCCTACGCTCTTTTAGAGAAACCCAAGAAGTTAGCTTTTATTTTCAGGATGAAAAAAGAGAGAGATTTATTTATGTACATGAGTGTTTTGCTTGTATGCATGTGTGTGCACCACATACACACCCGGTGCTTCTGGAGGCCAGAAGACGGTGTCAGCTCTCTGTAACTGGAGTTACAGATGGTTGTAAGGCAGCAAGTGGATCCTGGGAATGGAATTTAATAGGAGTACTCTTGGGAACCAACCCCTTCAAAGTACAAAAAGAATGTGTGTGTGTGTGTGTGTGTGTGTGTGTGTGTGTGTGTGTGTATTTGAAGTGCTAGGAGATACGGGGGAAATGAGGGAAGCTGCATAAAGACTCAATCTCCTCCTAAAATCATGTAAGGAATGATCCTTTCCCTTTAGGCATTTCCCTTTGTACACAGATCACACACATGATTTTAAATTATTTGCCAGTGCTGGACTTTTAAAAGTCTGGCACAGGAAACAGTTTATAGGGTATGGATGTCACTAAAAATTGGCACTGATCTTCAGTCAGTAGGATTCTGGTTTTGGCGTTCTTCTTCCAAGGACTTCAAAAGTTCCAACGAAATTCATTCTCAGGAAACTCAGAGGCAAAGAGAATGTTCTCTCTTGAGGGACAGGAAGCAGGGGCCAGGGATGTAGCTCTAAGCTGGCTGAATGCTTGCCTGCTATGCAAGAGACTGGGTTCCATCTCTCCACACTGTACAAATCTGGGTGTGGTACTCTGTTCCTGTAATTTTAGGCCTTGGGAGGCAAGAGGATCAGGAATTCAAGGTTATTGAGTTTATGAGCAGACTACATGAGACTCTGTCTCAATTAAAGCAAATAAAATAGAGGCAGAAAAACTTTATCTAACTTTGGCCAATTGACATCATCAAAACCCACTCTTGTGACCACAGCTGCCCCTTGTGGCTTACAGGTACCTATTACCAGGGGAGAGTGTGTGTGTGTGTATGTGTGTGTGTGTGTGTGTGTGTGTGTGTGTGTGTGTGAGTGTGTGTGTGAGTGTGTGAGTGTGTGTGTGAGTGTGTGAGT
>NC_034595.1:7225040-7269609 GCF_900095145.1 Mus pahari | reverse complement strand
ATACACACACAAACAAAACAAACAAAACTCAAAAAGCAACACCCACAAAAACCCAAACAATTGCAGAAAGAAGAGTTTAGAGGAAGAGCTTTTCCGTTTCCCTCCTCTGCTGGGAATGCGGAGTCCCTGGCTCAGCCTAAGCCCGGAGTTTCCCGTTTCCCGGAGGCTAGCAGGTCAGGGCCGAGGCTACAGAAAGCGGACCCCACAAATCTTGCACCATGCGCCCCCGGTGCCCGCTGCGGCGCACTGTCGCCGGTTTAAGGGGCGGGCCATGTCTCCACGTGCTTTCTGCTGAGTGACTGAACTACATAAACAGAGGCCGGGAAGGGGGCGGGGAAAGAGGGAGAGAACGGCGTTTGACCGGTAGTAACCCCGGCGCTCGGCACAGCCGAATCTATAAAAGGAACTAGTCGCGGCAAAACCCAGTAATTCCGAGGGCGAGCGAGCGGGCCGGGACCGGCAGAGCCCACTTCTCTCCGCGGCGCAGCGCAAAGCTGGGCAGGGGCCGCCGCGGGACCCGCGCAGCCATAGCCGGCTCGGGAAGCTGCTCTGCTCCCTGTTTTTCCCCACTTTTTTCTCCCCCTTTCTGGAAGGGTTTGTGTAGGGGTGGGGAAAACAAGACTCAAACAGCAAAGTGGAAAACAGGTAAGAGGTTCCTTCAGTGACTTGGGCATTTTGTTTCGGGGTCAAGGAAGCTTTGGGGAAGCTCTCCGTTTTGGGGACATTGGGGGGACTCGAACTCCCATATACGTTACTTCTGGGGATGCAAATAGGATAGGGGAGGCATAAATAGGGAAAGAATGTTCTGGGCCGGGGCCGTGTCGACCCTGGGACTCAGAACTTCGGCACTCGCGTCTCCTGGCATCTGAGATCAGCCAGAGCATCTCTGGCATCGGAGACTCGCCGCTTGGGTGCAGTGAGAGCCAAGGTTCCCGGGCGTCCTAGGGGTACAGCCAGTGGGGTAGGGAGATGAGGATCCTCTACAAAGAGTCTCCTTTTGTCTGGCGCGGGGTAGGCTGTCTCCCACAAGTGTCACATCTGAGTCCTCACTCCATTATTTAACTGGTTTGTGTTGACCTCTGACTTGGAGGTCCTCTTCCCGGGACTGGGGCGGCATGTCCTTGTTTCCAAAGAACTCTAGTAGGAAGTGTCCTAAACGGGATCTTTTGTGTTACTGCGTGCTTGAGTTCTCGGGGCTTTGTTCGACTCCGGTGTCCTGCCTACAGGCTTCCTGAGCTCTGGAGGGCTTGCAGTCCCTGGCGCAAAGTGGGAGACCACTTTTGTTCCTTCTAAAGACAGAAAACTTAAGAGAGTCTGCAGAAACCCGAAACTGGGGTGCCCAATCCACCCTCACCCCCTGGTGCATCTTACTGCTTTTTGCTAGTCGCCCCTTGAGGAGACTAAATCGGGCCGAGCACCGATTGAGAAGCTGGGGCTAGGTTGTGCAGCCGAATGACCGCAAGTAACCCCAGCGGGCAAGCACAGAACTCGCAGCTCGGGTGCTGGGCCCGGCTCCGCCGCCAGGGGGTGGGGGCTGGGCGGCCTGCGGGTGGCCCCTGGAGACTGGCCGGCAGCGCCTCCTGGCGTAGCCTAGGTATGGCCCGGTGCAGAGTGAGAGTCTCTAGTCCTTTCCCTTCGCTGTGAATCTGGTCAAAACTGGTGTTTCCAAACTTGTGGGGAAACCTGAGAGCCAGGAAAGCCAGTCTAAGTGTTTTTATTTTTTTTCTTCTTTTTTGTTTTTGTGTTTCCTGACTTGACTCCCAGGCCGTTGCTCAATGAGGATGTTCGCTGATGACAGCCTTGTGGATAGGTCCTGTTTTGTTTTCTGCACTTACCTCTGGAAAGGAGAGAAATACTTACTAAACTGTTTACGTTTTTTTTTTTTTAAATTTTGCGTGTTCATTTGTTTGGGGAAACTAAGTATCTGTCACTAGAAGTAATTAATTTGCCCCATTTGCTGCAGTGGTATCACCATTCGAAAACAAAACAAGAATTTACTTTGATATCCCACCAAGGAAGTGGGCTGAATAAATGTATAATAAAGGACAGATAAACAAAAGGAACACGTCTGGCTTAAGATGTAGGTCAGTGGTAGAGTCTACCTTGTATAAGACCTTGGCTTCTAGCACCACCCACCACAGAAGCAAAGCAAAACCAAACCAAACAGCACAAACCTTCCTTGAAGAGAATTGGTACACCACTTTCTTTCTGTGGCTCAACCTTCACCTCCCACAGCACACACCTGACACACGCCTGCCTGCAGGCTCGAGAGCACACCCTTACCTCTTAGTCATAACTTGGAACCCGGACCTAAGTATTGATATTCTACAAGACATAAATGCCAATTAAAAAGTAGTTGTTTATCATCGCTCTTTTCTTTCAGCCCATTTTTAATATTCTAATGCACACATAAGGACAACGTATTGCTGTTCCTATTGTTGCAAAACACTTCCCCCGCATCAAAGGAGATATAGACAGCATAGAGAATATTTTAGTGGATGGTATATTAATATATAAAATAATAAAGATAAATTACAGCTTCTATTGTAAGCATGTCTTTTCCTCAGTGCTGTCACAAGTCATTAAAATAGGGCTTTTTTTTTTTTTAACGTGTGATGCCCAGAGTTGATTATTATCTATGTGAGAATAAGTTGAATCTGAGTGGTGAGGGAAGAAAAATTTCAGCAACATAATGCTCATAGTACCATTTTGGAGCCCAAATTGCTACCATAGAGTAAGTCATGAGTCTCCTTGTGAAAGTCACTGGTGTTCCAGAGGGTCCACGGGTGGTGACTTGGGTATCTGTGTTGGGTGTCTTCCCGAAGATGAGTATTTTAAATCCAGCCCCCTAAAGTGTTTGTATCAGCACCTAAAGCCTGGCAGACCTGCCACGGACCTTGGATGCGTCTTGATTTGGAATGTGTGCTTGGTTTATGGGAGAGCGTGAATTAGTCTAGAATTGGAAAGGGTGCCTGGGGCCAGCTGGTTTTCTACCTCTCTTCATGGAAACCCCAATGCAAACACTATTTAAAAAAATGAATGAAACTTAGCAACTCACCTGTGTGCTCCCTTACCTGTGTGGAGAGGAGCTGGGACATTTAGTATTTTTTTCTTTAGGCATTGTTTGTCCATCTCATAAGCCAGTATGCTTATGTGGGCTGCATATGTAGTGACTGAAAATAGTTAGATCTTTGCTTTTTTAAAAAAATGTATTATTTTTAATTTCTAAGATAGTTAAATGGACATTCCTTTAAACTCTTAAATTAGGAACTTTCTGGATTTTTAGGAAATAAATATGTGTATAGCTTTAGCATTTCTTAAAACATGCAAGTATAAATATATTTTATATGGTCTAGATGTTAAATAAATAATGAAATTATAATGTAACTATGATCAACTATTCTGGCATTAAATTTTAAAAGATCAGTCTTAATACTTGTTTGATTTACTTGCATTGGGAGAGCACCTGCACTAAAAGTAGTGGAGACAGCCTTTACACACGGAAGAGAAAGCACCTGGAATGCCGATTATAGACGTGTTTGTGTCTTAATAGATGCTTACCTTGTGCTGTTCCCAGAGTTACTCAGACACTGGGTTTATCTTCAAGCCAAACTTGTTTATTGTATCTACAGATTCAGAAGGCGGGAGGCTATCTGGCCCTTGGCTCTCCATTTTCCAAGAGGCTGATTTGAGATTTGAATTCACTTCCTGAGGTCTCCAACTGTCCAGATTAAATGAGACACTGGTACAATCTCCGATGCCGTGAAAGGGAATTTGCTGTGTATTCATTTGCTGTCATTCTTGTGTGTATGTGTGTGTGTGTGTGTGTAACAAATTAATACATACATATACATATATACATAAATAGGGAGAAGGAATTCATGGGAATGATACAGATTACAATGTTCTCATGACTAAATGCTCCAAATACTCTAAAATTAATAGCTGAAAAAAATAAGAAAGTAAATGGACAGTGTTAAAGCTGGCATGTAGTATATTAGATTGATCGCATAATAAGCAGGAGGTCATGACCTGATCCTGGATACTACACAGGGAAGACAAGACAGAAAGACTAGTCATACAAATGTTGGAAAAGTACGCCAACACTGAAAGCAAAATCCAAACCTCCCCATATCATAGAAATAAGAATGGGCAGAGACAGCATGTGTCAGCATGAAGGACCCTTTCAACAAGACACTTCTACTGCATCGGCTAGTTGAAATTTGCTCTTGGCATGTGAAATGGATGCTACAGAATATCTCACACCTGTGTTTTCTGAATTTATAGAAACTCAGAGTGCTTTAAAGTATCTGTGTGTTTTCCATTTCTTTCCAAAATATTTGAGGCATGAAGAAGGCAAATAGCTTATGAATTCTACAATAATCAGTTCTTTTTATTTATTTATTTTTTTTACAACTTTTTCGACAGTTGGTTTTAGTCTTGAGGATCATGTTACCTCTTTACAGGTCTATGCTGTTTATGTTTTTTTTTATTTATTTCTTTTTCTTTTTTAAAATTTTCTTTATTTACATTACAAATTCTACCCCGAAAGTTCCCTATACCTCCCCCCCCCCCCCCTGCTCCCCTACCCACCCACTCCCACTACTTGGCCCAGGCCTTCCCTTGTGCTGGGTCATATAAAGTTTGCAAGACCAAGGGGCCTCTCTTCCTAATGATGGCCAATTAGGCCATCTTCTGCTACATATGCAGCTAGAGACACAAGCTCAGGGGGTACTGGTTAGTTCATATTGTTGTTCCACCTACAGGGTTGCAGCCCCCTTCAGCTCCTTGGGTACTTTCTCTAGCTCCTCCATTGGGGACCNTNTGTTCCATCCAATAGCTGNCTGTGAGCATCCACTTCNNTGTTTGCCAGGCACTGGCATAGCCTCACAAGAGGCCGCAATATCAGGGTCCCTTCAGCAGAATCTTGCTGGCATGTGCATTAGTATCTGGGTTTGGTGGCTGATAATGGGATGGATTCCTGGATGGGGTAGTCTCTGGATAGTCCATTCTTTCATCTTATTTGCTGTCATTCTTATTGGAAACTTATGATCTGTATCATATTCCCATTTTTGCTCTGGGGTAGTCAGTCAAATTCTCTTCTGGAAGAGACCTTGGCTGCAACTTGGTGCAAACAAACAAACAAACAAACAAACAACAACAAAACCCAGGCAGTAACATTTGCTCAGTTCTCAAAACTTGGTTTTAAATGAATGTGATACTCTTGCCTCAGCTAATTAATTGTGAATAGTGTGTGACCTCAGACTAGTTTGCTACAGATAGTGGGGCCAAGCTGCATACTTTAATTGTACAAGAAGTCTGAGTGAAAGTCTCAGACATGAAATGGTTTCTGCAAATGGGTCTTAAGCTACACCATACTCTGTCAGACAGGAACTGCATAAAAGTAGCTTGTCTATGTTTATTGTTGACCGTGGGGAACATCACATTTGGGTTTTTTTTTTTTTGAAGATTTTTTAATTTATTATTATATGTAAGTACACTGTAGCTGTCTTCAGACACTCCAGAAGAGGGCATCAGATCTCATTACATGTGGTTGTGAGCCACCATGTGGTTGCTGGGATTTGAACTCAGGACCTTTGGAAGAGCAGTCAGTGTTCTTAACCGCTGAGCCATCTCTCCAGCCCACATTTGTTTTTTAAAACTATGAGACTTTGCAAACTTGAAGACCTGGCAGAAAAAATGTTATCCTCCTCAGGAGTCTCCTGCACCCCCGACTCCCTCCCATTCTGCACTTCCACGCAGAATATGATCTGAGCCCCGTGCTCATGTATGTCACACTCTTAGGTTTTGAAAGAGAGGTCTTTGACCCTTGTGCGTAATGTGCCTCTCTTATACGGAAATGGACAAATACCAGTCAGCTAAGGGGCTGGATGCCGCTCACATCCTGTGTTTTAAAACTACTCCAACAAATAAGACATTCTCAACAAAGAATGATACAGCCACGGACGTCATTGATGAATCTTGGTGCGTGCTTAAATGATTGAGGCTAGATGACTCAAGTAGGATGAACAGTTCTAGTCACCCAGTTTCATTTCCCTTTTTGAGGCAGCTGCAGAGATTTGAGACAATAGTCTATGATGCTCCATTTAAATATTTTGGGTTATTCATTAATACGCTCTTATGGATAAGTGTGAGATAACTCATTAGGTGATTTAGAGGTTTAAACACTTTAAAAAGTACCAAAGCCACTTTGCATTATTTCTGGCTTTCTCACTTTTTGGGTATGTGTCTTAAAATCTATAGTGTGTTTGTGTGTCATTTCCAAACACTTAAGCCACACAGGAATAAGGAATGGTATCAGTCTAGGTGTCTGTTGACAGGTAAATAGATGATAAAGGATGCTCTTGTCCTCTCTGAGGAGCTAGAAATCTACTAACCAGGCCAGGCTCTACTCTTGAAGGTCTCACTACCTCCTAATTATGACACTCGGACCGCACCTTTAACACATGGACCTTGAAAACCTATTGTAGATCCCCAGTTCAGCAACATTTCTCTTGCTGCCTCCTCTGCTTTTCTTTGAAATTGTTAGGGAACCTCACTCCTCTGCGCTCCTGTAAGCACGTTGATACGATTCCCAGAGTGACTGCTGTTCACCCTTTCCGTCCATCCGTGTATGAGGAAGTGAATGAACTGTTTGTTATATTGGGAGTAGGGGCAGTCCTATTGCTTCTTGTGCTGACTGGTCTGTATTTCTATGGCTTCTCAGTACATTAGGCCCTGGCAGGATTTTTTAAAAATCATATTAAACTTTTAATTATTAGATTTACTTATTTTATGCTTATTCCTTTATGCCTGCATGTATGTCTGTATAACATGTACCCGCTTGGTCCCTGCAGAGGTCAGAAGAGGGTCTTGGATTCTGTGGATTTGGAGTTTATGGATGGTTGTTACCCACTGGGCTATCACTCCAGACCCTTTTTTTTTTTTAAACATCATTTATTCTAGTCTCTTCATAATAAAGGCCATGCCTTTGTTTTGTGTCCCGAAGCAGTAAGCTTCCTTGCCTAGATCCACTCCCTAAGCAGTCATTAATTGGAAATTAAATTCTTACTCTTTTGCTTCCTTGATCCTGGATGGCTTCTCCTCTTCCAGAATATAGAGTTATAATGCCCTTTAGAAGAGTAAAGAGAAATTGTGTACATTAAATAGACATGGAATTCTTAAATACTGGCCTGGTCTCATTTATTTGTTGTATCTGGTGGCCCAGTTTGAATTGTAAGGGGCTTTTTCAACTGAAACTCTCCTTGCTCTCCCAAAGACAAAGTGTCCTTAAGCTCTAAGGTCAAACGAGAAGGAAATTTTTACAGAACTCCTGGATGTTTTAAGTAAGGGTCTGCGAGGTGATGTTTTCTTTATGCAAAAGTATAAAATTCTGATACTAATTTTGGTTGGTGTTAATTGTGATTCGAGGCAGGTGTATTTCTTTTTTATAAACTTGTTAATGACAGTGTTAGTTGTAGAGGGACCTTGAATTTAAAATAAAGCCAGCCTTTGGTCAGCTTGTGTTTATTCAGTTATCAGTCTTATGGGGATTTGCAAATTTTAACCAAACAGCTGCCTTTCCCCCCTTTGCAGTGCAGGCTACACTTCATGGGATCAGAGGGTAGCTCTCCCCTGCTGAGAGGAGAGGAGAGTGGGAAGAGCCTGCAGAGACCATCAGGGCACTCTGTCCTCAAACAGAGCTCCATTTGGGGGACACTGGCTCTCACCTGATGTAGCCACTTAGTACATTGTTGCTTGGAGACTGGAGTGTGTGACTTTTTAAATGGCACCAAAAATAAATCTGTCTTTTTTTTTTTTTTTTTTTTTTTTAATGAGGCTACCAAAGTTCCACCCAGTAGATGAGTCCACTTTCCCCTGAATACTTTTCCTTTGCTGCTCTGAGTATTTGATTTGTGGAATCTTAATAACAGGGTCACTTTTAAAGAAAGGAACACATAGAATTTTGATAACACTGGACTCATCTGAGATGATTTTTTTTTTTCCCAAACCCCAAATAACGGTCTTCTCGTTGTCAGTATAAAAAAAAAAAAGCGGACACGCCCTTAAGTTTTTGTTTTTCAGAACCAATTGTAGCCTTATTCCTCTTTCTTCTCCTCCTCTAGTTAGGTAGCCAGCAAAGGGGGCTTGTTCGTCTTTTTGTGGAAGGTGTCAGACTGGAGGGAAGGACTCAGGCCTCTGGCTCACTCATCTGATGAGTTGGCACTTGTGCTGCAGAACTGGCATGTTGGGGACACAGGGCATCTGCTTGCCCTGCTTTCGGAGCTGGCTGGTGAAAGGGCAGTCTGGGGAAGGGTCCTGATATCAGTCACCTGATCTCTAAGCTGGCCCTGGATAAGAGCTCCATTATGTAAAAATGAAAGCAGTAAATTGTTGAGGTAGAAAAGCTGTGTGCAAATATTGAAAGGGTCTTTCACTTGAACCTGTGGGCTTAGAGCTCTCTCTGGGGTGTAGGGGGTGGGGGGAGTGGAGGGGTGGGTGGGTGGGTGGGAGTGGAGCTGACTGTTTTATAGTTGGGATGAGTCTCCCCCCTACCCCCTACAGGGAAGGTGTCCTTTTCAGCTGCTATGTTCACAGGAGTTCTATTGTTTGCTTTTTAACACAGCTGGAAATGGTGCCTTGGCTTTAAACAACTTACTTAGCAGGGTGCACTTGCTAAGCCAGCAACTGGGGAAGAGTTTAGGTAGATGTGAAAAGAGGTGCAGGATGGCAGCCCAGACTTCTAAGATGATTGATTTAGAAGTTGGGTGAAATGAGACAGAGGCAGCCTTAAGACCCAAGGAAGACTTGTTGGAAAGCAGCCGTGGGCTACAGAAAACAGCTGGATGACAGGACAGTGTGGAGAGAGGAGAGACCCCAAAAGGGGATTGTATGGCAAACCCTTGGTATCCTGAAGGGCTTGCTTCCAGAGATACCCAGGTAAGTAGTGTAGGCTCTGGAGAGAGCGCCATGCTCTGGAAAGGCCGTGGAAGGAAATGGTACTTACTCTCTGTGGACAGAGAGAGGAGAGAGATTCCGTTAATTGTCTGCTCACTCTCAGCCCCACCCTGGATGAAAGCTTCACTCTGTGAAGTAGGTTGCACTCGTTCCAATAACAGTGCATCCCATGCTTCCCTTGTTCCAGGAACTGGATAAATGTTTTATATACACTATTAGCCCCGTTTGATGCAGAGGATGCAGGGCGTCAGAATCTTTAGGGTTCCAGAGTCGGTGAATATTCTCAAACTCCAACACCTTTTTCTGTGTCATACATTAATCAGCAATGTGAGCCACATACAATGGTTGCTAATATGCCCCTGGACTACAGCTCCCAAGACGTTCTTGGAAAACCTTAGAACAACGGGCAATATTATCCAGTCAAGTTTGTCTGCAAATCAGGGCGCAGGGAGCTTGCAGGTAGATCAGGGTAAAGGATGCACTGGGCCCTTGCTGAAGTACCTCTTTACTCTAGTGTTTTTGACCACAGTTGAAGACTTTTTACATTTCTCCTTATGACGAGTCAGGCATGAGGGCAGGTTGGTTTCTACAGTAAGAGAAGGTTCATGTTGTGCTACATCCCCCTGACCAGGGAAAAAGCAAATGCTTGTATTATTTGCTAAATTCTTCCTTTGAAGTTGGCTCTGTGTTTGTTTAGTGGAAACCAGTGAGAGGTGAGGGCGATCGCTTAACATTCTGTTAGACATTTCCCCTAACTTTACTCTAGAGGAACAAGGATTTGGGTTCCGTATAGATCTGCTTTCAGAAAAGCCAGGCTTTTAAGCATTTTCTAAAAAAGTCCAGAGCCGTTTGTTTAGTGGATAGCAGCTCTGGAACTCTGAGGGAGGTAAATAGGATCATTGACTGTCTAACTACCAGTGACTTGGTGGGAGTAGCTTTTGACTTTTAGGATCTCTTGTAGAATAGAATTGTCAACAACAGGAGGAATTACTTAACATGAGGGATTGCTTCTCAAAGGCTAGTTACATATCAGCACAACATTCATGACTTTCTTACGTCTGCTTTTGGTTTTCCTTTTTATTTTTTGATTTTGTAGCTCTTGTTTTGAAAATGAAGCTATGCACAAAGAATTTTGTCTCAGAAGTCGGTTATGTGTTCCAGGTTGGGGAAAAATGCATGCAGCTGTTTATAATCTTGCTGTTATGAATAAGGATGTACCTTTGATGCATTTGGCATTTTGAACCCTGCTACCTCCCCAGTTCTAATTGTTGGGAACAATAGCATCTGTGGATTCTGTAGTTTTAGTGGGGTGGGTTCTTAGCTCAGCCTCTTCTGTAAAAGTGATGTTCTTCTTGAGTGATAGGATCAATTCATTTGAGGTTGATTTTTGTCTTGAAGACCTCTTGCCCTCTTTGATGTTTACAAATTTCAGCGTTAAGAGATTCAGTGTTAAGAATATTATCTTTAGGTAGTGACATCATTTCTGGGGTGCCTGTTGATTTGAGTAAGGGAGCATTTAAGGAACCACTAACAAGGATGGCTTCTGGGGTAGTGAGCCTATGACTGGAGGCCAGGAAAGCTAATCAAGGCAGTCAGCTTAGCTTCAGGCATGTATTAAACTGGTGGGTCAGCCTTGGAGAAATTATAGGATGTCTCACAATCCCTCCCATTCCACAGCAACCTATCTGGTGTGAAATCATGGATGCAGTGAGCCTGTGCCAGCCAGGTCTCCTGGCCTTTAGTAACCTCATTAGGCTTCTCCCTGAATACAACTACTGATCCAGAGACATAGGCTCCGAGAGGCTCAGAGAACAGGCCTTTTCTATAGCAAGCATACTCTGTTGGGCTTACAGGTTTCATTCTTGATATTTCAGGACCTTGCACAACCCTCTGGGGATGAGGCAGGAGCCTCATCTGTTCTTGTTTTTGCATCACTATCTCATGAATATGCAGTCAGTTGAGCTCAGCACCTTTGCATATCTGCTACAGTTGGACCTATTTCTCCCGCTTTGTAGTTCAACTGCCTGGCCATTTAGTGGTTTGAAACACCACAGATACACAGTTTTTATTTGCTCGTTTTTACCTCTCCTAAGAAAAGGAAATACAGTTGTATTAAAACATGCCTGCAGCCATGGTCAGAAATTTCACCTTGCATCTATCTGGCTTCTGCTAACTGAAAATCTGTTGTCTGAAGAAAGCACAGCTTACACATATGCATAGAGAAATGCATATATTTATTTATTGAAAGTTTTAGAGAATAGGTGTCATATACCCATTGCTGTTTGAAAAAGAGAATTAATTAGTTGCTGGGCGCACATGCTAAGTTTCTGAACTATTTCTGCGATGGAACCGAGGAGAGAAATGTGTTCAGGAGAATAAGCAGAGTCAAGAGAGACTCTTACTAGGCCTAGGAAGAGGCATCTGACTGTTCTCAAAAAAGTTGCCTTCTCAGCCCGGAAGACTGCCGGAGAGTATGGTGGGATGGGAGGTATTTCCTTAACCCCAAGGCACTCAGTCTTCAAATACAGCTGTTATATGGAACACAGACTTAGGGCTCCCACCCCTCTCATGTCCAGAAAGACCAACTTCTCAGTTCCAGTGAGACATGATGCATATCTGGTCACTGCTTGGGGACTTTTGCTGTTGGGAAACAGGCACTGCCTAAGGTGTTGCCAGTCATGGGTTAAATGACTCTTCTCTTGTGGAGCCTAACACTGGAATGAATCATGCTTGTGTTCTCTCAGGAAGGAACATGACAGGCCCACCCTTCTGTCCCCAAACAGCAGTGGCTTCTAGTAACCACGCACACACTTCGTCTCCTACATCTCTCACTCTTTCAAACACACACACACACATGCACACACACANNNNCACNCGCNCACACACACACACACATGCACACACACACATGCACACGCGCACACACACGCACACACGCACGCACACACATGCACACGCGCACACACGCACACACACACATGCACACACGCACACGCACACACACACATTCACACACACATGCACACGCGTGTGCACACACACACACACACACACATGCACACACACACACACACAGAGTCTCTCTGTGCACCCTTGGCTCTTCTGAAACTTGCACTGTAGACCAGGCTGACCTTGAACTTAGAGATCTGCCTGCCTCTGCCTTCTGAGTGCTGGGATTAAAGGTGTGTGCCACCACTGCCTGGCCCTGTCCTACATTTCTGTCAGCAGACTAAGTGCTTCAGGGTTGAGGTAGTCTGGGGAAGCCATTCTTGGTTTTTTTCTTTCTACTATGCTAACCGAGGGGGATAAATTCTTTGACTTTACCTTTATTATGTTACTTCCTCCTGTTTCCAGTAGGTCTCTTGCCTCTTATCTCATCTCTCTTTGAGATACATTTGTCAAGCTCAAAATGTCAAAATGACATGGTCAGGAAGAGAGTGGTAAGCAGAGACCATCATTTTCCCTTACCACCAAGTTTCCTATGAACTTCTCTCCTCCCTCCCTCTCTCTCTCTCTCTCTCTCTCTCTCTCTCTCTCTCTCTCTCTCTCTCTTTTCTTTGGCTACTGTCAGAGTCTGTGTGCCTGGCTTTCTAGTTTGCTTTAGGGATGTGTAAGAAGAATTTATAATGCTGGCTGGTGGGCAGCCTATGGTTGGCCCAGCTTCTCACTTATTCCTTCTAGAGATGTTCCATTAGAGGGAACCTCCTCTCATGTGGCCCTTTCCCACTTTTCTCTGCTAAAGTGAGCCCCACCCCCACCCTCGAGAATAGGATCTATGCCTTTCTTATTCTCCACTGAGTCCTAAGGGTCTGGCGTGTCACATCACTTGTGATAGGTGCCCATGGTTAATGGGAGCCTGGCTGAGTTGGGGATGAGGATGTTTGGCCGAATTACTAAATAATGAGTTCGTATTTACCTACTAGACCCCCCCTCTTGGGGAATCCTACCATAATCAGACCTTATAGTATGCAATCCTTAGGTTTAAGGCATAGTTGGACTCTTGGGGTATGTTAGGTGTTATAATAGCTTTAGAGACTGTTTGGTGTTAGGTTTGTTGATGTATGATTTACATTCTCTAGAATTTACCCTTCTAAAGTATACGGTTGGGCTTTTCACAGATGTACACAGCGGTGTAAATGGTGTAACTCCAACCACCTTCCCAACATTGAGTCATACGCGCTCCTCTGGACTTTTCTCCTCTCACTTATAACCTTTGACAACCGGTGGCTTGACTTCAGGCTTTGTCGTTTCGTTTTTTTTCACAGTGCTTAGTACAACTCAGATATTATATAGCTGTCTCCTGTGTCCGCTCTGTTTCTCTGAGCACACAGCTGTTGAGATTTGTGTGTGCTGTTATGTGTGTCAATGCTGGGTCCATTTTTATTGCTCAGGACAAGTCCCAGTTTTGTTTATTCACTTGTTGATGGACATTCGGTTGTTTCAACTGGCTTTTCTGAATAAGGTCTCTGTAAACATTTGCATTTATCTTTGTGTGGGCTTTTGCTCTCACTTCTTTGGGTAAGATGGGGTGAGACGGTCAGATCATTTCATAACTGAATGTATAGCTTTATAAGAAGCTACCACATTTTTCCAAAGTGCAACTTATGTCCCTGAAATCAGTGTATTGAGTTTAATTACTCCACAGACTTATTCATGCTTTAGGCTTAGGTTTAATGTGTGTGTGTAATGATATCTCATTGTGTTTTTAATTTGCATTTCCCTATAAGTTCTGGTGTGAGCATCTTCGCATATTCAGGATGGTTATGTTTTTAGCAGACTTTTGTCTTCTGTGGACTCTATAAAACTTCCAAATGCCAGTGGCTTTTGAAGTAAAACTTGCTCAACAAATTGGTGGAGGATTAGAGCAGTCACTTCATCCAGATCTGTCTTGCACAAATCAAGGGTGGGATGTGGAAATTACTAGATTGATAAGTGAGACTAATGCCGAGAATCAGATAAATTGCTCAGAGGAATTGAACATGAAGCTTGGCAGAGAGCCAGTTCCATGATCCCAGTGGTTTGGGGAGGTCTATGTGGTCCTTAAAGTTTGGGGAGGTCTATGTGGTCCTTAAACCTGCTGTTTATGCAAAGTAGACATAGATTCACTTAAGCTTCCCAGGAAGCCTGAGGAGTCACTGGGGAAGCTTTGCAGTCCTTTGCGACTCTCCTGAGCTTGCTGTGGAAGCAGCTGAGCACAGGGCTCCCTCCCTGGGGACAAATTGCCTGAATCAGTTAGTTAATCAAGCTTGAGAAATCAGTTACCACAGGCCCAAGAATGCCATCACCCTTGAACTTTGGGACCCTGTTTTTCATGGCCATCTTTTAAAAAACATAATTGAGGCCATATCCCCTAAGTGCTCCCAACAAGCCAGTATTGATTTATTTGTTTGCTGGAGATAACAGAAATGGAGGGTCAGGAATCCTGTTGTCCCAACTCAGAAGGGGACAGACCCAGACCCGGCGGGGAAAGTCCTGCAGAAAACCTGCTCATTCAGATGTTGGTAGAGAGAGGCGACCAGGAAGGGTTCCTGATCTAGTAGCAGCTCCATGGAGGCCCAGCCTTGTGGAGGCATTAGGCAGGCTCACAAGAGAAAGGGTTGCTCTGGGAAAAGGAACGGGGCAGTGTAGTCCAGGAGAGAGTGAGTGCAGCTTGTCCCTAGGGGGAGTCCTCCAGGGCATGGCCAAGGAGGTGAGAGGAGGTGATACTTGCTGAAGGCCCACAAGGGAAGTTGAGGAAACCTTGGGGAGGACTCCACGGTGGTAGGAAGCTGGTGAAGAGTAGGCAAGTACCATGTGTAGATAATTTGATTTTAGTCAAATAGTTTGGGTGCTCTTGTGTCCATGGGAGGAGAATGGGGCAAGCCTGGAGCCAAGGAGGCCAATTCAGTCACGTAGGATCAAGAGGATGGTCCTTGATGGGTGAAGATTCTAAAGTGGGCTCACTTCCAGCCAGTGCCTGGAAATTCATGCAGGGGAAGGAGCAAGTGCGTTATACTTCAAAACATTGAGAAATTCAGTGCACAGGACTTCCTACCCCCCCCCCCGCCTCCCATGCCGTTTGAGGTTTGTTTGTTCACTTCCTTGGAAAACTGATGTGGAAATGTCCCATTGGCTTTCGTTACCTGGGTAGAAGGACTCAGGCATTTCCCTTCGCTCTGGATAACGTTGCCCTCGGCGTGGACCTCTGTGTTCAGAGATGGAGGCATGGGAATTATGCCGGTGTCCAGGAGGGATGGGCGGCAAAGTCAGTCACCCTCACCGGCTTCCTTTTTCACACCCAGAGAAGAACTTTTCCTCTAGTCACTTGGCATTTGTGCTGTGTCCCTGGGGAGCCTGGACTCTGAAACTAGTTTCAGAGACTCAGAAACTCATCAACTTCTAGGAAAATGTCCTCCAAGAAAATCCAGTTTTTCTTCTCCTCCCAAGGGTGCTCTGTCTCCATTCCCCCACCCCACCCAAACATCTCTGCTCAGGAGTCAGGCAATAATTCCAGATATGGATTGGGCCCCAGAGAGCCACCCTAAGCTATTCAGAGCTTGTCCTTCCTACTTTCCTCACACCACCCCTCACTTCCAAAAACAAGAACTAACAGAATGTCCTCTTTAGATAGACAGAGGTACAGCTGAGAGTGCAGGTGGGGCCTGGGGATCTGGGGACCTGGGTTTCTTTGTCATCTGCATTATGCCTAGCACTGCATTCTGAATTTATTTCTATCACCTCATTTAATACTGTAGAATACCATACAAGGGAGATGTCACTGCCCCCTGTAGAAATGAGGAACTTGCTGCTCAGAGACGATATCTGTCCTGGGGTCAGAGGTGGGCATCTGGGGGCTTAGTGGCTACCAGGGTTCATTCTGAGACTTCGTTTCCCTTTTGTTGTAGCGCATTGATTGTGTTCCAGCCTTTCTTCCATTTTACAGTGGGCTCTGAGACAATTTCTGTACCCTGTAAGTCAGCTAAGTGATTCCTGGAGAGTGGCTTTAACTGGAGAAAAACCCGGTTAATAATTCTTTAATATTTTAAGTGCCACTTAAAAACAATTTGGTCACCTCCCTGTCAGTGCTCTGCGTCCAGTTGGCATCTCTTAGCAGGGACCGCAGGCCACATGCTACTGACTAGGTCTTCCTCTTGCTATTGGCCTAAGTCATCTCGTTTTTGCAGTAAGGAACTGTGGGTAGTCTGTGCCCTTTCTGGATTTGCTGTGCAACAGTAAAGTAAGCCCTAGGGTTTGACTATTATAGAATTTCTGATTTATTACATCACTAATAAATGAGCTAGAATTAGCCATTCTAGGACATCCATTGTTCTGGACATGTTGATTTTCTGTTTTCTTTTTCCTTCTTTCCTAGACATTTTTAATCTTAGTTCTCTTGTATCAGGGAACAAAAGGGTATCACAGGGACTTAAAATCCTATCAGAAACCTCCCATGCATTGTTCGAGCTCATGGGCTTGATGGGTGATGTTTTTGATTTTTGTCTCTTAGCATTTTACCCTGATATTTCACCTATCTACAACAGAGGGCTACTAGATGCCACAGTCACTGGGAGTCTTTTCATAGCAGCGGTTTCTGCTGAGGGTTTGTGATTGGCAACCATTGTTTGGTCCCAGCTTTAATAACCTGTGTGTCTCTCTCCCTCCTGGCACTTTTCAGTTTCCCCCTGTTCCTTAGTTCGCTTTAGCTGAAGTCTTTGGAAGTTTTCCAGCATTGAATAAATACAGCTGGGTCGTGGGTAGCAAGGTCACTGGGCGAGGAGGACATAGGCTTGTACGACCTCCTTGTGAAAATCTCTAGGATGGTGAACGGTCCCCCCAGGGAGACCTTTGAGACATCCGTGTAGGAGTGAAGCGGCCATGTGTTCAGCTGTAGGTAGAGCAAGTCAAGAAGTGTGCTCCATATGTCCCAACTGTAGGAGCCTGCTGCGTTCACAGATGCCCTGTTGGGAACAGGCCTTGGCTGGCTCTCTTCTCTGTGGGATACTGTTTTCTTTCCACAGAGACACAACACAAGCTTTGTCCATATCACAAGGGTGTCCCTGGTATTGCTCATAGTCGTCTAAGACAGTCCTCAGCTTTCCACCTGGGGAAACTGCCTGGCTAATGATGCTGTCGATCACTTGGAGGGCCCAGCTTTGTGGCCAGATGAAAACATTGTCTGTCTGTTAGAGACTATCACTAGTCACTCCAGGGATCAGGGAGAATTTGTAAGTGCTGCTGACGGGTCTTGGGAGGAAACGTATATGCATAGGGAAGGCAGGAAGGCCTCTGGGGCTCTGGGATGGCATGTCTGATCTTTGTTTTGACCAGGGAAAGTTACTCTCTCAACTCTGTTGTCATAGACGCATTTTTCACTCTTAAAATGATCTCCTCAGTGGTGCTCACATGATGAGGACCATTGATTGCGTCTGACCAGCTGCCAGCCTAGAGCCAGCAGGCCTGCCCCGGAAGCTCTGTCTGGAGATTCTGGGGGTTGGCAGTCCAGGACTCATGACCTTTTGACAAGCCACCAGGGTGTCAGAGGTGTCTGGTGAGAGGGCTGGAGCCGCCACTCTTCTATGGCATAGGGCTTCGAAGCAGTGATTGACAGCTCTCTCTCTCTCTCTCTTGTTTTATCTTTCAGTTAATGACCAGCCACGGAGTCACAGCTCTGTGCTCTGGCTGCTTCCTCCAGGGCTCTCAAGCCACACGCGCAGGTTGCTGTGGGTGCCGGCTGCGGTGACATGGCTTGTTGGTCTCAGTTAAGGCTGCTGCTGTGGAAGAATCTGACCTTTCGAAGGAGACAAACAGTAAGCTGTGGGGTTCTCTGTGGGGCTCCTGCTTGCTCTCTCCTTGGGGCTGGACTGGGGATTGGAGAGGGAGGGTTTTCACACGGTGGTTATTGAATGACGCTGGTACTTGTGGACACAGGACTGTGTGGCTCTGCATGGAGGAGGGAAGGTGATCAGTCAGGCAGAAGTAATAGCTTGGGATTGTGCTGGTTTCTGGGTATGGGTTCTGACCTCTGCAACCTGGTAGAAAATGCCCCCCCCCCAATCAAGCCCCTATCTCCTTTCACTGAATTTCTGGTAGCTACTTGGAGCTACCCATGAGCACTCTCTGTAGGCCCCAGTGTTTCTGTAAAGTGAAGTACTGAAGTGGGTCTTAGAGATGTGCCTGGAGTTCTCAGCACTAAGCCTTCCTCAGCTTTGACAGCAGCCTGGAATATTATAATAACGGAGACTTGCCATTTCTGTGGAGGTATCTAAGCCACCCACTTCCTAAGCCAGTCTTTCTTTGAATAATCCAGTAGGCCCACCATTACTTCGTAGGTGAGTGTTGTTTTTCTGTAGAAGACTGTGAAGACTGTAGGGCAAGGTGAGGAAGCTTAGGTCAGCCTTCCATGTGGTGTCTTTATCTCTGACCACTATGAATCTTCCATCCTGCCCTCTCAGTGTAGCTACGTGTCTCTGACGCTCACTTCTAAACTTGTTTCCTGTCCTGCACTTTTTCTTGGATCACAAACCTGCATCTCCACTTGGCTATCTTAACGAAGTTCAACCTGTCTGTAATCAAACTAATCTTTTGAAAGTCAAAGACCTTTAGTGAACCCTGAAGGGAGTCTAATTTAGTGTTTCTCAAAGTAGAATAGTACTTAAAGATCTTCTATAAGAGAAAAAACATACTGAGGTACTCTTTTGTTCACTGTGTTTTTATTATAAAATGACTTAACTATGTGAGTAACAGTAGATTTAAACCCTGATGATAAAACCATAGGCCCCATACAGATTTATAAAGCAAGGCAAATAAAACTGAAGAAAAACATTGCAATTCATATTATTACCTTTGCTGTAGTAAGAAAACTGACTTTGTTTAGAAAGTGAACATTTGTTTGAAATACAATTTACAAGTTGCCACGTGAAATCTGGTGGTAGATGATACAATGGTGGCCACTTTGACTTTGGCTAATCTATATTACTCTGTGCTGATTTAGTTCTTCACCCGTTTCTTCTTGGGCAACATCCATTGATACCATTTGGGTTTCCTTTTGTCCAATCCCATCAGTAGGCTGGTATGGTCATACGTTGCATACGCTAATAAACCTGAGCGTTGATGGCTTGTGGCACAATTTATGCTAAAGTAAGTAAAATCAGAGAGGTGTACCAGAATTTGTTCAGATGATCATTGAAATGGAAACACAGAAAGTTGAAAATCTTTGGGGAGAACCCAGGTATAATTGTTTGAATGCTCATGTGGATACACACACACACACACACACACACACACACACACACACACACACGAGACGGGGCAGCGGGGGAGGGAGGGAGGGAGAGAGAGAGATTGATTCCAGTTTTTTCAAGAGTTTTGCATCAGCTTTTAATGTTACAAATGAGGAACTTGAATTCAAGGTTACTAGTGAGAGAGCAACGACTAGAATCTGTGTCCATTGTCATTAGTAATAATGACAAAATATAATGCACTTTGCTATGTTATAATAAAATTAGAATGTGCTTCTATGAGCTAGGCACATAATGTGTTATTTATATATTTGTTTTATAATTGCTGTAGATTAACTACAAGGCCTTGCACATGCTAGACCAGAACTCTACCAGTGATCCAAACAGCTGACAAAGTGGGTTATTGTACTAGCTGTTCTTAAACCCCATGAGGTAGTTCTCTTTATGGTACAGATAACAGATTTGATGTACAGAGAGGTTAAAGAGTTTCCCAGAGGTCTGCATTGCTAGAGTTTGGTTGCCGATAGTCTGATGCCAACAATTACATGTTAGACTCTGTTAAACGATAGCTGCTGTGTTGGACTGCCATTTAGTTATTGGTCTTTTCAAGACCGGGTTTCAGGTATCCTAGAACTCACCATATAGCTAAGGCTGCCTTTGAACTCCCGATCCTTCTGGCTTCCCTTCCTAGTGCTGGGTGGGATTACAGGTGCGTACCACCATACCCAGACTTACATCACTTTCAATGGTATAATTTTAAAAAATATCAACAAATCTTGACATTTCTGACTTTTCCCTTACCTATCTCCTGTACCTCACAGTCATTCTTAGGTCCTGATGTTCCTATGTCTGTTACATTTTCCTCTTTATGTCCATGTCCTACCTGGTGGGAAATTGTCTCTGCTTTGATGGGCACATTCACGAGTCACAGAAAGAAACATCACTTTAGCAATGAAAAGTGGGTCTCAAGAGAGCCTGCTCCGAATATCAGATTTTACAGATGGGGAAACTGAGGCACAAGGGGGTGGACAAGATTCTCTAGATCAGTCAAGAAGAAGCTGAAGCCCTCCTCACTCCGGTTCTCAATGGCGGCTCCCTTTTCCAGTCTTTTGTAGCCACATGATAGCACCAAGCTCGGGCGGAGGAGGAGGTGCTAGGGTATGGATTCTTGTGCCCAGGAAAGAAGGAGTCAGGAGCAGACTGTCCAGGAACCCGAGATGCGGGCTAGGGTTATCTCCTCTGAGCCAGCCTTCATTGGGTTTGATCTTGCTTCTTCTTGCTTAGTGCTGTATTTTCATTATGCTTACGAGATTAAAATGATCAGGATTGGAAAGATAGGCAGATTTAGTCGAACGCAATTTACTGAAGAGTTCTTGTTGAAGTGGGAAGTAGGGACACAGTCCTTGGACACAGGTGGCCTTTGTAGGATACATCACTGCTTACCAGCTTGTCTGAGTCATCTCCCTTCCTGATTGCTAAAGTAAATCCATTTTGAGAAATCAGAAAGAAACACAGTTGATTTCCAGTCACAGGTACTTTATGAGCAGAGCAGGGGCTGCCAAGATCTGACCTGCCTCTTGTACAGTTGTTGGAGCCGGGGCTCTCTGATGGACACAGGCTCAATTCTGAAGTAACGTCAGAACCTGTCTCCTGGCATCCTTACAGGCCAGGCCTTTAAAAGTTGGCTTAGCTTTATCCTCAGTTACTGCGGAGAAAGTGTCACTCCTGTATAATCAATCCAGTTGTGTATTTTTAGGGATGAGAACGTGTGTGAGCCTTTGGCACTTTCTTAACTCACAGAGTAAAGCCTGTTATGAAGGGGGAAGAGTTTGAAACCCCTTGATAGCTGCAGTGTTTGGACATTCACTGCATGCTCCCCTGGTCCTGAGAGCATCTGTACCCATGGCCCAGAGCCTAGGACAGAACCTGGTTCTTACGACATATGTAATAAGAATTTGCCTGATGAGTGGTGAATGTGTTGCTGGTCTGTTATTTGAAGGTCTTGGAGCAGCTAGGAGAACTAGAAAGAATATGCAAAAGCTTGGAGCTGAGGAACGCCAGCTATAGGCAACACCGCTCTTGTGTCCTTGTTTGTAGACGACTGTTATGGACCTTCGCTGTCCTTTCATTGTGCAGACTCATGGGGTCCATCAATCAGAGTGAGTTTTCCAGTGTTTCTCTTGGGCAAAGAATACATTGAATTGAGTTGCAAAAGGGTGCAAAGCTCAGTTTGGGTCCAAAGTACCGGTCAGCTAGTGTGTGGGCAGCAGTTACCCTATGCAAACAGCGTTTGGGACAGGAAAGGGGGTGGACTTCAGGATATCAGGTCTTCCTCTGGCTTTGGCCTGGATCCAGAGGCCAAGGTCTCCATGAAACAGAAGGGACAACACGAGGTGGCCAAATGGACTCATTTGTCTTTGCCTTTAAAGGAAACAGCAAATTCTAACTCTAAGGTAACTTGAAGGACTGCCGTTAGGACAGTCTGGAATGAACTCGAAAACAGTTAGGACTCCTGCTTCCCGAGTAGTTAAGAGACGGTCACAGTCTGTAACCTCAAACCTTATTGGCAGCACTTAGTTTGCACCTAGTGTTTGCTGTTTCAAATGAACTCTTCTGAGGGTTTTATGCATACAGCCGTTTCTTACCTTGTGTTGGCTCCTTAGTCCAGGATCTCAGGAGCAGGAATACTGGGCCAAAGTGATGTGGCCCTTGAAGTATATGGCCAGATGTCCTTTCAAAAGACAGGACCAGTTTTAACAGTCATTCTGAGGGTTCTGAGTGGTTTTGCATCAGGCTGCAGAGTTCTGGGAGATAG
This sequence comes from Mus pahari, assembly GCF_900095145.1. NCBI lineage: Eukaryota > Metazoa > Chordata > Mammalia > Rodentia > Muridae > Mus > Mus pahari. The sequence continues at coordinate 7,247,619 of NC_034595.1, read as the reverse complement.
GCCTGGTTTATAAATTTTCTTTCCCTCTGGCTTTGAACTGATTTAGTTTTAAGATTTCACTTTGGGTTTTGCAGACTTGATGAAGCCTGTGGCATTGGGGACAGGTCAAGTTCAATCTGTATCTTCATATCACATCACTCCGTGCCTGTACACTTTGTAAGACAGTAATTCCTTTCCTACTTATTTTTGGGACATTTATAAAACTTTGTCCATATAGGGGAATATTCTGGAGTCTTTCATTTGGTGATTTGACAAGTGTTGGTTGCTGTATAACTTTTCTCATTGCTGAGTAATTCCCCTAACACCTGACAAAAAGCAGATTACAGAAGGAGTAGCTTATTTTGGCTCTCAGTTTGAAGGGACAGCCTGTCACAGTGAGGACAGTATCAGAGTGGGAGAGCGAGATGGCTGGTCACATAACATCGGCACCAGGGAGCTGCAGGGGATGAATGTCTTTCCCCCCTTTTATTCAGTTTGGAATCCCAGTCCCTGGGGTGATGATGCCCACGTTTAGAGTTGGTCTCTTCCTTGCTCAGTTAAAACTTTTAGAAATATCATCTCAGATACACTCAAAAGTGTGCCTCGTTAATTTCCTCTCTTTTTGGTGGGGGTTTCAAGATAGGGTTTTACACTCATAGAGATTCGCCTGCCCCTGCCTCCCGAGTGCTGGTGTATGCTACTACCACCCAGCTCCTCCATTTTTCTTAATCCGGTCAAGTTGACAGTAGGTAGTAACCATAGAGTTAGTTACCTGGTATTGCTGGAGCACACAGGTCTTCCTTTGGTGAGCAGTCTGATGTCTGGGGAACTGGTTCTGCTGTGTTAGTGACCATGCTGCAGACAGAAAGCGGGACTTCCCTCCCTTTTTTCTTGGTGTCTGTTCTCTCTGATTCTTTGTCTCTGCTTGATTCAACTCCAGCATCTCTAGCCTAGTCAGTGTAAGAAGCAATCACTTTGTCTTTCAATTGTTTTTGCTTGCTTTGGTGGTTTATTTTATTTTATTTTATCTTATTTATTTTTACTACTGTTATTCAGATGATCTTTTCCGGAGGCCAAAATTTATTCCATTGATCTTTCAATGTTCTTTAAACGCAGCCCTTGAACCACGCCAACCTTGAAATAATAAGGGTAAACCTTGAAGGCAAGGCCCCCACTGCTATACCCTTAGGCTTAGGAAGCGAAGTGCACTCATGCAGTGACTGGGATGCGACGTATTCACTTCTGCAACCAGGAAAAAAAGTTAAATGTGAATATCCATGGGGACTGTGCACATGTGGAGCGTGTGTGGCTTGGCACCACCCTGAATGAAAAGGCAAACATGGTTTGGTGCTTATGGACTCTCACCATGGTGACGGCAGAGCTGCTAAGCTTGGTTTTATGCTGCATCGGTTACAGGAAGCAGCATTTGATCCTGAGAAATTCAGTGCAGCAGCTCGCAACGGAGGGCACGGCCCCTCCCCTGTCCTGGGCTATTTAATCGGGATAGTCTCAATCTCAAGTGTGCCTGGGGTCCTGGGCTCTAGAGGTAGAGGGCAGGGGTGTTGATGCTAAACACAACATAGTTGGTAGTAGAATCCTGAACAACTAGCCGTCTGCCAGAGCCAAAGGTGACTTGCTGAGAAGTCCTCCTGCGGGAGTGCTTGTTCCTCATCCTCAGGTTAGAGATGAAGAGTTAGGAGAAGGGTGTGCACAGTGTGCTCTGGGGTTCCCTAGGGCAGCATGACTTGAATGACAATCACTTCTTGAAAACAACATTTCCTACCATTGCCACTTATGGTGGGAAGTTACAGAGTTGGTGTAGCCATGAAGGACTTTCAAGAGTTTTCAGTAGAAGCTTCTAACGGTACAAGCCGCATCTTTGTCCCTAGGCTGGTTATTCATACCTTATGCTTATGGCGAGGTTAGAGATGCGGAGAAGCCTGACTTTGATGAGTAGATCTGAAATAGCATTCCTGGAGAAGTCAAATTTAGTTTCTAGAAGAAGGGGATGTATCAATACCTAGAATGTTCTGAGCTTGGGAGTGGGTTTGATGTTTATAGACAAAAATAGTTTTGGAGGCACAGGGTAAAAAGGCATAATTAAATCGCATATCCCATGAGCTCTGTAATTTTGGTGTTGTGAATGTTGTGTGCAGAGTCTTCACATATATATATATATATATATATATATATATATATATACATACATACATACATATTAGTGCTCAGCTCAGTAGAAGCTTTGAAAGGTCAGGAGTCGACACGTTGTACGTGGTGAGGGAAAGGTGACCTTAGTGCTTAAGAGAAACAGCCCTTAAGCTAGATTGACGTTGAATCTAAACTCTTTCATATACCAGTTCCTTGGGCAATTTATTAATCAGCCCAGCTCCCTCGTATGTAAAGTGAGTATTACATTAATAATCCTAATTTTGATGTCTGACTATAAAAAACATCTATGAAGTGTGTGTGTGTGTGTGTGTGTGTGTGTGTGTGTGTTGTGGTGTGAGTTGGCCATCATGACTGTCACTGTCAGTTTACTTCATATCTCTTTCCCTGATCTGGTTACAAATTCTGCCTTCACCTCCTGAATGATGTCTAAGGTTTCCTCTGGTGCTTTGCTGCCAGAGCTGTGGGTACTATCCATCCATTCGTTCAGTGGATGAACGTATTCTGACTACATGCTGCTTTGTGGTCCTGGAAGTGTGGGGCTACAGAGGTGTCCTGAACACAAGGCTTGCTTTACTGGGTCGGATATGTGATGAGGTCGAAGGTGTGTGTCTCTAGTGTAGCACTGTGAGAGGCAGCCTGGTGGGTACTGCACAGATTTAGGTATTAAGATTGGGGGTTCCAATGGCTCATAATTTTTCTGGCCCTCCAGTCATCACTTATGAAATAGTATTATTGCAGCCTTCGTGAACGAACTGTTGGGGAGAAGAGACACCCAAATCACTAAGTGTCCATAGCTGTTCAGTATCAGCTCTAACTGCTACCTGTCTGCAGGGTGTTAGTTTATCTTGTGTCTGTGGAACCTGTAGACATCTTTAGTCCATGCTGTGTAGGGAGATTTTCTTTGTTTCCTACCGGAGATGGCTGTCTTTGTCAAATAGAGTTTCATGTGACCTCTGGAATGAAGTACAGCTGGCTTCTGGTCTTGGCTCTGCTCTGACTAGTGCTGTGGCCGGCTATCCCTTGAGCAGTAGACTTTTTGGTGTAAAATGGGAAGAGTAATGGTTCTGTGCCCACAATGATGTTCTGAGGATTAATGGGAGTTAATGGTATAAAATGAGCCCAGTACATATGGAGCTCTCCCTAAATGGTAGCTCCTATTTATCCTGTTCATTGAAATAGTGGTTTCAGAGCCTACAGATGAATGACTTTTTGTATATTCTCTGTTCAATTTTACACTTTTCAGCCTTCATTATTCTGTAATTCATCATAGCCATGTCATTATAAGAAAGCTTTATTTCTATGTTTGCTTAGTAATGTGTGTGAGGGGTTTTATAAAGATGCAGGCTTAGAATGTATTGGGTTCTGTGTCCTGTGTTCTTGGTTAGTGAATGCTGTGTTTCATAAATGTTGCTGTAATGACCAAGTAATATATTATTGCCCATTAGATGTATGCTTATGCAACCATTTCTTCTTTGCTGTATGATCGAGTTATTTGTTTACAACACTTTACAGTTATAGCACTTTAAATCACATATACAGCTTTTTGAGATTGAGTTTCTTTCTTTTGTAATTTGCTGCTTTGGATGAATTCCCAGGGAGATGATAGTTGGTCAAAGGGGTAAATGTGCCTTTTGAATGCGTATTGCCAAACGTCTTTCCCAGAGGAATCAGCTGAGTTTTGTTTCTATCTTTCTGATTTTGAAAGCTTCAGTTCACTCTCTTACCCAATACATGCTTACTGTGTCATGCTTAGCCCTTAACCATGTTGCAGACTTGCTGAGGACATAGTAACAGAGGGGAGAGCCTCATATGTAAACACAGCTCTTGTGCCACGGACTGATAAAGGCACAGCGTACCTGGGTCTCAGAGGAAGGGCTCCAGCCTTACTGGTAGAGAAGTTATTTTCAGTGTTCAGGGAATCCAGGCTGTGTTCTCTGGTAGAAAGTCGTCCCCGACCCCTGCCCCTGACCAGTTTACAGAGGTGTAATGGACAAGAAAAGTTGTACGGTGTCATGGTTTGCAAGCCGTGCCATCACCCTCTCCGGAAGGAGTAGGAAATATATTTTCTATGAAGGAAAGTAGGAGAGGCAGTGTTGTTTGCAAACGTAGAGGCCTTGCTGCTTCTTTGGGATTATTTACAGACATCTTTAGTAAGATTCGCCTTTTCTTCCATGGTCCTAGCCATTTTCTCTCTTAATGTACTCTTTGTGTAAACTACTCTAATAGTTTGTGGTAGTAGGGGTTCATGAACCCAAGGAAGCATAAAAACTTCATGTTTTTGTTCTGGAACATGCATAGCTACCATCTTGTTTCAGTTCCTTCCTGAAGATCCAAAAATGAGCTTGATGTAAAGTCACACCAAAGTTCTTAGAAAATTCAAAGTTCCTTATTTAAACTAGGAAACACAAGCAAGGTTAAAAATCAAACAAGGAACAAAATGAAACAAAACAAAAAGTCCAAATGCCCCTAATACTCTAAAGTACCAATTATCCAGAGAGGGTTTACTTCTGATCTCTTCATAGAAGGGGGAATACCAAGAGACCATGACAAACCGTAGTTTATAAGACTATTCTACAATGAAATGTCTTCCTATTGAGGTAGATGTTAAGGGTGCTATGTGGGGGCCAGTGACTGAAGCAGATCATCTCTAGGGCTTGGGGAGATGTGAGAGAGGAACTGTTCCGGTTTGTGGGGGCGTGGGCACAGGAGAAGAGGGCTTCCTAGCTCAGGCAGAAAGCAGCATGGGTGAGTCTTGAAACCTGGGTAGAAGGGAGCCTGAAGAAGCAGGCAGAAATCACGTCTCCTGCCTTAAGGACATAGGTGTGGAATGGGATGTTGTTACAGGATACCACGTACAATTCAATGCAATTCAAGTTTGGAGAGTGAAGGAAGTCAGAAGTGCCAGAAGTCAGTCAATTGCTGGATTTCTCTGTGGCTTTCTGAGCCCAGTAGCCGTTGGCTACCATGTTATGTTTTATTCACGCTATTGTGTTTTATTTTCTGTCCAGTGTCAGCTGTTCCTGGAGGTGGCCTGGCCTCTCTTTATCTTCCTGATCTTGATATCTGTCCGCCTGAGCTACCCACCCTACGAACAGCACGAGTGTGAGTATCCGCGGGCCACGCCCGAGACGCAGTGATGGCCAGCGAGGTCCGGAGGCAGGAAAACACCACAAAGAGCCTGGACAGCAAATCTGGCCTTTACTATTTTTTTTTTTTTTTGATTAGGGCATGAACTCTGGAGATATTTGTAGTTCCAGTTAAATAATGATGATAGTAATGATAATAATCTTAACCATTTTTAAAATCATAACAACATATAACATATAATAACATAGCCTTAGAGTCAGAAAGTGATGGTTAAAAAATCACCCTATGGTAATGTTTCAAATGCCAGTGTCCAGTTCCCTTGTGTGGTCCTTTTGCTTGCATTGTCTTTTAATCCCATGGTTGAAAATCATGGGCCGTGTGTGTATTGGAACCCATACTTTCCAAAGCAAGTATGCATATATGTCTGTGTGGGGATATATGCACATGAGTAGGTACCCGAGAAGACCAGAGGTGTTAGAGCCCCTGGAGATGGAGTTACAGGAAGTTGTGAGCTATCTGGTGTGAATTCTGGGAACCCAGCTCAGGTCCTCTGCAAGAGCACTTTGTGGGCCTAACCACTGAGCTACCTTCTCAGCTCTTACAGCATATGTGGCCTTTGTGTACAACATCTCAGTTTGACTCCTGTAACGTTTCATTTTGTTCTCAACTGTCTTGTTTAGTAGAATTTACCCTCTTTTGCTCTAGTTTCCCGGTAGCTAAATTGGTGCTCACTCACCTACAATGACTTGCCCAAACTTACATTTCTAGTAGAGGTGGAACACAGTACAGGCCGCTTGTCTCGCTCACTCATGTGATTTGAAGGTAGTCTTGACAGTGAGCGCTGAGTTACAGTAGTGGCTAGAAACCACTGGTTTAACTCCTGGCTTCGTCTGCATTCTCCATTTGGCTCATGGTGACACATGGTGTGTCACCATGAGCAAGTGGTTTTAGCTTCTCAATAAAAGAGAGCAGCACAACCTAATTTGCACTGTTGCTGCCGGAATGACCATTTTACGGTCTGGCTGTGCTTGGTGGATGGATGGAGCAACAGTTTAGAAAGGCCCAAAGAATTAGCATTTGTGTAGGAGTTTTCGTTGGGATCAAAGCTTTCTGTCCCACACACTTTTCTTACCATTCACCAGCTTCAACAGGCCCCTGGACTTACAACATTGTTGTTCTTCCAAGACAGGACTGAGGCCACAGTTACCTTTTGATTGTGTTTCTTGGTCACCTTCCCGTTTCTTACCTAGCATGTAACGGCAGGCACTGACATACTACTTTGCTAATAGGCATCCTATATGTTCAGGTCACACCCAGATGCCTCAGGTACATTCCCTTGGACGTGACTTTCTGATTTTGTCAGCTAGAACAGCAGAGCAGAAAGCTAAGGTGAAGCCTGCTGATATATGTGTGACTAGTGTGAAATCCTTCTCTGTAAATCTTTGTAGTTCAGGTCAGAGTTCTCAAGGTCCTCATGAGTCCTCTGGCTTTTTGATATCCATTGCATTATTTGACTGACGTCCTGGACACCAAGTGTCTAACTGTCCACCATACTGTTTCTGTTTGCCCAAAGGATGGGCTGCAGTGTCTAAGGAAGTGTCTTTGCTTGCCCAGTGGAAGGAAAGGTTGAAATGTCTTCATCACCTCTGCCTCTGACCTACACTTCCCCGACTTTAGGGCTAGTATCTCTACACTTTGTAAGAGGAGAACCCTGTGGTCCTTGGTTGGGTTCTGTAACTCTCCACTGAATGGGCAGCAGCAGCTCATTAGCAAGGGGCCTTGTTTGGTTTTCCTTGAACTGTTAACAGGGAGATAAAGAGATTAGCTGAGTAAACAATTCAACAGGCCAGAGTCCCTACAGGGACTGCCTGTGAGGACCAGATCTTGTCACAGTACTGATGTATAAAGTGAGGTGCATCTCAGCCTTTGGTTTAGTTTTGGGGAGTCTCTATTAGCATATTTACTTGAAAAAAAAGGATGAAGAGAAACTGTCTTTGGAGGAAGGTGAAAGTTGTGAGATGGAAAGAGACCATTGTGTTCCCTATGAACAGGGGTAGCACACTACAAAATAGTGTACTACACCATACCACACTACACAATAGTGTACTACACAGTTCCTCACTACACAGTAGTGCAGTTTACAATACCACACTACACAATAGTGCACTACACAATACCACACTACACAATAGTGCACTACACAGTACCATACTACACAATGGTACACTATACAATGAAACACTACACAATACCACACTACACAATAGCACACTACACAATGGCACACTACACAGTACCACACTACACAATGGCACACTGCACAATGGCACACTGCACAATACCACACTACACAATAGCATATTACACAATACCACACTACACAATACCATACTACACAATGGCACACTACACAATGGCACACTACACAATAGCACACTACACAATGGCACACTACACAATAGCGCACTACACAATGGCACACTACACAATGGCACACTACACAATGGCATACTACACAATGGCACACTACACAATGGCACACTACAAAATGCTGCACTACATGATGCCTTAGAAGTTCTAATTGGACGATTCATGAGCGTTTACCTTGTGCTGGGCCCTCTGTAGTGCTCGGCCTTCTAAGCCAGCCTGGGTGACAGAGTGAAACTTTGTCTCATAACAATACAAATAGAACCACAAGCTGCTTTACTGGTAAGAGGTCCTGTAACACCTCTTGCGCAGTGATCAGCATTTTACATGTGAGAAAACAAGGTGCTGGAGATTGGCTTGGCTGTGCTGTGCACATGGCAGGGACAGAGCTGTAAATCTCCATCGGTTTGTCTCCAAACTCTGCGAAGAAACAAGCGAGTCATTACCCGGAGCTATGGTTCTTACTACTCGCCAGATCTTCAGATAACACTGAACATATGACGAGAGCCAGAGCCGATAGCTTTTTGCCTCAACATGAACAGGGCCCTGGAATAACATTTATCTTGATTCCCATAAGCAATATTTGTAGATCCTTGCTACAAACCTACCTGTGCTTTTGAAGGCTCTGACCTCACCTAGACATACCGGTCATTGTTTGTAAGAAACTACTAGATGTAAGGAAAAGGGTGTGGAGGGCCTGGTGGAGGGGGCCTCGTTTTATCGATGAGTGAGAAAGGAACAGGAAAACCGAGATAGTTTGGCAGTTGACTTCTATCTCGTGTGAGCATGCTTTTGAGGTGCTGTTGGTGGACCTTTGGGCTGTTGGTGGAAGCGAAGCTGACAGGCATTTGACGGATGAAGGCAGGTACAAGAGGAGTCTTGAGAAGAGTGAGGTGATGGTGAAGGCTACAGCTGGAAGGGAGAGCCATGGGTTGGGATCCTGGAGATGAAGTTTCTACCCCCAGCCATGTGCATCTCTGCGTTCTTCATCAGCGGCAGTGTGAAAGAGCTACATTAGGTCACTGTCCAGGTCCTTCTGTGTCTCTTGGAGATGAGGCTCATGGTAGGGATTGAGCAAATGGCGACTTGCTGCTTGCCAAGTAGTTGGTTTCCATGGTCTGATAGACCCCATTTATTACATCCCCGAGGTTGGTATCAAGAATCCTGGTCTACAGATGATGCCAGATAGAACCATGGTCACCTTTACTTGATGTCAGATTCCCACTGTTTCAGAGGAAGCAGGTCTTCTAGGACATGGTGAGGGGCTGGAGAGATGGCTCAGCAGTTAAGAACACACTGGCTGCATGCTCTTCCGGAAGGCCTGAGTTCAGTTCCCAGCCTCCACAAAGTGGCTCACAACGTCTGTAACTTCAGTTCCAGGGGAGTTTACAGATCTCTTTTGGCCTCCATGGATACTAGGCATGCACATGGTGCACATACATGCATCAGGCAGAACACTCACATAAACAACATGTAAAATCTGGGACATGGTGAATGAGACAGACAGATATGAGAGGCTTGTGTTAAAATCACCTCGCAGGTCTAATGTCTTCTCTGTGTTTTCTTCTCCATTTCAACAGGCCACTTTCCGAATAAAGCCATGCCGTCTGCAGGAACCCTCCCCTGGGTACAGGGGATTATCTGTAATGCCAACAACCCCTGCTTCCGTTATCCAACTCCCGGCGAGGCTCCTGGTGTTGTTGGAAACTTTAACAAGTCCATGTAAGTACCAGATCAGGTTTTCTTTCCCAAACTTGCCAGTTAATACTTATCCTTTCCTCCTCGGAGAGGTTTGCATGAGAAGTCTGCAGAATGAATGAAGGGGGAATTGCCACCAGGATTTAAGACTGTGGGATTTAGGAGTCATTGTGATTATGGTATCGAAGGCTGTCTGCTCAGAGTCAGTGCTCTGGGAGACTGAACAAGCCCCACCTGACCTACTCACGCAGATCTCTACTGTCCCTTTGAAGCGGACACTTCTAGGAGCCAGGGCCACTGCGCAGGAAGGGTCTGGGTTCTCCAGCAGCTCAGAGCCCAGGGAAGGAGTGTTCTGTCCTCGGCTCTCAGGTCATTGCTCTGACCCCTGGAGTGACTGCAGTGTCACTGTTATTGACCTGTCTTTCTGTCCCTGAGTGGGAGCTGCCCACGAGCATGACGGTGCTTCCTTGGTATCTGTGTTCCGGCTCCTGGCTCAGATGCTGGGATGCTGGATATAAAATGCGCCTTCCAGATGAGATGCTGAGGATCCACCCCCCACCCCCACCCACGATGTGCAGAGTCACAGAGTTAGAGCTGACCAGGGACTGTAGGATGTGCTGCCGGCTGGAGATGGTGCTGCAATTGGGACAGGCAGGGCCACATTGCATAACCAAAATGTTAAAACATGTCAGACTGTTAGTATACAGATGCGTATGATCAAGGGAAAATTCATTACTGGATATGCATTCTTGTTATATGTGTTCCTAATGCGTGTTTTTAATAAATGAAAATGTATTATGAATCATTAAGCATGTCTTGGGATAAAGGCATTGGGCTTATTATGGCCAGTAGCTTTGTGTGTGTGTGTGTGTGTGCGCATGCGTGAGCGCAGACACACACACACACACACACACACACACACACACACACACAAACACGTGCACGCGCATGCTCACTCTTACTCGTTTGAGCATCTACTTGCGAGCTCCCCCTGGAGGATGGAGTGATGGCTAGGGAGTAGGGGAGGCCAGGCTGGGGAGAGACAGCTGGCCTAACTCAGGCCATTTCTACTTCTTGTTCCCTTCGCAGTGTGTCTCGCCTGTTCTCAGATGCCCAGAGGCTTCTTCTGTATAGCCAAAAAGACACCAGCATTAAGGACATGCACAAGGTCCTGAGAATGTTACGGCAGATCAAGCATCCCAACTCAAGTAAGCAAAACCCTTCCACTCATGAACATTTCCCTGCCCCTGTGTCCTACCTAGGGCTCGCTCTCTAGCTTGTCCCTGACTGTGTTTCTTCTTCAGTGGCTGGATAATTGGTCTTCTCTGTGGGAAACATTGGAAACAAAGCTAGAGAAGCTGGTTGCCCCAGCCAGTGACTGGGGATGCAGACCCCAGCAGGAATGGCACAGGCTTGCTTTGCCATTAAGGCCAGCTGGAGCAGAAATTGTTGCCAAGGGCATTTTTGAGCTGCCCATAGGATTTCTCATGGATAGACAGATTTATAGATGAGATATTTCTGTGCCTATGAGAGCAGTTAGAGTTCTAATTTGATCATGGGTAAATAAAAGTTAGGCACTTATTTCTAATAGGAAACGCATTCTTTGCCCTCGGAACTAGCCATTTGAATAAGCCAGACAAGGCATTTGAATTCTGGTCTTGAAACAGTGAAATCTTTACCTCGGGTTTGCTAAGTAGCTAGGCAGTTAGTTCCTGGCATGCCACTGAGGAAGTGTCTGGGGAACATACAATTTGCTGAACAAGACTTTGGCTGCAGAAATTGTGAAAGTCCCCTGGGCAGTAAGTCTGCCAGCGTGGGTGGGGGGAGAGGCAGTGCTTGATGTTCACTGGAACAGGTGAGAACGGAATGCATAGTGATGATCAAGAAGTGGTCCGCAAGCCTCCGGAAAGCGCTGCTGTTCAAACTGCGCCAGTGAGGAAGCACTCCTCTCGCGATGGGCCGACAGTGGTCACTGCTCCAGGAGTCTTTCTACCCAATTTGACATTTGAAGAGGAAGTAGATTGGTCTATGCTGTGCAGAAAGGCCTCTCTCCTAGTTCGTGAGAGGAGCAGTGGTGTAAAGTGCTAGTGTTTATATGAATTGGCGAGATCTTGCTTTGCTTGGGTGGGAGAAAAGGCATTTCAGGGGGGCCGGAGAAATGACCAGGGCTTGGTGATTTCCCAAGGGACCCAAGGTTAGTTCCTAGCACCTACCTCGGGTGGCTCACAACTGCCTGAAACTCCAACTCCAGGGAGTCTGCTGTCCTGGCCTCCAAGGGTACTGCACTCACACACACACAAACACACACACACACACACACACACACACACACACACACGCGCGCGCACACACACACTCACATACACACACATACACACACATACACATGTGCACACACACTCACACGTGCACACACACATACACACACGCATACACACACATACATACACATACACACACACATACGCACTCACACATACACATACACACACACATACACATGCGTGCGCACACACACACACACAGTTCTTAATAAGAGGCACTGTGGGGTGGACTCTGTGACAGATGAGGTGTGGCTTCAGTGCCGAGGTGTGGGCATGCTCTGGTCCCTGAGTCACCTGTAAGGAGCTCGAAGCTGCACTGTACCTGGCTGTGCACCCAGATCGTTTGGTGCTGTTTCCTTCCCCTGGAGGACTCTGGTCAAGGCCAGGCTTTTCTGTCATGCAGGGCCTCTGTTAGGTTGTCATGCTGCAGAACTGAGTTATTTCTTCTACCACCAGGAAACCAGGTAGCACAGACAAAAAGTGCTGGTGTGCGTTACCATGTGACTTTGTGAGTAAGTTACTCAATCCTTTAGGGGTTATCTCTTATTGAAAGTAGGTACAGTAATAGACCCACCCAGGGCCAAGCCAGTATTTGACACCTAAGTAACATGTAATGAATATGAGCCATGATTATTTTTCTAAAAGATTCTTTTTTGATTTATCTATTTTGTCTTATGGGTATAAATATTTCGCCTGCATGTTTATGTGTACACTGTGTGTGTTCCTGGCATGCATGAGGCCAGAAGAGGACATCAGAATCCCTGGAACTGGAGAGCTTCCACGTAGGTGTTGGAAATAGAACCTGGGCCCTCTGTAAGAGCCTAGATATGATTATTTTCAAGTCTGGACATCTCAGACAAAACATTTAATGTTTCTGAGACCTAGTTTCCTGAGTTCATTATAATAATATTATATTATTACGTACAGTATAATGAGATACTATTACATCATTAATATGATAATTCCTAAGGTGCGAAGTCTGACACAGGGTCGGCCCGTGCTAGCTTCATTGTGTCGTGTCTGACCGTCTGACCTTGCTCTTCTGCTTCATCTGTGCGGCTGACAAGATGGACCTGGCAGAATTTCCAGTTCTTAGTGGAGGCTGCACTAGAGAGCAGGGTGCAACTGGAGTCCTGAAGTGGGATGAAGGAAAGAAACGGCAGGGTGTGCCCAGGTCTGCTGAGGGGAGCTCTCTCCCAGTATTCAGTGCCCCCCTTTGCCCTTGCAGCCAGTTCTGCTCTGTTTCAACTTGCTTTTCTGTGCTGAGGATCAAGCCCAGGAACTTGTCCAAGCTACTCAAGTACTTAACTACTGAACTACATCTCCAGGCCCAGCTGGTCTTTGACTTTCTGTTATTTTTCTTTGTTTATCTTGCAACAGAAAGCCAGGCCACAGTTGCAGAGGAAGCATGAAAAAATGCTGCCTCCTTCTCTAGGAAGTGGGAACCCTTTGCTGATTTTGAAAAACACCCTACCGGTCTGACTTGGAGACTGGCAGCGTCATGGTCGATCCCTGTACCTCATTCTTTCATGAGGTAGCTCATGTTGGGTGTTGATAGCTCAAGCTGTCAGGTAGTATTTGCCACTGCCTTGTAGAGAATTAGTCTGATTCCATGTCCATCAAAAATCCAGGATCAATTTTTGTGCCTGTTTCTGGAGTCTTTTATTTTTTTCCGGTCTGAATGTCGTCCGTTCCTCTTGCGCAATGCTTTTCCTCCCAACTTCTGCCTCTCAGGGTGTTTATGTTATTCCAGAAGTTTCCCAGAAATTACAAAAGTATTCTAGCAGAGATGAGAAGGGGACTTTGGCCTGTCTGCGTTCTGTATTTCTGTCCACGCGTCTGCGATTGCGAGAGGCTTTTGACGCTCTTGTCATCTGGTTCACTCATGGCCCATGTACAACCAAATCAAACTGCAGGTCTCGTGACTGTGCAGAACTGCAACTGACTTCTCCTTCCCCTAACCGCTGGCTTTTTGACCTAAGCGGACTTTATCTATCTCTTCTAATTTATATCATTAAATCCCCTCTATCACCTTAGGCACTCTAGATTCTGATTCTACTATGATTCTTCAGCTACTACATGTTGCTTCCTGTCCCCTAGGGGTTCAGTGACTCTCTGGCTATTCCAGATATCGATCAGCCTGAGAACAAAGTTGGAGACTGGTATTGGCTGCCCTACTCCTTTGCATGGGACTGGTCGGGATCTTAGAAAGCTACTTGCCTATGTGGTCATGGCTGGAGCCACTGGGTCCTGCTATGAGATCCATTTGGAGACCTCTTCTTGTTGTTTGCCTCTGCTAATGCCATTGGACTGCTACAGGAACTCTGTAGGCACAGGAGTGCCTCAGAGCACTCTTGCACTCTTGCACTCAAGCACTCTTGTTTTGCCTCCGGGTTTCCTGGGCTACAACATGGCTTTGTTCAGAAAGTGTTTAATCTCCGTGTGGATTCGTGCACTGGCTTCTTGAGTTATTCAGCCATGTGCCAACCATGTTCTCCTAGGTGCTGAGACTGGGGGGGGGGGTGAGGGGTTCTTCCTAGAGGGAACCTGATACTGAAAGTGGAGGTGACTTTCCTCCAACCCTGGCTTCCTGATTCACATTTCTAGAAAGAACCATCTTGTATTGTTTCAGTAATAGTCCAGCTTCAAAAATGAAGTCACGAATAACTCCTCTCTTTATCACTGAAGTATCCAGGGGAGAAGCAGGGGTGAAGCCTTGCAGATGCACCTCGCCCAGTTTTCACTGGAACTTTGGAACTTTATTGGTTTTCATTTTTCCCTCTAAGCCAGAGTATTACCAATAAGTTGAGTGGTGACTAAGTCAGTTTGGGGAGTTAGTGTGTGAAAGCATTCCCCCTTTCCTACCATGCTCCCATGCTCCCAGCTCAAAGGCAGTATGAGCATCAGCTACCTTCTCGGAAACCGCAGAAAAGGTGGCATGTCTAGATTGTGACCCTGTGACATGTCAACTTTCAAGGCCAGTGCTTGGAGTTTTGTGTGATATAGGAGGTGATTTCTGACAGGACACAAATGACCTTTGATTCTGGCTCTCATCACAATGTGCCTTATTGCTTACATGGATGTTGAGGAGGAAAAGATGAAGTTCAGGAAAGGACCGTTTCATGCGGCTGTGGTAAAATTCTGGACAGTAGCTGGTCAGTGACTGAAGAAGGTTGGCAAACGCTGGTGTAGGGGGAGATTTGAAGCTGTGTCAAGACTGATCTGGCAACAAATTAGGTTCTTGCTCTCATTAACTGTGACCTTTGGTGAACTCTTGATTCCTCCTGGCCCTCTGCTTGTTAGAAATTTGGACAGGGAACTACCTTGTGGGTCATGAAGCATTCAGTGAGGTGCTTCCTGGGTGTCCAGCAGTGAGCATGAGCGCGTGGGGGACACATAAATATGTCAGAAGTGCGTCGCTCTCTTCACGCCCCAGGGTGTTTGGCCTTTGACAATTTGTTCACATTGTCTGGGCCGTAAGTTTCATTGTCTTGACTTTTGAGATCCGGTTAAACGACTTGATGATGCATCATCTCAGAGTCTGGCTTGGTCCTTCGGCGGGGACACCTGTGAGACAGTGGTGGTTTGTGTGACCCACCCGGCTGTAGCAATTGTTCAGGGCATGATGAGACCGTGACAGTGGTTGTGCTCTGAGTAGCCACGTGGTAGCAGTGCATGGTAACCCTGAGAGCATCCTTAGAGAACGCAATGAAAGCAAGTCAGGTAGCTGCCCTTTCTCCTCACACAATATTGGCAAGCGAAAGCCCTGGACAGCACCAGAGCAAACGTGCAGGCAACCATAGAACCGCTTCCCTCGTGTAAAACAGGCCCCAAAGGCTTCAGGTTCACACTAAGTCAGTCTTGAGTTTCTTTCACAAAATTTACCTCCCACAGTTCTGCTGCTCCCACAATTCTGAGCTGAGAGGAAGAACAAGTTCTGCAAAGGTCGATATTCACTCTCATGACCCTTCCCTCCACTCCCCGAGTGGGGCTTAGCTGTGTGTTTACTCACAGATATGTATTTTTAAAACCTGAAAAGCTTAGGTTCTTTTCTTAATAATTGTTTTTGAAGACAGCAAGCACTGCATGAATTCCAGGCACTAGGGCTGGGGAGGATGCCCCTGTCCATTAGTGGGGACCATTCCCCCACAGCCTCCTCTCTGTCCCTGTCCTTCAGCTTACCACATCTGCTTCTCTGGGCCCAGGTCTTGGTGACTCTGGCCTTTTCCTCAGGGATGGGGAGAGGAGGAGCCTTCCTAGTGGCTTGTCACTCACAGTCAGAGAACATGGTGACTGGCCTTTTGCTGTTGGCTGTGCCCTCATTGCTGGTTAGTGATAGGCAGCGAACATGCTCCTTGCTGCTTCCTGCTGAGCCTGTCTGCTCAGGGATCTGCCTTCTCCTAGTATCTGTTCCTGTCCCATCCTCCATGGATACCGTTACTGTGTCCCCAGGCTTCCTGCTGGCTTGAAGTTGGGAAGTGCTTATTTATGCTGGGGCTGAGGATTCTGGCTTTTCTAGGGCAGAACATCCTCACAGTCTGAGACATTCTCTCCCTCTCCCCCTCCCCTTCCTTTCCTCCTCTTCCCCACCCCCAACCCCCAACCCCCATCTTAACAATTAGTTAAGCCCTTTGTCTAGTGAGTCCCCCAGGGGCTCCTGTAGCTTCACCATTACTTAATGCTGATCTGGGGACAATCCCTCTGGTGTGTGTGGGTTCTGTAGAAGTTCTGCATTCTTTACAGCTGTGGCATGATCAAGTGCTGTGGCGAGGGCTATCGGTTCTGTGGTGTGGCTGGATGCCAGCTAGCTGATCTCTTGTGTGCATGGGACTCAGCCAAGATCCCAGCTCCTAGTTCCTAGCTCTTAGCTCTGTAGGTGTCTGGCTCTGTCCCAAGTGACAGCCACATTGATACACTTTAGGGACCACAGAAGACGATTTTTCTGGTCCTTTGTGTTTGGGTCAGGAAAGGCCGCTGGGGCAGCTGAGGGATGGCCTCACAGCTGTACCCATGTGTGCATGTGCTCCACATCCACAGCCCATGGGAGTGACACCCTCCATGAGAGCTGTGCTCTTTCAAGTCAGGCACTTTCCACCCCATATGGTTTTCTGCTGCAGCCTCTGTCCTTGCTGTCCTCTTCTGCTACCACTAGTGCAGACTATGATGACAATTCACGTCCCCTACCCCTGCCCCATCTCTGGTTCAGGGGCTTTTCAGATGTTTTCTCTCCCGGGTGCAGATACCCTGAAGCTCATGAAAACTTTTCCTGAGAAAGAACCAGGGTGAATCTTGGGCACTGGACTGGATTATGTCCCCAGGTTGTTGAGGTTGAGACTGGAGGAGACCCAGGGCAGTATTGTGCATGCTGAGTTACACCTGCTTGTCTCTGTTTCTTTAGCTAGGTGTCACGTTGAGGCAATGGCGTGGCTGCCATTTTCACGTATCATTCAAAATGCAAAGCCGGTTTGGCCTTTCCATTGTGACCCAGGTTATCCGTGTGTTTCCATCTGCAAGCCAAGCGGGTTTTCAATTAGGGAAAATGGCCGTGCCATTTTACCTGTCTGTTGATACTGACAACTCCTGATAAGGATCTTTGATTCTTTAATCTTTGAAAGTCACAAAGGCATGAGCTCCAGGAGCCAGGATGGTTGTGGTGATAGGGCAAGGAACTTGGCTGAGGCAGGGGTTGGAGAACAGGTGTTGATGAACAGTGAGCAACTTTTAAATATCCCCTGAACTGGAGAGTCAGGATAACTGGGTTCTGTAGTTGGGCAGTTGTACCCATGCCTAAACATGTAACAACATTCCTGTGCCTCACTTTCCTCAAGAGATGATCTGCTAGCACCTCCTCAGGGATGGGACAGCAACGAAATGAGCCAATAGGAACAAGGCCTTCCCATACCATCCTGATATACAGGAACTGTCAGATCTCTTCCTTTGTTCGCTGTGTTTGCAGTTCTGGGAGGTAGGCCATTTCTCTTTGTGCACATGGAATTCAGCGAGGCTAAGTACCTTGCCTGAGAAGCCGCCGTTGGCATCAGATGGCAAGACTAGAATTTCAGTCTTTCATACTTTGTCGCTGTTTCATCCTAGGGAGAGCTGCCCTTGACACCTACGAGATTCCCCACACACATACAGACAGGGGTGCGGAGGGATGAGAGAGCCTCTGCCAGTTTCCCTTCCCATTCAGGCTTCACATCCAAGCTTCTATGGAGCAGGCACTAGGGGACGTTTCCCCGAGGCCTATCTCTAAAGACCATCTCGTGACTCACAGCCACTTCTCCCTTTTGCCTGAAATTCTGCCCTGGGTTTCATCAGAGCAGTTGCTCAAGTTGGGTTTACAGCACCGAACTCTGGTCTTCTGTCCTCATGCCTGACACCCATGTGTCATCTTGCTGTGAGATCTGATGACTCGTGTCAGCACGTCATCAAAATGGAAAGCCTGTAAAATCTTTGGGTGATTTGTAATTCATGTCCTGTGTGTGCTTGTCAAAAGTTTTGACTTGCGATTTTAGAGTTTCATAGTTTGAAACCTTTCTAACTCTGAACATTTCCCCAGACCTGTCAAAGCCAGGCTGTGCCCCAGAGCCCGGACTGTTGGTTGCCATCCAGGGCAGAGGCCTGGCTCCAGCTAAGCAGCAGTTAGGGGACTCAGAGCCCCAGTGCACTGTTGAAATATTGCTTGAGCTAAATCAAACCAAAGGTCAGCTTTACCCAGACAAGCACAGAAAACACAATTGCATTCAATTACAGAAATCCATGTTAGCCCACAGTATCAGGCTGCTTTTTTAAAAAGCTTGACATGTGACCATCAGACAACAGTGTCACATGTCTCCTTCCTCTCCTGTATGAGATTCGTTTACCCTGTGGGTGGCAGAGAGCAGCTTGGGCATAGAGTTTGGTTCTCCCTGAAAGCTTTGTGTTCAATTGACTCTGTCTACAGACAAGGTTGGACAGGGTAATGGCGATGCCGTTTTTTGCATTAAAAGATATCCCCCCCAATAGTATAAATTAATTGTACATCATTTCATGTCATATAAGGATGTGCTCACATAGGTATGCTTTGTATGTTTGGTCCTGTGTCATATAAAGGTGTATTCACATAAATAGGTATTGTATGTTTGGTCCTATGTTATATAAAGGTACCTTTATAGGTGTGCATTGTATTGTTCCATGCCATAAAGGATATACTAAACATAGGTATGTATGCATTGTATGTTTGGTCCCGTGTCATGTAAGGCCATACTTACATAGGTTTATTCTACATGTCAAGGATGCTCCTCTCGTACCCTCTCCTCTCCTGCTCAAACCTCCTCTGGCATTATTCCTTCTGTGTTCCTAGACAATTTGCGTCTACTTTCTGTTCTATGTATTTATGTGAAACCTAGGGCCTACAAGTGAGAGAAAAACATAGAATGTCTGTCTTTCTGAGGCCAATTTAATTTGATTAATAGGATTATCTCTGACTCTATGTATTATCTCAAAAAAGCTATAGCTTTGTTCTTTGTGGCTGAAAAATATCCCACCTCTTTCTCTGTGGTTGGACCCCTAGGTTGGTTCTCTAACTTAGCTGTTACGAAGAGAGCTTCGGTGAACACTGATGTGCCTGTGTTTCTGAGTGGAACTCTGTATTTTTAGTGGACTACTGAATTTGGTTCTCTGAAGCAGCATTAGCGGATCAGTACCATCCCCATTTTATTGATGAGAAAACTGAGTCTGAAAAGGTTGTATCTGTTGCTCAGTGCTGTGTAACTTAGGTCCAGGTCTGTGTGACTCGAAGTTCCACATCTCTCCACCACACCACATACCCACGTTGCCTCACTTCAGTGTGGGGAAGCATGGTTGACATCACCAGCTTTTGATTTTGGAGAGTAACACAATTCACTTAGTTGCTAACAGAGTGGAAAGAGCTAGAGTTTTGAAATCAGAGTTGCTGGGTTGACATTTGCCTCTGGTTTGTTTTGTGACCTTGAGCCAGCTACTCCCTTCTGGCCTCTTTCCTGGTTTGGAAAAATGAGAATAATAGCAATACCTTTCTCGGAAGCTGGTTTTAGAGACTCTGGAAATTGATCTGTGTAATGTGTCTGAGGCTTTGCAAATATGAGTCGTGTTTCCTGCCTCAAAGTGCCACCATGTCCTGCTAAGCTTATTAATTTTAGACATTAGAAGAAATGAGGTGATGTGTGCAGGATGCATACGGAGAGGTCCCCTTTACTGCCTGCAAAGAGCCCCACCTCAGTCCCTCACTTGCACGGTCATCTTCCTTTCCTTCTCTTGGTTGTCTGTCCCTGTCTTTCTCTCTGTGTCTCTGTTTGTCTCTCTGTCTCTGTCTGTCTGTCTGTCTGTCTGTCTGTCTGTCTGTCTGTCTGTCTGTCTGTCTCTCACTAAGAAGGCCAGAAGTTGATGTCAGGAGTCGACTCACCTGTTTGGCTAATTTAGCTACCCAGCATGCTCTAGGGAATCCTGTGTTGCCCCACCCCCAATATCCCCTGAGCTGCCTCACCAACCCCTGTTCCTTGGGTTTTCCAAGTTCCCAAGAATTGATTCTAATCCTTCATCCTGTTGTGTCTTGTCTCTGTCAGTTAGAGACAGAGTCATAGCTTAGAATCGGGTGGCTTAACTTCTCCCATGTCCCACGCCTCCTGTCTCTGTCACCTTCTCTTAGATTCAGTTTTTTCTGTTTCTAAGTCGTTTCTTCCCGTTGTTGACCTTTCCTTCTTTTCTCCTTCCACCTTCTAAGTATCCCTTCTGCTTTACATCGCTCAGGTGTTCACAAAAGGCTCTCTCCAAAGTGTGGGGGTTTGTTGGTTTATCAGTTGTCGTCTCATTTTTCCTCATATGGGCTTCCTGAGTTTTGTTTCTCCTCAGGTTCAGAACTCATTTGGACCAGTGTCTGTACTTCAGTATTCCCTTTCCTTTTCTCCCGCTGTCTCAGCCAGCCTGCATGTGGTCCCCACCTCCTGGCCAGTGAGAGCCACGGCCCTCACTGTCTCCTCCACTGACTCTTGCTAGATGACCCCAGTTCCCACCCCAGAGGGTTCTAGCAGCTTTTCCTACTTCTCTCTTCTCAGGAAGGCATGCTTATTCGTTTAATCCATTCTAGCTAACATAATACCCAAGACTCGGTAATTTTACCTGATAGAAATGGTTTCTAAGAAGCCCAGAAGTCCAAGGTCTGTTGTGGGCTGCCGTCTCCTGGAGGGGAAGATCTTTTGACTCTAACTTGGTAGAAGAAACAGAAGAATGAGCCCACCCCTCAAGGTCTTTAACAAAAGATTTATATTGTTTTATGAGTTTTTGCTTTCATCTATGTATGTGTGTGTGTGTGTGTGTGTGTGTGTGTGTGATCATAAAAATCATAAGCCCGTCTGAGAGGACTCTCTGATGACTGATCTCCCGGGAGGCCTCCAGTTTCCCAGCATTCTTCTCCTGTCAGCCACTTGCTGCCTTAGAGCATGGAGCTGGGGAAAGGTGGTTCCTTCCTGCTCTCATCTCAATTGTTACTGATTCTCAATAGCATACAAGGCTGCTCTGTTCTTACTGGGTGCCCACAATCTCTTGGATAGCAAGGGCCGGGATTATGTCATACGATATATCCCTTTTGTCCCTGCCTTTGGGAAGCACTAACTAGGTTTTTTTCCTTTCATCCTTAGCACTGATATTGTGATGCAGTAGACATTTAACTAATGCACCAAATAAACAACATACAGTGTCTAAAGTTGTACAATTTCTGTTGGTCTAAAGACAAGGTTTTGGCAGCAAATGGTTCAGGGTGTATAGCCATGAATAGTCAGGTCTCTTGGGAATTGGTCACTTAATTGCCATGACGATTTTATCAGCATGTATTTTGAATGTATTTAGTCTCCAGTTTATATTTTCTTTTGCATTGTAAGTCATGCTTGGTGTTATTAGTGCTTTCTGAACCCAGAAGCTCAGAGGGCCTGAAAAGTGCCTTCCAAAGTTCACAGAACTAGAACATTCTGTAATGGAAATGTGACACAGGTTCATTAGACTCCAAAGCTGAGCTTCTTCTGAAATGTTCAGAAAGCCTTCACCGCAAGGCGAGAAAATTCTCTGGGGCCCCATGACCAGCAGGGAGGTCTCAAGGCATGTGTGCACACAGTCTGGCCCACCCTCGTCCACGCTCACAGTTACCCCAGGGCATAGCCACCCAGCTGCTCTTCCTTCTCTCTAGAGCACCCCACAAAGTTTTCTGGAGACATCTCACCCCTGAAGAAAGTACAGACCCAGCATCATAAACTGAACCAAAGCAACAGATACCCCCAAGTTGGGCACGATGGTGTGTTTATCATGGCAGCTCGTGGCAGGTGGAGGTAGGAGAATGAGGAGTTGGAAGCCATGAGACTCAGAAAGGAACCAAGTAACCAACCAACCAATAGACACGTGTGATTATTTCCAGCCCCTTTGTAGCTGAAAATATTCCAAAGTCTTGTTTATTAGACTAATCAAAGAGGCTAAATAAAACCACAAGACTGTCATCCAGCCCCCACCCCACCCCCAGGCCTTTGCTCATTTGACCTGGCCAGGGCTAGGAGACCTCAACCCCACCTCTCTCTACCCCACCCTGTCGCCACCCAGGGTTCCATTTAAGAAGGGTATGCGGGCCAGGGCTGCTGGCCAGGCTTCTTTCTCTGCTTCTCCTTTCCCCCATTTCTCTCCTCCACCCACAGCTCAAGCTGCTGATGGCCGTGGTTCCTTTTGTATAGAGCACAAGACTGCAGAGAAGTTGAAACTTAAGCTGGGGCTTGGAGAGGGCACTGACCGAGAGTAACCCCAGTGGCTGCTGCTTGGGCTTTCCTCCTCTGCCTTCCTCTGTTGTTTCCCTGCCCTCCTCCTCCTCCTCCTCCTGCTCCTCCTCCTCCTCCTCCTCCCTT
>NC_034595.1:7170906-7224945 GCF_900095145.1 Mus pahari | reverse complement strand
CCCCCCGAGTTAGGGCTCCTCTCTAACCTCTGTCCGCCTGTGCTGTGTTTCCTTAGCTTGGCTGTAGAGACGTGACCCAGATGAATAGCGAGAAACCCAGGATTGTGTCTCACTCTGTCCCAGCCCACAGATGCATCTCATCTGTTTGCTCTTTTTAGACACCAGCCTTTTATTTTGTTTTCCCTCTCTCCTCCCCTTTGCCCTGCTTCACTGTGCCCAAAGCTCCAGGGACATGGCAGGCCAGGCGGTTTGCTGCCTCTCCAACCAATCAGGAAGCTGGGTTTGGCGGATCAGATACCTTGGTTTGGCAGTGAGAAAACTCCTTTGGCCTTTTGTTGACTATAGCTTTCTGGCTTCCCTGATGTTCTCATTCTAACTGGGACCACAACTTCTCATGTAAATACTCCCAGATAACCAGCTCTTGATCTACAGTGAGCAAGTGGTGTGTGTGTGTGTGTGTGTGTGTGTGTGTTGTGTGTACACGTTTTAGAGGGTAGACATCAGTATTGAATTTAGGATCTCTCACTGAACACGGAACTCACTAATTTGGATACACCAACTGGCCAGCAAGCCTCCAGCCTTTGTCCATCTCCCCAGCTCTGTGTGTGTTCCATGGTTCATGACTTTTGACCTTGATGTTGGGGGTGGAAACGTAGTTCCTTGTGCTTGCCCAGTAGGTGTTTTATTGAGTGAGCCATCTTCCTAGCTGCAGTCTCTTGTTCACCTTCTTAATCATTGCTTTCTACATCAACTTATGAATGTTACTATTTCCATATTCTTTTAAAAGCATTACTACACTTTATTTATTTTGTATGTGTATGAGGTGGGCGGGGTGTGAAGGGACAGGACAACTTGTGGAGGTCATCCCACGTGGGTCTCCTGGACTGAGATTGGGGTGCCAGGCTTGGTGGCAGGTACTGTCTTGCTATGCCTTCTTGTTGGCCCTAACTCCATTTGATGTCTAAGAAACTGAGGCTAAGAGAGAACAAAGAAAGGGGCCAGGTGAGGTTCATAGTCGCTCAGATAGGAAGTGTTTGAGTTCAGCCTTTCTGATAAGAGTCTCTGGTGCTGGATCAATTGGACCTGTGTTCCTCTCAGAAACATGGAAAAGAGTTTTTCAGAGAATGTTTTCTCCAACCACACATTCCACAGATAATAAAAACCAGGTCCCTGTCAACTCATTTGGTTAGCATTAACTGAGTGACTGTCTTTCCCACGGAGCGTTCTTTGTCTTATCTAGAATAACTTGTCTGTTACTGGTCATCTACCTGTGTCCATTCTCACAGTTGCCAGAAGATATGATCCTGTCATTGATTCTCTGTAAAATGTTAGGTTTATTTATTTTTTCTCTTCCCCATGTCTCCATATTCCTTTCTCCTCTCTCTCTTTCTTTTTTGCAGTACTGGGGATTGAACCTGGGGCTTCTACATGTTAGAAAAATACTCTACCCTTGACCTGTCTCCCCACCCCCATTTTTTGGTGAGACGAGTTGTTGAGTTGCTGCAGCTGGCTTTGTACTGTAATCCTCCTGCCTCCTTAGAGCCCCAGATAGTACGAAGTTCTGAATAGGCACTTGAATGAGCCTTGACCTTCTCTTCACCTCATAGCAGGTGGAAAAGTAAAAGCAAAATAGTTTTATCCACCCAGACAAATCCATAATATATTCATAAATATATGTGCCCACACATGTGCACACTCAGACACATATTACGGGGCCACGAATTTGGCATCTCAGTGTTCTTGTCAAAGTTACCTCTCTCTTATTATCCATTTTGAACACAGCAGCTCAGCTTATGAGAGAAGCTGTCCCTGAACATGATCAGATTAGTTCTGTATGGAGCATGTAACTTGGCACAGGGATTCCCCTGGCTGGCATGTTCCTTTCTCATGTAAGACTCACAGTCGGTCCAGAAGGGCAGATGCTCTTGTCATTTCCGTTGGGTTTGTTTGTTTGCTTACTTATTTACTTATTCTTTCTGGTACTGGGAATGGAACTCAGAACTTCATGCCTGTTGGGTAAGTACCCAAACCACTGAGACACACCCACAGCCATTCTCTCACTAGGTTGCCTGAAACTCATATTGTGGACCAAGGAGACCTTGACTCTGTGATCCTCCTGTTTCCACAAGTGTGGACCACTGTGTCAACCTCTGTGTCATCATCTAATTAACTCAGCTTCTCTCTGCTTTATTCCTGCTGTGCTTCCAGCTGTTGTTTACCTGATGCAGCTCTTCACTTGGGCCATGAAACCAAGGATGCAGCTTAGGGATACCGTAGCCATCTTGACCGAGTCTGTTTCAAATTCATGTCCTGATTGGTCTGTCCCCTTCCTACTGCCAGATGAATTTACCTCTTCAAAATTGGTCATTTCTCAGGTCATATCAGCTCATTTTACATTCATGCATTTGTATCCATCTACCCATCATTCATCCATCCATCCATCCATCCATCCATCCATCCATCCAGTGGCTTCACCCAAGATTACTAACTATATCAGTCATCTGGCTTGGTTCATTCTTTGCAGTTTCCTACACAGCTAGCTGCATACCGAAGACAGAGACCAACAAGGAGAAAGCCACTGTGGTCTGTCTTCGTATCACTTCTTTTTTCTCTTCCCCCTTTCCTCTCCTATACCTCAAGTCTGTGGTTTTGTGGAATTTGTCCTATCTCTTTGCTCATGCACATATGTTGAGCATTTATTGTGTATATAGTCCCACGAGTACAGATTTTCTGGGAGCCTTCCATCATGAGAGGGATTGTCTTCATCTCACTAAATACTAGGTGTGGTTGATTTGTAGTCTTTTCTGGAGCCTGATTTCCCTCACGATGTTCTTGTAGATGAATTTCATTCTCTTTTAACTGCTTCTGTCTTCCTCTGGATTTCTTATCCTTTCTTCCGCTTTCTGTACTTGGTTTGCTTCTTCATGATAACCAAGAAAATCCCTTGAGGGAAGATCTGTGATCTCATTTTTTTTCCCTGCACATTGCTATATAGTGCAGTAAGACTGCCATTTTAGTGACAATTAATATATTACCATTTAATAAGCATTTGTCCCTAGCCAGTTGCTCATTGCTCAAGTGTATGAATATGTCTCTTATCCCCAGGACTTTAAGGAATAGTGGCATCTTATGGCCACCCAGCTAATTTATAGCAAGAAACAGTATTACATTTTGGGCTTTATGGTCCCACACTTCTTTTTGCCTTGTTTTTGAGGCTTAGACTCCTTGTGTAAGCATGGGTGTGGAACTTACTCCGTAGCCCAGGCTGGCCTCTAATTTGCAGTCTACTGCCTCTGCCTACTGACTACTGACATTACAGGTATGCACCACCACATCAAACCTGGTTGGATTTTTTTTTTCTTTTTTAATTCCCAAGATCCAATTCCTGTCCTTGGCAGTTCTGGTTCATTGTGCTGGGGGTGTGGACTGGGCTTTGGGATTTTTTTTAAAACTCCCAAGTGGGCCTAGCAGCATCCAAGTTTGAGAGCCATCATACCACACACCTTTGCCTTCCTATGTGTGTATGAACTGCAGCTGTCAGCAGTGATAGGACTGCAGAAGATAATGTGTGCATATCCACGTGACCAGACTGCAAGTTGTTTGTAGCCAAGTCTCTATGGCCTTCCCTGCATCGTCCCCACCCAGCATCTGCCACATTATGTTCATGCACTGCCAAGGGCTGTTGGCTGTTTAACCAGCCTCTTTGGTTTCTGTGTTTCATCCAGGGGATGGGCAGTTGGTGTTTGATCACATCCAGCTGTTTTCATCTGCAGAGTCTGTTGACATAACGGAAGCATCATATAAATAGGCTAAGTACATTTGCTGGTCTCCACAGTGTTGCTGGGTGACCTAGGTCCATTCGGAGTGCAGTCTGGGTCAAACCGCCCACACTTCTGCTGCCCTGAAGGAAGGAGCTGTTCTGAAGTTCCTACATAGAATGCTGTGTACTGCTGTGGCTTTGCTTAGGAGGAATTTGTGTTCAACTGGTTGATCCAAGTGTTAGGTCATAGATTATTTTTTTCTGTTCTATCAAGGGTTCACAGAGATCTCTTTTGATCCTCATTTTATAGGTAAGGCCATGGAAGTTTAAGTAGCTCAAATAAACTTGGAAATACATGGATACAGAGCCCAGGGTTTGGATTCCCAGTATGAGGTGTGTGTGTGCGTGTGTGTGTGTGTGTGTGTGTGTGTGTGTGTGTGTGTGTGTACGTGCGCTCACACATATTTTATAGGGCATTGCTCATACTGAAAAACTGCTCTATTGAATGATCTATTCTCCACCCCTTCTTTTGAGATTTATGTAGATACACAAACTTCAGTATATGTGTGCTTATGCACACGCACATACATAACTTATTATAGCATGCCTGCCTTTTCACCTCAAGCTTTAGCTGAAGTCTCTCTGCCTGTCTTACTTCCTTCTCCTTACCCCCACCATGGGAATGCTGGGATGTTCTAGATGTTGTTGTCTTTGAAAAGACACTTATGGTGGTCAGGGTTCTTATTTACTCCTGGGCTATAGCCTAGGGATGGGTGGTCTTGCCCTCCTTGGTCTCCTCCTGGACCCGCTAATCTCAAAGATCCTTCTGCAGTCTTTCTGGTCACCTCATCTAGCATTTAGTCAGGTGTCATTGCTGGAGCAGTAATTCTGTACCGGACTTTGTTCCAGGTATTTGGAACACTAAGATAAAAGACATATTCTGTATTTTTATAAGTTAGAGTTGAATGCAGGCTATACTTAAGTAAAATAACATTTCATAATACATGGCTTCCAGACCTGCTGTATTGAAAATGTGGAGGCTGCTCATTAAAATGAAGATTTGTGAGTGGTCTACCTTAGAACCCCTGGTTCTAATCTGAAGGGATAGACACCCAGAGACTAGTTTTTGTGTGCCTCATAAGTGAGTCTTAGGTGTTCTGTGGGCCTGGCAACTCAAAGAATTGGGCTCAGTGATACCAGTGCGCGGGGCCTTGTACGATGGAAACACCAAGCAGATGACAGATGGCTGAGTGCTGATTTCAAGGAGGGACATTGACAGGCCTTAGATCAGCTTTGGGATATTGTGAGGAACCCTAGGATTAAACTACACAGGAGTTGTGAAGAGTGACTGTTTATCTGCTCCATTCAAAATCCTGAAGTTTGCTCAATGCTGAAGAGGCCTGGATCATTCGTATCTATTAAGAATCTGCTTGGGCTGTGTGTCTCCACGAAGGGAGGCCCTTTTAGATCCCAAGAGAAACTGTTTCATTCATGCCCACTGCAGTCTTGTGTTCAGATGGAACCCCTCTTCGGGTAATTGATTTGAGTTTGTAACGTGTGCCCTCTAGTGGTCAGCCATTTGATCACAGATGAGCTTGGTTTTTGTTTGTTGTTTTTTGGGGGGTGGGGGGTGGGTGGGTTGTTGGCTTGTTTTAATTTCAAAAAAGAATTTGGGTTTTTAGAAGTTTAAAGGGGTAAGGAAGAAGAAAGATGAAATAGTCAATAAAATAAGACAGGGAAATGGTTGGTGTTTGAGGCAGGCTCCCACTCAGCATCTGCTCAGAATCCTCTTGCTTTGCAGATGATGGGGCCCAAGGCTCAGAAAGGTGCTAAGAGATGAAATTTAAGTGGTACTATCATACCTGGCCTCCAGCCAGAGACCAACGTTCTGAATTCTTGGCCAGTGCTGTTTTCTATGTCATGCCACTGGACTGCAGCCTTTTCTCGATGGACTGAG
Source organism: Mus pahari (assembly GCF_900095145.1). NCBI lineage: Eukaryota > Metazoa > Chordata > Mammalia > Rodentia > Muridae > Mus > Mus pahari. The sequence goes on along the minus strand of NC_034595.1, from coordinate 7,219,228 downwards.
AGAGCTGATCGTTTAATGGGAGTCAGCATGACTTTAGCGGTCACTGCAGCCTTTAGCGGTCACTGCATTTAGTAAAGGGTGGGATTTCAAACATATGTTTACATAGTTTTCTCAGTGTTTGGAGGAAGTGGACTTTATAGTTCTGAAATCCCAGGTTTTGTTCTGAAATCAAGAAGAGACCATGTCTATTTACACACCTGGATACGCTCACAGGACTCCCCTGTGATTCTTGGAAGTGTGGTCTCAGGCTGGCAGCATCAGCACCGCCTGGGAGCTTGTTAGACATGCAGCTGCTGCAGCCCTAGCAGGCAGAAGCAGATGCTCTGAGGCTGCTGTCCCGCCATCTAGCTGAGGCAACCCATCAAGCGGTTCTGGTCCACAGAAATGTTAGAGAGCCATTGCCTGCTGATCTGGGAGATTAGCCCCTGTGGCTTATGGAAGTAAGGCACTCAGTATTTTCAGTTCTAGCTACGTGAGGCGGCACTGAGGAGTCAGGAGCAGCAGGGCTCATGTCACAAACCTCAGGTAGGATGGATGAGGTCATTTTAAAGGGTTGGTTTTTCAATCGGCTAACAAGGAAAGACCATGTGTGTAGCAACACCACCGTGCTGTTGGCCTGTGGGAGCCCACACTGAGTGTGGCTCAACATGTCATCAGAAAGCAATCTTTTCATGTCTTTGCCAGTGAGACGGAGCTCCTGAAACTCACTTCTCGGTGTACATAAGCCAGAAGCCAGTGGTCACCCATCCGTTTAAAATGAAGCAATCAATATTCTATTCTCCACCGTCCCCGTAGCGGTTGAGTCTTTTCTTTTCTTCCTTTCTTTTTCTTTTCAAGTTATTAACTATAAACAAAACATAATTTTCCGATAGATTTGAAGCTCCAGGATTTCCTGGTGGACAATGAAACATTCTCTGGATTCCTGCAGCACAATTTGTCCCTTCCAAGATCTACTGTGGACAGCCTGCTGCAGGCGAATGTTGGCCTCCAGAAGGTAAGCTACTACCTTCAGCTAAATCAGTGGGGCCTCACTATTACCCTGTTGGAGGCCCTGGAAAGAAAGGAAGAAAAACCCTTGCCTTTGAAAAAGCTGTGAAGGAAATGGTCAGGCCTCAGAAGTTTAGTTTCATCTCAGAAGTATAGTTTCATCTCATTTGACTGGCGACTCTGGTTGCCATAGACAAACCCCACAGCAAGTGGGATGTGTCACCCAGCATCAGGGCCAGTATGCTGAAAGGAAGTTGATTTCTGTGTCTGTCCTTTGGCATTGTAATGACTTCCCCCTAAAGGGGTTATATTTTCTGTTAAGGTGAATTAAGAAGCCTTTTTTTTTTTTTTTTTAAATGTAGTTCTGAAATAAAAGCCAGAGATGTAGATTCTTAAACTGGAATCTATCACAAAAGATTTAATGAAGCACTTACTGCTTTTTAGAGGCAGGGAAGCTGCATAAAGAGACGTTTGATCAACTTTTAAGTGTGTGTAATATTAGTGTTTACGAAGGCTCTGCATCTTAGGGTCCTAGAGAACTTCATTGCTATCATTTATTTTTGCATCACTCCTGGGCCGAGTGCATGGCTATACGTTGTTCCCCTGAAAGCTTTTTCTTCACTTTATTCTCTGGCAGAAAGGAGAATTGGCCCCACAGGCAGCCTTTTGGCTCTCTACTGGCTTGGCTTTACAGTAAGCAGAAGTCGTGGGCGGGGCTGATGCTTGAAGAGATCTTTGCTTCACATGGCTGAGAATTTTTCAAGTTAGGAAAAAAAAATGTGCTTACTGCATGCTCTTATGAAACTGGGAAAATATGCCTTGTGTTTACCAATTGTGTGGTTGGGAGGTGGGCCAGAGGCAGCAGACTTTCAAAATCATCTCGTTTAGCATAATTTCCATTGCCCCCTGCCAATTTCATATCTGTTGCATGCCATCGGTTTAAACTAAGAGGCATCCAGGGAAGGTCTTTGCATGGTAATTCGAGTTTCAGGGTCTTGGGGTTTCTTCACCACAGCATGGTGACAAGGACTTAAGGCAAGAGTAAGCGTGGAGTGTACTTGAGTATCTGGCAGTCACTGACAGTCGAGTGGACAGCATGGTGGGGCAGATTCTCTTCAGTGTTTACGAAACTGCATGGGTATTGAGAGGCTTAAGGTTTGTCCCTTGTGATGCTCTACAGGGTTACGGACAGGTTGCTCTACAGGGTTGCTCTGTGACCAGAATGGACTGCGTTCAGTTAAGCTGATGGAGGGGTTGGTAATATTGTAATAAGCCATCCATTCAACAAATACTGTTCTAGGGCTACAGATACAGGTACAAGCTGCATAAGCCAAGGCAGCCCCATATTATTACAGAGATTCTCTCTGCTGGACAGTGAGACTCAGGTATGAGAAAGTGCTGCTTATTTAAATCTAGGAAGGATAGCTAGGTATCAGCGTATGGCCAAAGAGAGGATTCCTGGAGTTCGCTATGAAGAACAGGTAAGGGTGACTTAGAAGTGCTTTACCGTTGAGTTGATAGAGGCCCACTTTCCCGTATTCTTCTTGGGGGCAAGAAAAACAAAACATTCCCAATTCTGACATTCCTTAAACATAGCTTTATGTGTTTGTCAAGTATCTAAACCTACAGATTCATGGTCTTGTTTCCATGAGGCAGCCTAATTTCAGTGTCCAATGTCAATACATTCCGGAAGAGTTAGCAAAACCTTCCTCTCAGAGTTCCAGGGCTTTAGACTCTGGGTTTCCATTAGCTGAGTCATGCGTTCCAGTCGCGTTGAGAAAAAGACTTGCCTTAAGGATTTCCCTATGCTAGAGGGACAAGAGAGTGGGATGTATTGAGTCAGCACACAATGTTGGAACATGGCCGACTGCATCTGGTTCATCCCAAGGTTCTTTCCCTCACGGGGTGACTGTAGAGGGGCTTGGCTTCAGCTCTTCTGAGCTGTCCTGAGATTACACTCCCCTCAAAGCACCTGGGAGCCAGCTTTCCATCCTGATAATTTTTTCACGTCTCTGTTCACATTCAACCCTTCCAGGTATTTTTGCAAGGCTACCAGTTACACTTGGCCAGTCTGTGTAATGGATCAAAATTCGAAGACATCATTCAGCTTGGTGATGCGGAAGTCTCTGCCCTCTGTGGTCTACCGAGGAGGAAGCTCGATGCAGCCGAGAGAGTGCTGCGCTACAACATGGACATCCTGAAGCCAGTTGTGGTGAGTGCTGAAGGTTTTAGAATGTGAAATCTTTTTCCTGGACTGCATGTCTTGTTTTTGTAGAAACTTGGGGCTGGCTGGAACTTGATGATATAATTTAGCCCAGTCATACTCTGGGTGTTCTTTCAAATTTCAGTCCATTTCCCAAGGGTGACTTGGAGAAAAATGTTCTGGGTGTGGCTGAGTCCAGGCTCAAGGTCTCTGGTGCCGGTTTCAACTAGAAAAGACCCATCTTTCATGTTTTTCTTTAAAATATTATATTTCTGAGGAAGAGTCCATTTGAAGAAAGATTGCCCCCCCCCAACAGATTTAAGAAAATATATTGAAATGATTAATGGGGAGATGGCTACTTATTCCTGTTTTTAAAACCAGTTGAAGAGGGAGATTGTGTTAGTTAGTAAAATATTGGGATTGGGTAAGACTGCATAAAAATAATTAGCTCATACACTGACAAAAGCGTATTAGAAAGACATACAAAACAAGCCATAACCGAGGAATGCAAGTGAGCCTTGGTGTTTGGATTATCAGGGTTGGTTATAGAAGTTCTACAATAGAGACAGTGAGTTTTCTGAGATCTTTGTCAAAATGACTCCAGTAGCATCTTCAGTAGCCAGCACTCTGTGTTTCTGTGTACCAGGGAGAGCTGTTGTGTCAGTAGGTTCTCTGAAGACACGTGTTCTTCATTATACCAAGATGATGCTGTAATCATGTCGAACTTTGTGAAGCTGACTTTCAGGAAAGGGAACCTAAGTGGTCCTAAGATGGCCAGTTTCCATCAGCATTCTGAGCCTAGATCATGTGGGTTTTAGAAACATCTCATAGTAGACTCTCTGAACTGACCCTGGAGAAGTTCTTGCACAGGTTTCAACTCTGCAGCTGTTGTGGGAAGAGTAGGGGGTAGCAAACGGACAAGCTTCCTCCAGGTGCTTCTGTGGAGTGTACACACGCCAATTTTTGTGCCCAGCCTAATGTTTGCTTACTCCTAAAGCAATTAATTATGTTTCAGGTTTCTAAAGCTACCAACGGCTTGCTTTGGTGTTCTGTGAGTCCATTGGTTATTAATTTTATCACTGTAGTTTCAAGTGAGACGTATTGATTGGAGATGTTTGTAGTGGTCTGAGCAACAGCGCTACATGGTTAGATAAGTGTAGTACTGCCGACCTCTGCACTTGACGTTTTGTGAGACACAAAGGGTCAAGGTCCTTACAAATGGCATGAAAGGTGTGATGTGAAATTGTGTTTGGGGATTGCTTTGCCTCACTATAAGATGCAGAGGTAACACTTAGCCTCCACTCCACGTTTAGGAAATATGAGTTATTTAAGAAGAGACAGTAACTGATTCTGGTGCCCATTTATTCGATTTCATTTCCGTTTACTCACTGAACACCTGTAGTGTTTACAGCCCAATAAATCCTCCCTCCCGCGGAGTATCTGAACTGCTTTCAAAGCAGAGTGCCACCATGGCCTTCATCATCTCTCTGTTAACAGCTCAGATTTCTGACTTGAAAAATCCTCCCCTTTGGGAGGGTTTCCAACACCATGGAAATATACCTTCAAACCTGTCAGCCAGGTGACATCCTGTCCTGTTGTGGCCTTGTAGATTAGTAGGTTCATGAACAAGTGTCAATTAAGATGGCTTCAGTGTACCCCCTGCATGTCTCCTGGGTGTAGAGAGTGGAACTCTGCTTCTGCCCCTTTGCTTCTGCTGGGATCCGGCTCATAAAGTCAGAACATGGGGGCCCTTGAAGATGATAGTGAGTGTGCTATGTGAAAATGTTTTGGAAGCTGCCTCTGGGATGGAATGTCTTTCAAACATTCTGTGATGTTACTTACTGAATTAAGCAGTGCTTTAATTGGAATACTGGGACTGATGCTTGGTTTATAATAAGCACACTTTTTCTCATGCTACTCTGATGAAATTTTAATTTGTCATGGTCAGTGTGTGTGTGTGTGTGTGTGTGTGTGTGTGTTGCCAATGGACAGTTAATTGTGCCAAGAACTTTGAGGACAACAGCCAGAAGGATGACCCAGTATCATGGGAGAAGACTGTTCTGTTAGTATGCCATTTCTGTACCAAAAAGGTCTTATCATGTTTTGAAATATTTTCCCTTTGTATTGTTATTATTTGGGGTGTGGGTATTTCCCCGTTTTTCAGCCAAAAATATTGTGACTTTCTCCTGGTTCTCCTCTAGGTGGTTAGGGTAATCATGTCTGGATAAAATGGGGGCAGTGTGGTAGAGTTATAAGACCATAATTTGAGGTCAATGAGATCTGGGTTCAAATATTGACTCAGCTTTTTATAGATGTCATTGACTTTGGAAAAAATATCTTAGACTCTTACAAGCCTCCATTTTCTTTTACCATATATGGAGATAATATAGTTTATCATTTATGATTGTTTTTAATATCTCTATGTAGATATATCAAGAGGCCAGCACATACTAGATGCTCAACAAATGGAAACTGATGATTTAATTGACATAAATAATACAAATTGCATGCTAAAAACAGGTGCTGGTAAGGCAGATGTTTCATTTTGTAGCTCAGTGTTAAGAATCAGAAGCAGAATAGACAAAGCAATCCTGGAGAATATATTCAATGCATAATGGTATTTTTTTGTCTAGATCTGGCCATAAACCCCAAACAAAACTCACCAACTACATACACACCAACCTCCAGACTAACTCACTTGCTAAAGAGTGCTGTACGTCAGAATTGTTCTAGGAACTCTACTTAGTTGAGGTTCTCAAAAAGGTGGTTTTCCAGTAAATACAAGGGCAGATTGATTGATGGTGCCCTGTCTGTCTCTAGGATAAATGTAACAGAGGTCATGGACATGCTGGTAATCCTGAGTAGACACAGTGTATTGTTAAGATAATAACCCTTACCAGGGAGCTTTGGGTCACCTGGCAACAACTTGGCTTATGTCACTGCTCAGCAGGGAGGATTTGGCTGTCCATGTGGGCTAGGTGGAGCAGGTAATTTTTTCCTTCGCCTTCTCTGGACTATTCTTTGGGTCTTTTCTGCATCTTTCCCAGAGAGAGGACAGGACAGAAGTCTATGTGGGGATGTCTGCCTGCATCCCCCACCGTAGGCTCCACTTCCTTTTGCATTGTAGGAAAAGGCCATGATAAGGCGCAGAAGAGTTAGCTGGGCAGAGCAAGTGGGGCAGAGCAAGTGGTTTGCTTTAGTTGTCGGGGTCCTTGCTGTTGGGTTGTTTTGGTTTTTTTCTTTTGCTTCTGCACAGGAGTTTAACATGAGATGCAGTTATTAGCTCCATAGAGTCCTGCAGCTTAGGAGTCTGGATGCCATGGGAGACATGCATCTAGGCTGAAGTCAAGGTGTTCTAATGTTTGGGTTGGTTTGTGACTCTGAAGACAGATACATTGAGCTCCTTTGGGATTTTGACTGAGTTCAGTTCCTTCCATTTGTAGGCCTGAAGTTCCTGTCCTGGCTTCAGCCAGGGGCCTGGGTCTTGGGCTTTCAGAAGCAATGTTGCGTCTCTCATCCCTTTCACATACCTCTCTGTTGAGCACGGGAACTGGTTTAAATCTCTGACTTTTGCCACTGTCAGCAGGCAGAAAAAGTTCTGTGCTTTTAAGGGCTGGGCTCAGTAGCTCTGCCCATCCAGGTAATTCAAGATGATATTCTTGTTTTGAGGGCCATGTAGCAAATTACCTCTACAAAGCATGTTTGTCCCATTGTTCATGAATTCATAGTGCGTGGCCATCATTAGACGTTCTGCACCTGCCACAACTACCTTCGGATGGGAGAGTTACTTTGTTATTTCTTTAAGAAGCTCTCTAATTGCCCTAGGCTTTTATTGGTCTCTCTTCAGGTCTCCGCTTTTCTCTCACTCGTGCTCTGAGAGTGAGTCTGTTGCATGGTAAACGGAACCTATCCAGGGATTTCATGCCCAGAGTAAACAATGGGAAGCAGAGCATCTCTCTTTGAAGCATCCATCCTACAAAATCCAACTACTTACTGGATGTCTGCTCTCTACGTTGTACTTGGTTTAGGTGCTGAAGTTCACACATGGGCAAGGCAGATGAGATGCCTGCGGAGTTTTCATTCTAGTAGCTTCTGAAGACCAGCTTTAAAGGCCATCTGTGGATTCTGTTCCCCTATGTTGTCTGGCCTCTGTGGGAGAGGATGTGCCTAGCCCTGCTGAGACTTGATATGCTGGGGTCAGGGGGATACCAGGGGAACCTCCACCCTTTCAGAGGAGATGGGAAGAGGAGATGGAGGGAGGGGTTCTGTGAGGGAGGGACTGGGAGGAAGAGGGGCAGCAGGATGTAAAGTGAATAAATAAATAAATTGAAGTGAAAAGAAAAGATGGAGGCAGTACGTTTAAGGACTTCTTTCCAGGTTCTGGGGTGAAGTGATGCTTGCCCTAGATAGATAGGGGCTCTGGTCCCGGCTCACGGTCATCTCAGTAGTGTGGGAATGGTGTCTGAATCTCAAGGTGGAAGGCAAGTCCACAGGTTTATCTCATGTCAGCAACACCTTGGATATTGCTCACATGACTGCACTTACTAGGTCATCTTGAGCTCCAAGAATGCCGTGTGCCTAAAAGAGAGAATCCCGTCTCTTCAAATGTCTTGTGATTCATGCTGTGTGTTTCTACCAGGGCAGAACTTGGTTCTTATAGTAGGGTGCCTGTGGTTTCTGGAAGACCAGTGACTGAACAGCTGGGCTGTCTTCTCTCCAAGGTGCAAATGAGTAATGGGTGAATGGAGTTGCCTTATCTGAAAGGTCTGGGCTTGTTCTTAATTTCTATAGGCAAAGACTCAAAGGACACATGGGGCTTGATATTATCTTCTGCTTGGTCACCTTTTTCCTATTTGCTCTGTGTGTGTGTGTGTGTGTGTGTGTGTGTGTGTGTGTACGTGCGCATGCGCGTGCAGGCATGCATACATATTTGTATCAAGGTGAGTACATGTGTATATGTGTAGGCATACATATGTGTGCATGGAAGTCAGAAATAGATGCTGGTAGTCATTCTTCTGCACTTTATTCGGTGAAGAAGGGTCGGTATGATTTGTCTCATTAGACAGCTTGCTTTGTGGGGGGCCTTATCTCTCCCTTCCAAGGCTAGGGGTACAGGCAGGCTGCCACGCCCACCTGATATTTGTGTGATGATATTTGTGTGGGTTCTGGGATCTGAACTCTAGTTCTCATGCTTCTGTCACAAGCACTTTAACCACTAAGCAATCTCCTCAGCTCTGCTTAGGATTTTTAAGGGTTCAGTACTTTGGCATGTCACGTGGCTTACAGCTTTTATGTAGGTTTTTGTAGAGGAGAATTTTTATGCAGGTTTTCAGGGAGGAATTGTTGCTTTTCCTCTCCTTTTGCCTGCAAGACTCGAACATTTGTGGAAAGTATTTCACGAACTTCATTTGGCTTTACTGTCTAGCTGTTTGCACGGCATGCCTTTGTCTCTAAGCAACGGTGGCTCTTATCATTTGGTATGTGGTGTAGTGACATGCTGTGAGGATTTACTCTCAGGCTCTGTGCTCATCTGCACAAACTGAGGGATAAATTGGTGAATATAGTATTATTTTGCTAATAATATGACTGTTCAACTCTGTTTGCCCAAACACGTGTACCTTAATTATACTATGTTTGCTCTGGAGAAATGCTGTGGCTTTTAAGGTAAAGGCTTGTTTTTTTTCTAAATTATGCTAATAAGTGTATTGAACTATATTTAGAAGCACCATAAACATGAAACATTTTAATGTATGAAACACATTTAATATAAAACTAAATATTTAACTTATTTTTATATGTTAATGCCTTCTTTAGACATGAGGTCAATCATTCCCTGTTTTAATAAAAATATTAAAATGTTCCTCAAAGGAAAGCTTTGTTGTCATGGAAAAATTAGACTCCATTGGGTTGGGCACATTCTGAGTGGGATGGCCATAAATATCATGGAACTATTAGAGACTGACTGGTTAGGTAATCCTTGCCCGTGGTACATCACTGACTTGTTTTCAGTTTAAAGCTTTTTTTTTTTCCCAAATTTTATTTTTTACTTTATTTTGTGTGTATGGGTGTTTTACGTTTATGTCTTCGTGTGGACCATGTGCATGCCTGGTGCCATAAAGGCCAGGCAAGGGTATTGGATCCCCTGGGACTGGGGTTACACAGGCTTCTGAGTTGCCATGTAGGTGTTGGGACCCAAACCCAGCATCAGGACCTCTGGATGAGCAGTGAGTGGGATCGCTCAGGCCTCAAGATTTAAAGCTTATTAATCCTTAATCTCGGGCAAAGTAAGTGCGGAGTTAGAGCTCCATCTGCTTTGGGAGTGGTTTAGGGGAAGGTAGCCTTTGTTGTTCTTATGATAGCATCTTCATAGACAGTCCAGGTCAGCCTTGACCTTGTGGTCCTCATGCTTCAGACCTGAATGTTGGGATTAAAGACCGCTGCCACAGCACAGAACTTAAAAGAGGAGTCGGGCATGTGCCGGAGATCATTGTGTAAAATGCATTTACAAAGAGGCACACAAAATTCTATTTAGAGGCCTAAATAATGGATGTTAATAAAAATAAGAAATGTTACTGAAAGAAAACATGGTATGTGCAGAGTCTTGAGGGGAAGAGGAAGAGAGTGTGATGTTTAGGGGAATAGGGCTGGTTGGATGTACTGATGGGGGACATTGATGGGAGGAGCTGAGATGTGATGTGATGCTGGGGAAGAGGACAAAGTCTATCCAGGCAGACTTGTGTGATTCATGACAGAGCACTGAATGTCATTCAGACCAAGGGCAGCCATGGCAGGTTCCAGTGAGGAGACTTGAGGAGGGGCATGTAAGACAGCACTTCCAGGGATTTGCTTAGCTTCTGAGGCAGGATTACACTGGCTTATTTCTTCCCTCTAAGATGTGTCTCCCTCCCTTTACGCTTTTCTTCTGGAAACATCTACTGAGATATGCTAACACATATGCAAGGCCCTATATTGAGTAAAATACCAGCTCAGAAATGAAAGCCAAGTGGATATTGCTAGGTTGTCGACCTTTAAAGTGTTTCAGTCTTTCACAGAGTAACTATTAAGCCAGTAAGGAGAGTCTCTGGGAGGATGGGGACAGAATAGCCTTTGTTATTTGGGAGCTTTTAGGAAATACTGTTCTGATACAGTGTATACATGTTACAGAAAATGGGTGGAAGTCTTTGAGTAATAAGGTAAGAATTTGTATTCTATGATATTACAGTACTTAGTTATGATCTAAATATATCAGACAATGCACGGATTCCTGTTGAGCTAAATACAGAAGGCACAGTCCTTAACTAAGTATTTTTTCCTCTATACTCCTTTCTTTACTCTGTGCAGGAAAATACTTTTCTTCCTGTGGACAATAGGGACTTAATTTGAATTCACAGTCAAGAAAATGTTTTCAGTCAGGAGAAAAACAGGAATTCTGAGCTGTGCCTTACTGAGCAGGTTCATTGGCAGAGCTTTGTGGAGCAGTGTTGTGGCAAACTCTGCCTTGGCCGAGGGGGTATGAGCAGGAGGGCACAGTGAGTTGCCGGTGTGGATGGCATTCCATGTTCAAGTTTCACGGCCTCAGTTACTCCTGAGCTATGATGCTACCAATGACATCTCTGCATCCTGCAAGATCCTAGCAATGTTCAAAGGCATGAGCTGCCTATAAGATGTGACATGTGCTCACTCCTTCATGTCCACTCAGCCACCCTTCCCCCTTTATTGTAGTTGTATTGCATTACAGAGAAAATTGGAAAACATGTCATATATATATATATAAACCCAGAATGACAGAAACAACCCCTGTGGGCTGCTGTCCTCACTCGGCCACCTTTACTGCAGATTGTAGTCACAAATTAAACCATCGTAGATACCACGTAGATACAGGTTACCTGTGTAACCCTGTCTATTGCCCAACGGCAACCCTGATTCTGGAGTTGCATGTTTTTTAAGCATTACACTAAATATATTTAAACACTGTCAACAGCAGCACTTGGTATGGGCTTGCATGGGTTCACGCTGAGCTGCCCCATTCTTTCTCAGGAAGTCCCATGTGTTTGGAGAGCAATCAACGTCGATGCATGTGTAACTGCTTTCTACTAAGTGCTAGCTGCTATTTGTGCACATTAGTTCTCTCCTTCCACCATGGAGGTCAGATTCAGGTCGAGCACACTTGGCAGGAGGCACCTTCCTCATCTCACCAGCCCTGACCTTCACGGTGACATTGACTGCCATACCATATTACAAGCGATGGTTTAGCCAATAAGAGGCTAAGACCCCAATGCCTCAATTAAGCCAACAGACTTAGACTTTCGACCATTGACCGTCAAATCATCTCATAAGACATTGCTTTTCAAAGCTCCAGTATTCACGGTAGAGGTCACCAGGTTCTTGTCCTTGCGTATAAGGCTAGTTATGCTCAAAGGGGTGCAAGGTTCATACCAACGGTCTTTGAATTGCGGAAAAACAAGGAGAATAAGCTTACTCTAAACTGTCTAAATTAAAAACCAGATCGAGGGCCAGTCACTACTTAGGAAGATGCAAATTTATTCAGATGGAGAAGCTGAATAGGACTCAGTGCTCACTGTATTAACAGGGTAGACTATCTCAGGTATTCGGTGTCTTGTAGACCTGCCTGGCACAGGGCAAGGTACAGAGGCAGGATGCTTGTCCTCCTGAGCACTGGGGAGCTACTTTGAAGGAAGGAAAGAAGTGGGAGATGAAACCGTTTTTGCTCCTGAAACTTACCGAGTGGCAGGCTCTACTCAAAGCACTTCGTAGGCATCTTGCAGTCCAGTGCTGATGAAACTCTGCGATGCACCGAGCACTGCCTTTCTTCAGCAGAATAGCTGAGGTTATGGAGGTATGGGGGGGGGGGTTGCTGGGGGGTGCAATGTCTTGCCTAGGGTTCTGTAGGCTTCAAAAGAGAAATGCATCCACCTACATTTCTGACTCTGGAAATTTTGTTTTGTTCTCTGGAGCATGTGTCCTTGTTGTATGTTGAAGAATCTTTTGGGTATATGCCCAGGAGTGCCCAGGACTGGTAGAGCTGGGTCTTCAGGTACTATGTCCATTTTTCTGAGGAGCCACCAGACTGATTTCCAAAGTGGTTGTACCAGCTTGCAATCCCACCAACAAGGGAGGAGTGTTCTTCTTTCTCCACATCTTCGCCAGTATCTGCTGTCACATAAGTTTTGGATCTTGGCCATTCTGACTGGTTTGAGGTAGAATCTCAGGGTTGTTTTGATTTGCATTAACCCGATCACAAAAGAACACACATGGTATGCACTCACTGATAAGTGGATATTAGCCCCAAAACTCAGAACACCCAAGGTACACTTCACAGACCACATGAAGCTAAAGAAGGAAGCTAAAGTGTGGATGCTTTGATCCTTCTTAGAAAGGGGAACAAAATACTCACGGGAGCAAATATGGAAACAAAGTGTGGAGCAGAGACTGAAGGAAAAGCCATCCAGAAACTGCCCCACCTGGGGATCCATCCCATATGCAGTCTCCAAACCCAGACACTATTGTGGATGCAAAGACATGCTTGCTGAACGGAGCCTGATGTAGCTGTCTCTTGAGAGGTCCTGCCAAAGCCTTACAAATACAGAGGCAGATGCTCACAGCCAACCATTGGATTGAGTGTGGGGTACCCAATGGAGGAGTTAGAAAAAGGACTGAAGGAGCTGAAGGGTTTTCAACCCCACAGGAAGAACAACAATATCAACCAGCCAGACCCCCAGAGCTCCCAACATATGTAGCAGATGATGGCCTTGTGGGCATCAGTGGGAGAAGAGGTCCTTGGTCCTATGAAGGCTTGATAGATGCCCCATTGTAGGGGAATCGAGGGCGGGGAGGTGGGAGTGGGTGGGTGGGTGGAGGAGCACCCACATAGAAGCAGGGGGAGGGGGAGAGGATAGAGGGCTTCTGGGTTAGGGGAAACCAGGCAAGGGGGTAACATTTGAAATGCAAATAAAGAAAATATCCAGTAATAAAAAAAAAGAACGTACAAATAGAAAACATCTCTGAGGCTGTTCCTTATGTTAGTCCTGGCCACTTCTCTGTTCCGGTCTCACAGCAATCTTTGACATGATAATTGCTGTCAAAACCATCTAAAATTCTCAAGGTGTTTGATAAACTACTGAATAAAACAAAACAGAACCCGTGAAAACACTAGGAAGGGCTGCCTTCCCTCTGGAGAGTTTCTTCCTTATCCTTCCTAATTGTGGAACTGAAGATGGAATTCCTTCTACAGCAATTCTGGTTACACAGCCTGTGGGGGTTTTGTCCCAGCTGCCCTCCCCCTGTTCCCCTCTACTTAGGTTTTCTATTGTAATCTCTCTTTCCTTTGGGTCTAATTAATTATTTTCTCTAGTTTACTGTGCAGCTAAGTTATGTATTATATCAACTAAATATGTAAATAAATACAAGCTGGTGAGTAACACTAGACACAAAAACAGTGTTCTATGTTACATCTCCAGTATTTAAAAAAAAAATAGCAAAAATCTGCTGACTCAACAGAACTAAAGGAGAATTGTTCTCTCACTTCGGTTATCACTGAATTTTGTCTTTTCTTTTTTACTTTATTGAATGACTGATTGACTGTGAACCATCACATACTCTTTTCTCAGGCCATGCCTATAACCATGTGTCTTGTAGAACTGTAGATAGAGTTGGGAATTTCTGGTCAGAATTTTATTGAACACACATGCACACACATGTGCATGGACAGAGACACAGACACAGACACAGACACACACACACACACCTGTGCCTACCTGTGTGTACCACATAAGATACTTGTATATGTTGTCTGTTCACTAGCCTTGAATTTGCACTCCTATAACCATCATGAAGGAGAAATCCTTATCTGAAGAAAAGAAACACACAGGCATGCAGTTAGAGTAATTGTCTAGTGTTCTTTATTTATTTTGGCTAGAAGTTGGTTACTTCTTTCTTAAATTTAATCTTTATTAGGAATTGTTTTGATTTATTTATTTTCTATGTAGAGATTTTAAGCCTGCATGTGAGCTCATACACTAAGATTTTTTTTTCTCCTTCTCTCTAGACAAAACTAAACTCCACATCTCATCTCCCGACCCAGCATCTGGCCGAAGCCACCACAGTGTTGCTTGACAGCTTGGGGGACCTGGCCCAAGAGGTAAGTTGTATTTTTTTAAGCCACAGTGGACAGACTATCCACTGTCATTTTCTTTGGTTCTGAGTTCTGGCAACAGGGCTCTTGTACTTTAAATATCACCTGCTGCGTCAAACTAAAATTTGGAAGCACAAGTAATTTAAAAATGTATCAGGTATGATCTCCATTGGAGAGGAAGAAACTAAAATACATCAATGTTGCAGAGATAATTAGTGGCTCAGGACCCCATGTTTAGTCTAGACCTTTCTCTGAGAGCTCCTTCTGCCCCATGCACATTTGTGAAAAGGACTGTCCCTCACCCCACCCCCTCCCCTGTGCGCTGACTTTGACAGCAACTTCTTTATGTTGCTTCTTCAACAGCAAGGCCATCCATTCAGCCATTGCATCAGAATCCGCCTCTGCTAGCCGACAGGAATTCTGTGGCTTTCCTCACCATGCCGTTTGCCTTGGGAAATCTGGTCTCTGAGGCGCAGCATTGGGAATTTGGTTCCTAGGGAATGCTGAGCTGATTTGGCCTTTGGGTCTACATGTTGTCCCATGTGACAGAGTGGACCTTGTCCCGACATCACAGTTCACCTTGCCCGTGGATCCCACCACTGTGTGTCCCATTGGTCAGGGGTGGAACTCAAGGCAGTGCTCAGGACACTGGAATACAGTAATCCTCAGGGGGAAAGTTTCTCAGACTTGGCCCAGCCTGATTTTTAACTGAGCCTTTAGCTCATTTTCTAGGCTTGTATCATCTTTTTTTCCCTTCTGAAAAATCAAAAAGTTACCTTGTTTCCTGACAATAAAAGTAGTTCACATTCGTCAGTGAACAAGCAGCGCACCTGGAACGTTTAGAAAACCCTGAGACCAAGCACAATACATCACTGTGCTTCCTTCCTTCCTTCCTTCCTTCCTTCCTTCCTTCCTTCCTTCCTTCCTCCCTCCCTCCCTCCCTCCCTCCCATTTATTGTAACTCTGCTCAGCCATCTTTGACAGAGGGACTTTGCTCTCATACTACCCCCCCCCCCACACACACACACCTTAGGAGAAGACTTTGTCAGCCTGTTATTGGTTCCTCTGTTAGGGAGGGTGAGTGACCTTTGGATAGGCCAAGAAACTGGACCAGTTGGGGTTCTGCCAAAGGGCAGAAGAGAAAGTGCCCTGTCTATTCCCATAGGGCCGTGTGCGTTGACACTGCTCTGGAGGGTCCCCTCCTTGTCTCATTCTCTGCTGCTCACTCCTGGAGAAAGCCAAGTGGGTGTAGTAGTGGCCAGGTGGTTGAGTGGTGGTGCTGGGGTACCTGTAAATTCAGGGTTTGTTGCAGCAAGTTTCTCTTTTGTCGTTGGACCTGCTTTTATTCTGAGCTAAAAGAAAATAATTACAAAGCCTTTGCTGTGCCCTGTGACTGAATGGGTGGAAATCCTCCAGCGGTGTACTGTGTACATTTTTCTTGACTGTCTCTTGCAACCTGCTTACTCGTGTTCCTGCAGCAGTGATGGACACCCGCTTCCCCCAACAGATCACCCTCAAGCCACTTTGGTCACATCTCACTCAATGCTCTCTCCGAGTAACAATCAACAAATGCATTTACTTGGTCCATGTTTAGAAAGAAAGTTAGTTGCTATGTTCGAAGGCAAGTGCTAGGGGGAGCCACCAGATGGGGATAGCAAGGGATAATAAGATACTGCAGGTCCCAGCACCACAGTGGAGGAAGGAAGGCCTTGGCTTCCACCACAGGGCTTTTAGCTGATGTTAGACACAGTACGTTCTGCAGCATTGCTTTTAGGTTAAGAAAATAAAGTTTGTTTCTCTCTTGTCCCATCCTTTTCTTGACCGTTTGCTCCCACCCTTTCTCTTCCCTCCCTGACACCAGCTGTTCAGCACAAAGAGCTGGAGCGACATGCGGCAGGAGGTGATGTTTCTGACCAACGTGAACAGCTCCAGCTCCTCCACCCAGATATACCAGGCTGTGTCCCGCATTGTGTGTGGTCACCCAGAAGGCGGGGGCCTGAAGATCAAGTCCCTCAACTGGTACGAGGATAACAACTACAAAGCCCTCTTTGGAGGGAATAACACCGAGGAAGACATGGAGACCTTCTATGACAATTCTACAAGTGAGTGACTGTGCAGACCCAAGCTGTGTCCTCATGCCGAGCTCAGGTCTGGCTCAGCCTGTGTCACCCAGTCCCCATGCTTTCCTTTGTTCTGTGTAGTAGCAAAGGTTGTCCTCTCTGTTTGCTGTCATGGCATTGCTCCTCAAGTACAAGTGACTCTCTCTCAGTTCTTTGAATGGAGGGGCCTGGTCTCTCTCAGGTGTTTAGTAACAATACCCAAAAGATGAATAAGTCATTGATAGCCAGTCTTTCCAGTTCTTTTCATATGGGGATGCTAAAAGAAAAAAAAAAGCTACACAAAGCAGGTAAGAAAAGAGGTTGCTGGGGCAATAGAGGGATGAGATGCGTTGGTTAGAGTACAAAGTTCACTTGTGCAAAAATGTGTAACTCTGGAGAGGAAATGGATAAGGTAGTGAGGGTGTGGGAACACTGTGCTATATCTGTAAACTTTGTAAGGGAGTTCATCTTTGTAAGGGAGTTAATGTTACTGCACAGATTCAGTGGGCATCTACATGAAGTGACAGATATTAATTAGCTTGACCGGGTTGTGCTAATCACATCATAGCGGATACGTCTGTATACTTAAACTGGGTATCATTTTTGTTTTCATTAATACCTGAGTAAAGCCAGAAAACTTTCTAAAAAATGATGAGATAGTTTAATTTTATATTACTTTAATTATTATATTTAATTATCATAATCATTATATAATAGCATATTATATAAAATAGAATAATTATAAAATAGCATAATCATTATAATTATCACTATAATTATTATTATATTGCTGTGAGGTAAGCTTTACAATAAACACCTAAAAGTGGGTAATGGTAATAATAGCAATTACAACAGCTACAGAAAAACCTAACATTAAAGCAAAATTTCCTATGCACAGTGCATTCTGTTTAAATTACCTATTTGATCCTTCCAGTAACCCTGCAAGGAAGGTTCTGGAACCTCAAATTTCGTAGGCCCAGAGGTTAAGTGTGTTGGTTAAAGCTGCATTCCTAGGTAATCCCCAAGTGCTGGGGTTCAAGCCCAGGTCCTCCTGGCTTTTTGAGGTGAACTACCTCATTAATGGTGGCCTGTATGCACCGTCACACCCCGACATTCAGCTGCCTGTTTGTTTTGCATTCTGGGTCACCACGCTCAGGCGGTTTTGTGTGGAGGTGTGTCCTGTGCCTGGTCATGTGTAGCATTTGTCCAGTGCTACAGTTCTAACAATGGCATCTTTGCCTTGAATACGCCACACAGCTGAGCCATTCCCTGTTTCCAACTGCAGGCAAGAAGTGAGGCCGCTTCATGTGTGGCTGTAACACAGCCTGTGCCCTCTGGGGCTCAGCACTTTAGAACTTTACAAGTTGCCTTAGAAGCCTGAAGAAGATGGTAGTGGAGGCAGTTTTAGGAAGCCATCTCTTCTTCCCCAGCCTGCAGATCAGTCCAGGGCATCTCTTGCTTATGCAACAGATATAACTGAGGGCTTGTCTCCTTAGGAAACTATTCTAGCCTTGGAGATAGGACACAACTATAGAGTGCTTGCATACCCCAAGTGAGGCCATGGGTCATTTCTAGTATGCCCCACCCCCAACTCATTATCTTTATTATCATTGTTTTATCACCTGTTTATCAAGCATCTCAGAGAAGTTTCGTGGTATCTAAGCAAAGCCCGTTTTGTCCTCTTGGACTTTGGATAGTTCAGTTTTGAATTTTTATTAAATATAAATATTATTTGTGATAGGATCCTTAATTTCTTTCCTTAATTACTAAGGAAAGACTTGGCTTTTTCTTCTCAAAATGAAAGTCTAAATGCAGTCTTCCGGCTTCCCCAGGAGGAATCCTGCTTGTGTCCAGTGGAAAGCGCTGTGAGGGCTGGCATGAGGGTGTGGAGCTAGAGTTGGGATGGCATGCTTAGTCAGAACCTTCCTTCAGATCAGCTCAGATGTGAGTCTGAGCGAGGCCTGAGTCTTTTCGAGCACGATGGAAAGACCTCACTGGAAGTACCCCATCTGAATACCCCATCTGAATACCCCATCTGAATACCCCATCTGAATACCCCATCTGAATACCCCATCTGAATACCCCATCTGAATACCCCATCTGAATACCCCATCTGAATACCCCATCTGAATACCCCATCTGAATACCCCATCTAAATACCCCGTCATAGCTCTGCCAAGTGAATGTTACGGACTTTCCAACTTTCTTTTTACAGCAGCACAAACTGAGGCTCAGATAAGGAAGTTATCCTCTGCATGACTGTTAGGTGATGAGGGGAGGGGGATTTGCACCCTGGACTGGCTGCGTGGTTCCCAAACCTTCTAAGTAAGTTCCTGTTGGCAACTGACCATGATATAGAAGTGAATGTCTGTCCTCCATCTTTTTTGTAGCTCCTTATTGCAATGATTTGATGAAGAACTTGGAGTCTAGTCCTCTTTCTCGAATTATTTGGAAGGCACTCAAGCCACTGCTTGTTGGAAAGATTCTCTATACACCTGACACACCAGCTACAAGGCAGGTCATGGCTGAGGTAAGCTGTCCAGGCTTAGGGCTCTGTCCCCATAATATCTCCAGAATTAGGGGTAGGAAGGGAAGGCAGCTTCAGATAGAATGTGCTGAGTATACTCTTCGCTGTAACGGGGCTTTTAAGTAGTCAAAGACAAAACAAAACAAATCCATATGTAATCTTGGGAGCCACATCCCCAGCCCTGAGTGTTTGAATTATATCTATATGAGGGATTTTCTGAGGAAGGGAAAGGACTGGGCAGAGGTTTCTGTAATGAGTGGTGTTTTATAGGGAATCTTGGAACGGTCGTTGCCTCTGCCTCTCTTCTATTTGTATGAACCCTGGTTCCCTACCTGACTCTAGGTGAACAAGACTTTTCAGGAGTTGGCTGTGTTCCATGACCTGCAGGGCATGTGGGAAGAACTCAGCCCCCAAATTTGGACCTTCATGGAGAACAGCCAGGAGATGGACCTTGTCCGGGTGAGTGGCTCTCTACTTGGATTTGCTTGCTTGATCTAGAAAAGGTTTCTGGACATCTTCCCAGAAATCCCCGAGATCACAGTTCTGTAAGTTAAAGCAATTGAGATCAGCTGAAGCCACACAACCACCACTTCTGTAGAAGCGAAGGCCTGAGTGCAGTGATAGCCCTGGGTATGCCAGCATCGCTGTCCCTCATGGTCCAGTAGCAGTTTTGCACAAAACCCAGTGAAGATAAGAAATCGGAGTAGGGTTTGGTGCTTGCAGGACACTAGAGTATTTTTCAGTTGGTCTCCAGTCACTAAGGTAGGCACAGTATCTTCTTTAGCCTGCCATGTCTCCAAAGGAGGTTTGGGGACAGAAGCGTGATCTGGCATGCGGACAGGTCAGGGATACTGGTTCTCCAGGCACAGAGAGAATACAGCATATCATTCACTGCTGTAGAGTGGAGAAAATTGCACTTAACATGTGGGAGGCACTTGAAAGGGATGCATGCTCCAGACACAACCAGGTTCAAAGAGAGAGAGATGTCAGCCTGAGAATGCAGTGTCGCCTTTGCATTGGCAGAAGAGCCATTTAACCACCTCCTCTGGGCCTCAGTCTCAGTCAGGATCATTAGACAAAGTCTTATTGCCATGGTGAGGAAGTCCACTTCCTTTTATTTCTTCTGCCATTAAGAAGCAAGGGAGGATTTTTGCCAGGTTACTGGAATTGAATCTTTGTGCCCTGAGGGTAGCTGGGTTTTTAGAGGCTGCACTTCTTTGAGAGTTTAGGGGTGCTCTAGGTCCCCTTGGGGGAAAGGTTACTGATCAAAGAGCATCTGGAGATGAAGGAACCACAGCCTCCTTTGATACACCAGTGCTGCTATACCTGTGCAGAATGCTTAACTTGAAACCTTTGTACACACGGGACGTGGGTGAGAAAATCAAGAGCAACAGTCTTGTGCATTCACTCTGAGTTGTGGCGCAAGTTGGCACTGGCAGTGCATTGTGTGAGCTCTACTCTTCCCTTTCTGAGGGATTCGTGGGATGTTCCCACAGGACACACTGCAGTGTGGACCCTAGGCCTTGTTTCCTTGGCATCCATATTATCTTCCTCTTGGGACTGTTCTGTGTTTGACAGTAAAGGGATTTTAAATTGGGCATATGTAGATTTTTCTTTACACTTTTTAAAAACAACAACAACAACAACAACAACACAAAAAAGCAGTGTCTCACGGTGTAGTTCAGACTTGTCTGCAACTCACTGTATGCCCCAGATGACCTCAAACTCATGGCCATCCTCCTGCTCCAGCTTCCCCCAGAGCTGGAATTCCAGATACCAACCACCGTGCCTGGCCTTCCCTGCTTTTAGATCAAGGGTTTACTTTGGAGCCTGCAGTTGTTCATCAGCTCTTGGTTCTTAAGGGACAAGTCCTTATAAACATGAGGTGGTGTTCACTAGGGATGTATGTGTAGGAGAATCTTGAGAGTGTAACAGAAGTGAAGTAACCTAGAAGGAAAGGCCTGGGAGGCTGTAAGGATCCTTATGTTTAGAGGGGGAGAGCGGATGGTTTTAAGCAAGTGGAGATGTAGATGTAGTATTCTAGAAGAAAGATGGGTACAAGGTTGAGACTGACCTCAGCAGAGATTGAATAAGTGAGTGGCAAGGGTTGAGTGCAGAAGAGGAGGTGTGGCAGCAGCTTAAGGTAGAAAGGCAAGAAGCGGATGCTACAGGAGAGCCTTGACTTACCTGGACAGGCAGGGGGTAGCGAGAGACCAACAGAATGATGGCTCCTGGGGTCTGTAATACAGAGGCTGATTGGCATGGGGATAATGGTAAGGAATTGCCACCCTGTCAGTGGAAACCAGGGACGCTCTATCCTAGCATCCTACAGCAACAATTTTAAAGAAGTCATCATGGGAGAGAAAACGTTATTACTGAAATAACTGTTATTGCAAGTAATTTGGAATAGACTAGATGGTATACAGTCAAGGAGTAGTTAATGAAATTGTAGGAGATACACTCTGTAAAATCATCATGTTACCGTTGAAATAACAGAAAGCCACGGGGTGGGGGGGAGCTTGCAATGTTAGTGAAAGGAAGACTGATGGAGGAAGTCTTAGGGTTTTGGAGATCTTGCTCAGGAGAGTGAGGGCCTCCCCCACCCCCTGGAAACTGGTAAAGAAGCATAGCAGCTGTGTTTCCATTTTGCCCAGTCAGCAGTGGCCTTGTTTTCCTGGCAGTGCATCAGTGTAGACTTTTGCCCCAGTCCCGCTGGGCTGGCTGGTTGAGGACCAGAATAGCTTACCCTTTCACATTGACAGGTGATGGGAAACATGTCTTCTTTTCTTCATCATGATCCCATGTCTTGGAGTTAGAAAAGATCATCTTTTATTTGGATTAACCAGGAGTATTACTTCCCTGAACTAAGCATTAAAAGTGGGCTCAATCTAGAGACAAGGTTTTTATTTGACATCACCAGACCCTATCTCAAAAGAGAGGGTGGTACAATGCAATGCGTATACTGCAATCGATGCCTGTTTTCCAGCCTTGCTTTCCCGAAAGCTCCTTAGCTACCTTAATATCCCCAAAGTTCCATTTTCCTGTTTGTGAGACGGGCAGTACCAAAGCCACACCCTTGGGGAGTTGTGTCAGTTCCAATGCCTATAGATCCCTCCACACACTATTATCACTGTTGTTAGAGTGAAAGCAATTAACCTGGGCTGTCTGGTTCAGTGGGAAACCTGTGAACTTCGAAGTCAGAGGTCTGACTTTGTGTCTCGGCTTATCACTTAGCTTTGGCCAGCATCGGCCATGTCAAACTTCAATCTTTGTCACATGTGCTCTTTACCATGACACTTGATGATCACTGTTCACATGTTCTTCCTGGAATGGCAGACACTGTTAGACAGCAGAGGCAATGACCAGTTTTGGGAACAGAAGTTGGATGGATTAGATTGGACTGCCCAAGACATCATGGCGTTTCTGGCCAAGAACCCAGAGGATGTTCAGTCTCCAAATGGCTCTGTGTATACATGGAGAGAAGCTTTCAATGAGACCAACCAGGCAATCCAGACAATATCTCGATTCATGGAGGTAAGGGTCTGCTGTACACACCCTTTAGCAAAGGCTAGAGGCTTTTCCCTTTGAGCTGTTGCAGTAAAGACACGTGCAGAAGGAGAGCTTAGAATGAATGTGCAGTGTCATGTACGGCCATATCCTGCAGGCCTGGTGAGCAAGATAAACACCAGATGAATAGCCTAACAAGCACATAGGCTTGCTTCTAGCTTCGCTTCAGATTGACGCCAGCGTTTCTATCCTTTATCTTCTAGCTTTTCCTGTTTTGATATTCTAGATCCTAATGGTAATAAACTGCTTTGTTATAAAGGCATTATTTATGAAACTTATCTAATTTGGGACCGATAAAACTTTTAAATCTTTAATCCTAAAAATGATGGAAAGGAAAAAGGCTGACTAGAATTTTTTTCTTATCTGATTTTTAGTTGCTTAGTTGCTGTGACTCGACATTGCTAAGACATGTTGCTAAGAGAATAAAAATTGCTAAGAGAATAATTCCCTCACACAAAGCAATACAAGTAACTTTGAGTTTTTCACTCAAATCTCAGTTCTTGGCTTGGCTGAAACCTGGAAACCAATTTAGAGATGGATAGGCGGTGCATTTAAGACTTCAGGCAGCTAGTTCCTGCCTTTCAAAGGAGGCTGAGTTCTGGCTACTGCCTGTCTTCCTGGTCTCCAGTGTTCTAACGAGGCTTCCTTCCGTCTGTCAGTGTGTCAACCTGAACAAGCTGGAGCCCATTCCGACAGAAGTCAGGCTCATCAACAAGTCCATGGAGCTGCTGGATGAGAGGAAGTTCTGGGCTGGCATCGTGTTCACAGGCATCACTCCGGACAGTGCGGAGCTGCCCCATCATGTAAAGTACAAGATCCGGATGGACATTGACAACGTTGAGAGAACTAATAAGATCAAGGATGGGTAAGATGAAACACAGTCTTGCAAAACTCAAGAATGTAACTTGGATGACTTTTGTGACTGGTGGCACTTTATTAAGGATTGTCAACAACGAAGCAGCCGTGGCATGACTTCAGTAAAGTTCCGTTGCTGCGAACTGTTATTCAAAGGCTATAAATTGTTACTCTTTCCATTTTCACATTCCTGTTTAAAAGACTAACCTAAAGGTCTTAAAAGTCAGGAAGAAGAAAGGAAAGCTGCTTGGGGTCTTCTTGCTAGCCATACATATTTTTACAAGAAGAGGCAGATGACTGCTAAGGAAATTTCAGTATGCCTATCAGATACAGTATTAGTAAAGGGAAAAGAAAAATATACCCATAAGGAGTGTTTTCATTGATTGCTTCGATCGAGGAATTTATGTCCTTGTCAACTGTGATAAGAATGGGAGATAGAAAAATAGGAGGAGTGGCCAAGGAAGTGTGGGAGAACTGTGGGTAACTGGATTTCTCACGGTGTGTTTTGTGCGAGCGTTCCATCACCTGATGTTTGGTTTCAGGTACTGGGACCCGGGTCCTCGGGCTGACCCTTTTGAAGATATGCGCTATGTCTGGGGCGGCTTCGCCTACTTGCAGGATGTGGTGGAACAGGCGATCATCAGAGTGCTGACGGGAACTGAGAAGAAAACGGGTGTCTATATGCAACAGATGCCCTACCCCTGTTATGTTGATGACATGTGAGTATACCGACAAGCCAACGTCTTCCTTAGATAGCCAAGTCCTTGTAGAGAGTGTGTGTATGTGCATGTTTTTTACAGTGTGAGAGTGAAAGCAAGTCAATAAGACATCTTATGACTTTTTTTAAGATACTGACCTTTAGCGAAAGACCAAGTTGGACTCTGCCCCTGCCTTTTGTGTCTAGTACTTAGTAGAGTAACTTATATTTAATATTACCCTATCCACTTCCTAGTTACTAAAGAGAGCCCCTAAAGAAATTTTCCATGGCTATCTTTACTCTCAGAGCTCCTGTTTCATCTCAGTCTACTGCTAATGAAACCTTTGGTCATTTGAGAGTTCAGTGGGCCCTTCTTAAGCGACCCTGATGTGGTTTTTCCTCCTGTGTGCAAGGCCTTGGATTCATGCCGGGCTCACACTTTCATTTTTCCCATGCCTTTTCTCTGTGCCTCCAGTTTTCTGCGGGTCATGAGCCGATCAATGCCCCTCTTTATGACTCTGGCCTGGATCTACTCTGTGGCTGTGATCATCAAGGGCATTGTCTATGAGAAGGAGGCTCGGTTGAAGGAGACCATGCGCATCATGGGCCTGGACAATGGCATCCTCTGGTTTAGCTGGTTTGTTAGCAGCCTCATCCCTCTGCTTGTGAGTGCTGGCCTGCTGGTGGTCATTTTGAAGGTAAGGTGGACTCACTCACTCTTCTTGACGAGGAACTCTTGAGTGGCCTAATATCATAGCTAAGGGGTAAAGGGATTTCTGGGTCCTGTGTGCTGCCCTCTGTTCAGAATTGAGGAAAGCCAGAGAGGGGTAAGGACTTGCTCCAATGAACCCCCTGGGATAGTTAGCAGCTCAGTAGCTAGAACCCAGGGCTCATGCTTCTGGAGAAGCACAAATTTACATGTAACACACTGTGTACTTAGGGTCTGTCCTTAGGGGTACTGGGTAGGGGTTATTTCCAAGTTTGTAAACGCAACAACCAGAAAGTCAGATGTAATGAAAGGTTTGGCTCTCTGGAGGAAGAGGCTGAGGCAGACTTTGGAATATGGATATTTATTAGGGATTAGTATCTGGATGGGTGGAGCACGTGCTGGGTCATGCACAGGGAGGAGTTGAGCTCAGTGGGATGTTTTAGAGAATGTACAGCTTGTCCAAGAGTTTCCCTCACTGAGCCAGTCACTGGACATGGGCTCATGGGACTTACCAGGGAAAGAGTGTTCCAGGGGCTGTTGGTTCTCCCAGCTATGACAACAGAGGTACTAACATCTGGATGTCTTTTACCGATAGTCAAGTAAGCCCCCCTTCCCCTGCCTGCCTTAAAGTTGAGTCTGGGCAGTGAGGTTTTGCCTCATACACAAATCTATTCTTAAGCTTTTTTGCTTTAATAGTTACTACGTACAAGATGCCTCTTATAAAAGTTAGTGTTTTCTAAGAAATCAAGAGAGCAAAGCAGGAGAATGTAATATGTGTCCTAATACCAGCTACTATATATTACATATGAGCACTCACTGATGCCAGGCACTGGTCAGAGGGCGTGGTGTGAACTGCGTCAGCGTACCCTCCCTACAATAACCCATTGAGTGCTCAGGGAAAGTCAGAGCCTCACTAAAGCACCCAAGGATGGCAGAACCAAGATTTATTTGCATGTTGTCCTGAAACAAACCCTTTTCTCATGCTCTGGTATCTGAGGGCAAGGACCTAAGCCTTGTGACAAGGGTAGGGATCCTGTGGCCAGTGTGTGGGAACTGACTAAGTCAGCTGTGTGTTGACAGGACCTGGTTCAATGTCCACAGTGACTACCGATAAGCTCAGAGCTCATAATATCCGCATAACTTGGGATGAGAGTATGAATGAAGACTCTGTATTTACTAGGGGAAAGTTCAGGTTGCCTGGCCTTTTTCCTAGGCTTTTGGAGAGAAAGGATGCGTAGGCTGTTGTCTCACATGACTTTTCTCTTAGAGGCAATAGCTGTCCTTAGACAAGGAGAAGCCAAATTCCTTGATCTCTGTGAGAGACGGAGAACAAAATTATCCACTAAGATCAAGCAGAAAGTCCTGGACTTTGTCTTTAACCATAATTCTGCCGTGATTTTTCATGCGTAGTCTCTCCAGTAAGTTATTTATCATGGGCTTCATTTCCTCATCAGAAAATCAAGCAGCAGGGTTCCCCTGCATTAGCTCTGAAAGAATTATGTGTAAAAACCAGCGTTAAGATCACGTAAGTGAGCAGTTTGGCTTGCCAAGGTTACACATTTATCCAGACCCTTCCTCTCCAGTTAGGAAACCTGCTGCCCTATAGTGACCCCAGCGTGGTGTTCGTCTTCCTGTCTGTGTTTGCCGTGGTGACCATCCTACAGTGCTTCCTCATTAGCACTCTCTTCTCCCGTGCCAACCTGGCAGCAGCCTGTGGGGGCATCATCTACTTCACGCTGTACCTGCCCTATGTGCTATGTGTAGCCTGGCAGGACTATGTGGGCTTCTCCATCAAGATCTTTGTTGTAAGTAACTCTGATCTCTCTGCAGAGGTTGTAGTCCTGGTGCCCCTCCAGCTCCCCAGGGTGGTGGAGAATCCTGTTCTCCCCTCTGGCTAAATTGGCCCCTAGAGTAAATACTAGGTTGGATTTTTTGTTGTTGTTGGCGATCATCAGATTGTGCCTTGAACTGGTTAGAGATAAATGACATTGGGGAATGGATCTGGTTTTGGCAGTAGGTACCATGTCCACCCCTTAACTTCTAGCTCTTTGGCCATAAAAGCTCACAGGAAGGTCATGTCCATGGACAGCTTGAGGCCACAAATGGTTCATTCTTGTCCCTTGTCTTTCTTGTATCCATTGTGTTGTTGGACTTGGGAAATATTTTCCAGACTGAACAAAACCAAACATGACTTACCCTCCCACAAATCCCTGACCAGGACATTTGAGTCTTTTGTGAAATGTAGGTGTGTAGTCTTTAAGCATGTGAGAATACCAGTAAGAGCCACTCACTGTCTGCCCTGCTGGGTCACTGATATGATATTAGGCTCTCAGGATGCGCCAAGTGCTGAAAGCTTGATTCTCTTAGATGTGGAGCCTTAAAGCGGCTTCTCTGATCCTGAATATTCAATGACTGATCAGTGGAAAAAGTCCTTGATGAATGTCAGTGTGAGGCTGGACAGGGAGTGGGGGGGGGGGGAACAGGATCGTTGAGCCTTGTAATATCTTGGGAAGCATACAGTTCTAAGGTCTCACCTGCTCTTGTGCATACATTTCTGAAACGTGTCTGCATAATGAGTGCTTATAAATGAAATCATTTTCTATGCTGCAAGTGAGTCCGCTTTTCCAAAGGGACTCTAGAATACTTACATACCTTATAATTGATGTAATTTGCAAAGTCAAACTTCTCAAGGTGGAATTTATATCAGAAGAGAAAAATGAGAGAGGCAAGGATGTAGACCAGTTCCTTTTGCCTCTTTCTCTCAGAGCCTGCTGTCTCCTGTGGCTTTTGGATTTGGCTGTGAGTATTTTGCCCTTTTCGAGGAGCAAGGTATCGGGGTCCAATGGGACAATCTCTTCGAGAGCCCGGTGGAGGAGGATGGCTTCAATCTCACCACTGCAGTGTCCATGATGCTCTTTGACACCTTTCTCTATGGCGTGATGACATGGTACATCGAAGCCGTCTTTCCAGGTACCCCAGCTTCCATACTGCTTTGGCTAACTGAGGGGGAAAGCAACTTTCTGCCTTCCTTCTTTGTGTTGCAGTTGCTGAAGGATGAGGGAGCTCCCTGGGAATTGGCCTGGGCTTTTAGCTATGAAAAACAAATGGTCCAAGGAGAGACACCTGTGCTGAAAGCATGCGTGTTACTAGCACTATGCTACTCATCTCTTGAGCCCAGTGTGCCAGGTGCTGAGCAAAGTAGTTTACAGACTCTGTTTCAGAAGGTTACTCTGGGCTGTTTGCTAAGGTAAACAGTTTCTAAAAGACAGATCTAACTGAGAATGTGAGGGACTTGCCTAAGGTCATGTGTCTGTTAAGTGTCAGTGCTTGGAGATGACCTCAGCTGGGCTAGACTGGGTCAGAGTCTGGCAGGTTCCTTTCAGTACTGACTGGGTTCTTAGGACTATGTCTCCAGAAGAGGAAGCCCTAGGAGAATGTCTGTCTCTTAACTACAGGTTACGAATAATATAATATATTGGGTCTTAGCCCTGGCCTGTTGCTTAAGGGAAATTAGTATTCACCAACAATGAATTTTGACGATTTCCTACCCTTCTTTGCCAAGTACAACAGGAACCCTCTTTGGGACACATTTTTGTCTGAGATCAGATCTTAGGGGAGGGCTCATGTTCACCCTCTGACTCTCCTCCAAGGAAGCACATTTGAAATGATTTTTAAAGCCATATCTGAACTTCCTCCATTGACCATGCAGTTTGCGTGTATAGATTAAGATTCAAATTCTGAATCTTTATTTTTTGGGTAAGTGACCTTGGATAGGGCTACTTGTCCTTCAGTTTGCTCATCTCTAAAATGAGGATGCTATTACCGCCCGGGGAGTTATTGGAAAGCCATGGAGAGGTGCAGAATATATGATCTGCCCAGTAGATTTCAGCAAAAGTTAGCCGTCTCTCTCCGGTCTATTCCTTTCCCATAGGGTTGGTCAAGGAGAAAGAGAATCTGGCTAGACAATGTCAGAAATGCTAAGATTGCGTCAGCTTGGGTCATACCTGTGTGTTATCTGTGCTTTGCTTTCAGGGCAGTATGGAATTCCCAGGCCCTGGTATTTTCCTTGTACCAAGTCCTACTGGTTTGGTGAGGAAATTGATGAGAAGAGCCACCCTGGTTCCAGCCAGAAAGGAGTGTCAGAAAGTAAGTACCACTGCCCAGCACTCTCCTACATCCAATGCTGCAGCTGCCCTGCCGGAGCCGGGCATGCCTCCTACAGCTAACGTGATCCCAAAGCCACAACCACGGTAGAAAAACCCCATGTAGTCCACCCTTTCCAATTGCACTTCTTCCATTGCCGTCCCACGCACTTAGTGGGAACCCTATCTGGCTCCTGAGGAGCAGTTCTGTGATCATCATTGATCAGTGTAACCTTATTTTTTCCCATCTTGGATAATTGTGCTATTCTATGAAACCAAGAGGAATAACTACAGTTACCCATCACTATGGTTCCTCATCTCTCTGCCTGCCTTGCTGTGGTGGTCTATGCCAGGGATTCTGTAGGTGGGTACCAGGGGGCTGCTATAGACGCAGCCTGTGCTTCGTAACTTCCCATCCTTTCTCACACAGGGCGCTAATCCCTTCTTAGCTCCTGACTGCAAGTAGAGGTGCCCCAGTTCTTCCCAGGGTTTCTGTTTGTGTCTTTGTCCTCGGTGTGGCTTCCTTCTATATTGTCAGTGGTCCACTTTCTTCCTGTGAGATCAGTAGACCTGCTAACTTCCTACATGGTCCATAGTCTGCTACCTCCTACATTGTGAGAGATCTGCGTCCCCTCTACACTGTCAGTAGGCCTGCTTCCTTCCTCCCTATGCTGTCAGGGTCTCTCTTCTTTGCCCTTCCTCAGATCTCCAATGGTTAGCTTTTGGTACACCCTAGTGTGGATAACAGGCAATTTTTAAAATTTTATTTTATTTCTTTATTTATTCACTTTACATCCTGCTTACTGTCCTCCTCTTGACCACACCTTCCCATAATCCTTCCCCCTCCTCCTCCCTTTCTCCTCTGAGCACATGAGAGCATCTCTGAGTATCCTCCCATCCCAGCACTTCAAGTCTCTGCGAGGCTAGGTGCCTCCTCTCCCACTGAGGCCAGGCAAGGCAGACCAGATAGTAGAACACATCCCATGTACAGAAGACAGCTTTTGGAGTAGCCTCCATGAAGACCAAATTTTTTTTGTTGTTGTTTGTTTGTTTGTTTTTTGGTGAGTCCTTTTCTCACTTTGTATAATTCTTTTGAGATCTACTCAGATGGTGATATCTTTAGTTCATTTTTTTCCTTAATGAGTAGTATTACACAATATGGACATCTATGATAATTTTAGATAGATTTTTTTAAAATGTCTGTTGGCATCCTATATTTTAATTGTTTGTGCAGCCCTTTTGTCATCCACAGACCAATGTGATTTTTATACGTTCATGGCTACGTCAGCTGGAGTGTCCGAAGGGGCTTAAAATATTTCATCTTCTGTCTGCAACATGAAAGGCTGAGCATGGACAGAAACTAGTTCTAAAAGTCCAAGCATAGACTTCTGTATTTGTGCACTCTACCGATCAAGGCAGCGTTTGCTGTGGGATCATCTCTGTCTCCTTTCTTTTTGTCACAGTCTGCATGGAAGAGGAACCCACACATCTGAGGCTGGGGGTGTCCATTCAGAACCTGGTGAAGGTTTACCGAGATGGCATGAAGGTTGCTGTGGATGGCTTGGCGCTCAATTTTTACGAAGGCCAGATTACCTCCTTCCTGGGCCACAATGGAGCAGGAAAGACCACCACCATGTAAGAAGAGGGTGTGACTCTCCCAAGATCTGCCACAGGAAATCCCCACTTAGAAACATGGACCTAAGGAAGTTGAATTGGTCACTGGGCTAAGAGTGGAGCATGATGGGAAGAAATGTGTCAATCATGGGCATGCTTTCTGAGGTCTAGAGTTTGCTAGGTCTTTTCCTTTAGTCTAAAACAGGCAGGGACCCTTTGCTGAGCTATCCCGTGCAACACTCAGAATTCCCCAGCTTGCTTGGAATCTGAGGTTTCTGAACTTGTTGGTTCAGAAATTTGAAGCATGAGACTGGAAAGAAAGATCAAACAAGCTAGAGGAAAAAGGACACTCCCCAAAAAATCTGTCTCCAAGCAGAGGAGAGAAGGCCTGGACAAGTCTCTCCCTCTGCCTTCCCAGCGACCTCTGAGGACAGAGGAAAGGCTATAGAATGTCATAGTGTGCTTACGGTTTGTAGTGTGGCCCCTCTGCCGTTCCAGAGGCTGATCTTCATGGGGTGACAGGCTTTCTTCTTCAACATAAAACCAGTGTGTTATGAACATGACTGAGATACTCAGAAATTCTGTTACGCAACATAATCATTTCTTTCTTTTAACAATATGTTCTTGTTTGTTCATTTTTCTGTACAAGATGTTAGGCATACAAAATATGCTTTGAAGAGTGCATCTTGGTGCAAATTAAGAGTGTCATTTTTTGGTGCAAATTAAGAGTGTCATTTTTTTGGTGCAAATTAAGAGTGTCATTTTTTGGTGCAAATTAAGAGTGTCATTTTTTGGTGCAAATTAAGAGTGTCATTTTTTCAGATGCCCCTAGCAGATGCTATTCCTATGACATAGGCTTATGCTTAGCCACTCACTAAAACGAATGGCCTCTTTGCTCAGTGGACATCTGTTAGATTAGACTGGATTAGGTTAGATTAGAAAGGAAAGCATCCTGTCAAGTGGTGTCATCCGCTCTCCTTGCCCAGGCTCTGCAGCCCTGAATGGTGAGGCTGGGTCTTCCTGACTCTTGACTCTGTTACACTTGTCCTCAGGTCAATACTGACTGGGCTATTTCCCCCAACTTCTGGCACTGCCTACATCCTGGGGAAGGACATTCGCTCAGAGATGAGCTCCATCCGGCAGAACCTGGGAGTCTGTCCCCAGCATAATGTGCTGTTTGACATGTGAGTAGAAGAAGCACCAAGAGGAATATACCCCCTAAATCTCACCCCCCTCTGATGCCCTGTGGCTATAGGATATATATGCTTTATTGTATGGCTATTTGTATACCGTGAATTCTCCCTTCTGGTTACCTTGTTAAAGAAATTGAGTGCTTTTTAAAGGCAAGAATGGCATAGAAGGAAGAGAGGAAAACTGTGCCAAGGTCCATCCATCCTATTGGGCCCCGAGCTGACCTGTCCCTCTTTCCCCCAGGCTGACTGTCGAAGAGCACATCTGGTTCTATGCCCGCCTAAAAGGGCTCTCAGAGAAGCATGTGAAAGCAGAGATGGAGCAGATGGCCCTGGATGTTGGCTTACCCCCCAGCAAGCTGAAGAGCAAAACGAGTCAGCTCTCAGGTGAGCCCCGGACACCTTCCTTCTCCAGACAAGCACCCTAGCGTTCAAGCCTGGATGGTTGGTGACGGAGGCCTAACCCTCTTTATGTCCCCAGATGGGTACCTCCAGCCATCTCTCACCACCTCTCCCCCCACTTACCATTTGAGGGTGTGTCTTGCTCTGTCTTGTAGGTGGTATGCAGAGAAAGCTGTCTGTGGCCCTGGCCTTCGTGGGTGGATCCAAGGTTGTCATTCTGGATGAGCCCACAGCCGGGGTGGACCCGTACTCTCGCAGGGGAATATGGGAACTCCTGCTGAAATACCGGCAAGGTACGAGCTGTTATTTATTTCCCGTCATGACCCGGGGTAGAGCAGGGCTCTTGGGAATTGTGGCTGGTTGCGTTAGGGTAACAGAATTGCTTCTCAAGAAAAGTTGGGAGCCTCCTTGAAGCTCCGTTTCTGTCCTGCTTTGCAAGATTATTAAGATGTATACTTCATTATTTAAGGGCCTACCAGAAGAGCAGAAAGGGTATAAGCATACACATACATATTGCAGTTAGACCGTGTCCTTGTTCATGTTGTCCATGACTAATAGGAATGTCTGTAAAGTTCTTAGCACACTTTACAGAGCAGGATCCCAAATAAATACCTTTCTCCTTTTTGTGGCATTTACAAATGCCGTCCCCCCAAGCCTTGCCATCCTGGGGTCACATCTACGGAGGTTAAAGGCTTCCCCATGTCTTTCTCATATGTGACATCGCTGCCATTTGTGCCACTATGATCAGTGAGAACTGACAAGTCTCACCGTCCCATCTCCTTGTGTTTGTGCCTGGCAGGCCGCACCATTATTTTGTCTACACACCATATGGACGAAGCTGACATCCTTGGGGACAGAATTGCCATCATTTCCCATGGGAAGCTGTGTTGTGTGGGCTCCTCCCTGTTTTTGAAAAACCAGTTGGGAACGGGTTACTATCTGACCCTGGTCAAGAAAGATGTGGAATCGTCCCTCAGTTCCTGCAGAAACAGTAGCAGCACCGTGTCTTGTCTGAAAAAGGTGAGCAGCCATCTTGGGGCTGGGCTGTTATGGGGATGAGGCAACCAGGGCTTGTTCCCATAGATGGCTTGCACGCAGGTGCCCCACGCTGCTAAGATTGAGGCAACATTCCCCTTGCTTTGTGGGCCTGCTGCAGTGCATCATGGTTCCTGTGTGGAAGGCCAGGAGACCTCTGCTCCCGCCACACTAGCTCTGGTTCAGCCCCTTTATATTCCCTCTGGAAGTGCCCTGGGTTATGGAGACAAGTCCTTTGAGGGCTTTACTCTAGCAAAGAAAAGAGAACCCGCCAAGAGGTAAGAGCAGCCTTGGCTACAAGATATCCCACCATTCCTACCTGCTGCCTTAAATCTTACTGACCTTCACTTTGAAACTATAAAACACCAAATATTTACTAGATACGATTTTAAACCCTTCCATCCCTGTATAACATGTGGGTTTAGAAAAAATTATTGATAACAGTACATTTTTGTTCTGTTTATATATTTTATATTTTCCAAGTGTAGAGCAAACCAGGGAAGACAGGATTATGTTTATAATCTCAGATGAAGGAAGTAAGGCTTGTAGGAATTTTTGCATATTCAAGGTCTCCCAGCAAGGACATAAAAGTGAGGACCAGAATCCTGGGTCTGGTTTGTTTCTTTCTTACATGTCTGAGATGTGTCTGTGTGGACGGTCACAGCAGACCTCCTCCCTACCCTGTCTCCTACCTGATTTGAACTCCTATCCATTTATTTTCCTGTTAACTGGAGCCTCCTCATTCAAGTGTGGTCTGAAGTATATAACACATCAGCCTCAGTTGGGAATTCATTACAAACATGGTGACTTGGGCGACGTTCAGACCTACTGAATCCATCTCTGCATGTTAATAAGGTGCCTGAGTGACTGAATGCATATTCACATCGAGGAAGCGTTAAATTAGCTAAACGGTCAGGTAAATCCCACGTGGGGACGGTTGGCAAATGACCAGTGGCAGCGTTGATCTGTGGCCACAGATCTGTTGACACTCAGTTTGCTGACCTCTCTCACCCTAGTCAGCGAGGCCGTCCGTATTGAGCACACACATGACAGCAGAGGCCTCCGAAGCCATGGCTGCCAGCTGCACACTTCCCGGGGAAAAGCTTTCTGCTCTAGTTTTATGCCGTAGAACTTCCTGGATGCTCTGTCCGTCAAAGGTGGTGGTGGCTATGCCCGGTTTGACCCCTGACCCGTTCTCACCTCC
This sequence comes from Mus pahari, assembly GCF_900095145.1. NCBI lineage: Eukaryota > Metazoa > Chordata > Mammalia > Rodentia > Muridae > Mus > Mus pahari. The sequence goes on along the minus strand of NC_034595.1, from coordinate 7,184,845 downwards.
TTCTTTATCATCAGGAGGACAGTGTTTCTCAGAGCAGTTCTGATGCTGGCCTGGGCAGCGACCATGAAAGTGACACGCTGACCATCGGTAAGGATTCTGGGGTTTCTTATTCAGGTGGTGCCTGAGCTCCCCGCAGCTGGGCAGAGTGGAGGCAGAGGAGGAGAGGTGCAGAGGCTGGTGGCGCTGACTCAAGGTTTGCCGCTGGGCTGGGCTGGGCTGGGTGGCCGTGGGAGTGAATGCAGCTTGGTGGTGGCTTGGCCTAACACTTGCTGGGGCGCATGGGGCTTGGTCCTGGGCTTGGGATGGCAGTATTCCAGAGAACAGTTGTGACTGGGAGTCTGGGGAATACCTTGGGGGGCGGGGGAGTGGATTCAGCCAGATGCCGGATGAGATGTAGAGGGTCAAGCCAGTAGGAAGGGAGTTGATCTCCGCATCTAAGAATGGCGAGAGCCCAGGAGATAAGGAAGAACATTTCAATTTCCCTTGAGCAGTGCCTGTGAGAGACCAGGACTGCCAGTGGCATATGGAATAAAAATATAGAGCTGACTGTCTCTATCCAGTCCCAACAGCTGGCTTTTTCCAGGAAGGTTTCTGCTCCCACAAACTGTTTGATTAGCCATCTCCTGAGGTAAAACGTGGATAGCCTCATCTGAAAGTTACAGAAGGGCAGGGTCTTATATGCTTTATAAACTCATTCTGTGGAAGAGTCCTGGTACAGATACATTAGACACAAGGCACCTATTCAGCAGACACCTAGCGCCTATCCGTGTGCCTAGGTTCTGTGACGTAAGAATGAGTTAGAGACAGTCTTTGCTCTCCTTGAATTCTCCTGCCAGAGACGAATAAGCCAGTGGGTTTGGCATCTTAGGACATCTGGTGTTGGGAAAGGGAGAGACAAGCTGGCTCTTTCTGTGGAGTCTCTGATGACGGAACACCTCTGGTCCCTGCAGATGTCTCTGCTATCTCCAACCTCATCAGGAAGCACGTGTCTGAAGCCCGGCTGGTAGAGGACATTGGGCACGAACTGACCTATGTGCTGCCCTATGAAGCCGCGAAGGAGGGAGCCTTTGTGGAACTCTTCCACGAGATTGATGACCGCCTCTCAGACCTGGGCATCTCCAGTTATGGCATCTCGGAGACCACCCTCGAAGAAGTAAGCTCAACCATCCCAAAGCCAGAGAGGCCGCTTAGCCTGGCAACAAGATGGCTATAGAGTTGGTTACTGAGAGTTTAAGGCATTCGCATCTGGGTAATGTTAGCCCAAGTGAAACACATAAGAGCGCAGGTAGTGGGAGACAGCAGTGTATTGGAGTGTTAGGATTGTTCCCTGTTTTGAATAGTGTTGTGGCCTGGTGACAAACACTCACACATACTTATGGACAGTCGAATGGAGCCAGGTGATGAGCTTGATAAGCTTGGTGTTTTTGTTTGCTTGTTTGAGCATTTCTCCCGTCTTTTGCCTTTGTTCTTCTAAATCATGCCTTCCACTTCTCCTTGCTCACTCCAAACTTTGGCCTCTTTTATTTTACTATCATTATCATCATTAGTAGTATCAGTATCTGTATTTTATTTAAGGTTTATTTAATCTATTATTATTTATTATTTAATCCGTTATTATTATTTGGATTTTATTTGTTTAAGATGTATTTATTTGAGTACACTGTAGCTGTCTTCAGACACACCAGAAGAGGCCGTCAGATCTCATTACAGATGGTTGTGAGCCACCATGTGGTTGTGAGCCATCATGTGGTTGTGAGCCATCATGTGGTTGCTGGGATTGAACACAGGCTCTCTGTCAGTGCTCTTAAATGTCTAAATAATCTCTCCAGCGCCTGTATTTTATTTTTTAAGATATTTTTACCTATTATTTGAGAATATATTCCAGACACATTAATGGTCTTTTTCAGTTCCTTCCAGATCCTTCATCGCCACCTCTCTACCTACCCGACTTCATATTTTCTCTTTTAAAGACAAAATAAGCTCATGGTATCTATTTGTGTTGGCAGACTGCTCCTGGGTGTGGGGTGTGACCTGGGGTGTGGTCAGTATACCTGTGCCACTCCATTGGTGGCCTTTTGTTTTAAACATTGAAAGCTCTTTTAATGATTACAGCAGGATGAGAATTAATAATGACGTTCATTTAAGATTATGAATCAGAGGTTTGGGGCTTCAAAGCCCAGCTATCTTTCCTGTGTAGCAATGCTTCTCTTTAGAGATACAACATCACAAGCCTTGAGGCCTGGGACGTGTGTAAACATTGTCTGGCTTGGCCGCTTCCCAGGGTAGATTGTGCAGTAGAGTCATCTGTGATGACAATAGCGGTTCTAAAGCTCCTCTCTTGTGCCTTTGAGTTGGGATTTCTGTAGACATGACTTTGAACTTCTGTCGCGTGCTTCCTACGGAGTGGTCTGTAGGCGGGTTTGGAAATCAGTGACTTCATTCAGATTTCCCTCTACTATAATATTTATTTCTAGCGATAGGAAGCTCATTTCCTTGCCATTTGTCTTGGGGGATAAATGATCACAGTGCTATCCTGCTCAAAGGTCTGGGAGCACAGACTTGTTAAAAAGTAACTCGCCTCATTCTCTGTAGGTTCAGAATGAATGTCTCTATAGACATAATGTATTGTTTTGGTTTTGAAAGAGTTGCCTGGACTGATAGCTGTCACTTGTGAGGAAATGTTTTCTGCCCCAAACAGCTTCTCTCGAGTGATTCTGATAAAATTCTTGTTGACAAATGCAGCCTCCACCTTCTTTATCTTAAGAGCCTAACGTGGGATTCCGGATTCCGTAACCTAATCTGGGGAGTGATGACTTCTTTCATAAAACAAGTGCTCACTTATATTGTATCCTGCATTAATTTCTCAGATATTCCTCAAAGTGGCTGAAGAGAGCGGGGTGGATGCTGAGACCTCAGGTAACCGGTTGGAGCTAACCCCTTTTGTACCTGTCCCTTTGCATTGGTCTGATTCAGTCCCATTTTTAGTGTATGGATTTGCTCTGGGAAGGTTTGTTGTCTTACAAATAAATAAACCGTAGGATTCCTTCCTTTTCCATTTAGATGGTACTTTGCCAGCAAGACGAAACAGACGGGCCTTCGGGGACAAGCAGAGCTGTCTGCACCCATTTACGGAAGACGATGCTATTGATCCCAATGACTCTGACATAGACCCAGGTTCGCACGGGCAGGATCTCTGTTCTGTTGTTTGAACTTGAGTTTGTCTTCTACGTGTTTCTTAGCTATCTCTTTGATCGCCTTTGGCTAAGATCACAGATCCTAACAGTTCCAAAGAAAAGTGGAAAAGATGAGAGAGCCCCTTTTCCAATGTGGCATGTCTGGTCAAACTGAAGAAACCTACCCTTATCACTTCATTTAATAGAAAGTTTTCTCAGATGGGTATGAGAAGATGACCCAACCATGCTCTGAACCTGTTTATATTGTCATCTCTGTAGGGTCCCAATGCTTAAGTGTTGAATGAAAGTGCATTGAATGAGTGTTTGATTTTGAAGGAGTAAAAGAAGTTGTGTTCTTAGACATGTATATTTTTTAATGACTGCCCATATGTGGTTGAGAAGGAGAAGGGCAGTATGAAATGAAGCAAATTAGTAGACTTGTCTAAGTGCCTCAGTTAAGAGTCATTAGTTTCAGACAAGGATTTCTAGACAACTTCCAGTGAGGACAGAAAATTATCTGCTTTTATGAGCCTGCCTTTTGTACTTACTTCATGTTTTGTTGTCAGGACTTAGATGTTTTAAATTTGTCCACTTTTTACCATGCATATAAAAGATAGAAGAGTAATAACCATCATGTGCCAGCCTATATGACCCAGGTCATGGAACTGGGAACAGCTTGCTTCTGTTATTTGTGTGCACGTCTTTGCCTGTCCTCAGGGATCTTCATTTTCTGTGCTCATCAGATGGGGACTGAAAGCATACACATTGAGAAATATAACTTTGAGTTAGAGTCTTTCCTTTAATGTGGCTTTTCCAAGAAACCCGTTCACTCCTGTGAGGTACTGGAGGCTTCAAAACCCCAGCTTCCCAGATGACTGCTGAAGCTAGTAGAGGAAAGAGTGGAGACATTCAAAGGCAAGTGAGATTGATTATAGCCGACCCTCCCTATGTGCTGCTTACAGAATCCAGGGAGACGGACCTGCTCAGTGGGATGGACGGCAAAGGCTCCTACCAGCTGAAGGGCTGGAAGCTCACCCAGCAACAGTTTGTGGCCCTTTTGTGGAAGAGGCTGCTGATTGCCAGGCGGAGCCGGAAGGGGTTCTTCGCTCAGGTGAGGCGTGCTGGGGTCTGCCTTCATGGACTGCGGGCTCTTGACTGTGGTCAAGACGGAGACACTGGGGCCAGTATGCCATTTGTGATTTCCCGGGGACTTCAAATTCTTCATCTGAAAATGAGCCGGGATGTGTGGCTGTTAGGAGGATGAAACGAATTTATCTAGAATGGACTTTGACATTACTTGGGGAGGTGGCTATAATTTAGAGGAGATCATGAAAGGGACACAGTTTAGGAAGAAAACCACTTGGGCAAATTCAGCTCTCATAACATGAGAGTCGTCGTGCTGAGTCGTGCTTGTCAGTGTACTTATTATCGAAAACATGGCGGGTTTTGTTTTTCTCTAATTGACAATAGCGAGAGAGCTAGGAATGGAACAGGCACATTGATCCCCCATATCACAGTTTGCATGTTGACTTGATCGGTTAAAGTCAGCTATAAAGTTACTTCATTCTACAAAATGAATTATAGAGAACATGTCCATGGAGCCCTCCCTGCAGACCACCTGGGCAACACTAACTCAGAGCATGAGCGTGAAGCCTGCAGACCTGGATTTAGAATCTGGTTCAGTGAATCACTGGCTGACTGCCCTCTGATCCATGATGCTCTAGTTTGTGAACGGTGATAATAATACTAACGCCATCAATAACTACGAAAGAGGATATTAAAGGGGCTGATTCTCACTACAATACTTTCCAGTGGAATTATTCGTCCACTGATAATTTTCTGTATTGAAATCCAGGAATATTAAAATCAGAGTTACTGTTTGAATTCTTATGGCACTGGAGATGGAATCCCAGGGTGTGCGAGCTCTCGACTACCAAGTTGCACCTGCAGCCAGGGTTACCGTTGAATCACTGCAGTTTTAAGGGTAAATTTCTCAGAAAGGAATGAAGCGATCCTTTAGTTGACCCATACATTTTGTTGTTTTCAGAGAAGGGATGTATAAAATTTGGGGAGTTTCAAGGAAGAATTTAGATAATTACGCTTTTCACGGTGCTCATAGGAGAGACACTGGCTGCTGCTGCTTCTGGCGGGGGAGTTGCTGTCATGTTCTCCGTCCTCAGATTTACTGATGTTACATAGGACCCCCTGCAAGTGGGGACAGAACCAGGATTCAGGCTCCTGGCTCCCAGTCCAGGGCCATTCAGCCTTCTACCCGAGTCTATGATCCAGGCTGGGTTTTCTCAGTCTTTAGAGGGGAGAAAGAGTTAAGCCTAAAGAGTCACTCTGACTCTTTACTCTGTGATATTCCCGGCTTGTGCCTCTGTTAGGTGACCATAGCCTCTGTCTTTGTGCTTTTAGCTTCAGGAAATGCCTTGGGAGGAAGGGGCTTAATTTTCAGTCTCCTTTCTCTCCAATCTGCCAGAAATACTTTGGTAGAACTCGGCTCCGGGCCTTGCCTGTATTCCACATTCCTGTGTTGCTAGTCCATGGGACTGGCTAGACTTTCAGGGGCTTGCTCTTCAGGCTTCTAAAAAGTTGTCCTGTTGTCTCTTCCTTCTCCAATGCCTGTGTATAGATTGTCCTGCCAGCTGTCTTTGTTTGCATTGCCCTGGTCTTCAGCCTGATTGTGCCACCCTTTGGCAAGTACCCCAGCCTGGAACTTCAGCCCTGGATGTATAACGAGCAGTATACATTTGTCAGGTATGTTTGTCCTCTGTGCCTCAGGGCAGAGAGGGTTGAAACAGACCAACAGGGTTTCCTATACTGAGAGCCAAGGAGTCAGAATTCACAGTTCTGCGGCGGGATGGGTCTTCTCATGATGGTTCAGGCTCCTATACAAGCCACTAGTGTAGCAAAGAACAATAGTAAATGATACTGGAAAATAAAGGTGAATCTCTGCTGGGCATTTCCCCTTGTATTGTTAGGCTCTTGTCAGGTATGCTTTAATTCAGTAACCAAGAAATCGTTCAGGTTAGGATGTTAGCTAAGTGTGCGTCTTCAGGCAAGAGTGCTCCTATTCCATACTGATCCTGTTAAAAATCAGAAGATAAGGGACTTTCAAGACTTTGTTTAATACAGGTTTTCTTCCATTCTGATGCACTGGTAGGTCTGTAGATGGGAGAAAGTGCCAGTGATATATAGAGGGAAGTTTTAAAAACTCTGTGTGAATGTGTGTGTAGGATGTGTATAGATCATATATAGATTATTCATTATCTTCTTTTGCTTTAGCTCACTTTCATCTTCTATAGTTAAAAGTTCATTTGATTCCTTTCTAGCCGATGACCTAGCATTGCCTATGGGTACAGATCATGACATTGGTTTGTGCTCTAGGCCCATTATTTCTTGGACTTTTAAATTGTTCATACAAATAATAAATAAAATCTTCCTGTCTGTTCTTGGAATATCCTAGCTGTCAGTGTAATTATCAAAGTAGTTTTGAAATACTGATCCTTAATGATTTTCTTTATTTCAAACGAAGTACGTATGTATTTGTGTGTGTGTATGTACACATACACACACACACACACACACACACACGTGCCTTCACATGTAATCTCTGTACATGCTTCACTGGGGGCACTGTCTGTTACCCTGATGACAGATGTTTGAAGCTCCTTGCAGGTGGCTCTTGTATATATTTTAGTCTTAGAAGCCTGTTCCTCAGAAAATGCTTAGTAGAGTATTTTCTGTAGAAAACTTTTCCTGCCTCCAAGACCTGGTTTGGATGAACGACTGACCTGGATGTTTCTCTTGTATCTGTAGTAATGATGCTCCGGAGGACATGGGCACCCAGGAACTCTTGAATGCTCTGACCAAAGATCCAGGCTTCGGGACCCGCTGTATGGAAGGAAACCCAATCCCGTGAGTGACACGTCAGCCCTGAGCTGCCTTCTCATGGTGGCTGCCAGGTTTTCTTTCTGGTGGTATTGTGACCACTGTCAGTTTTTTTTTTTTTTCTTTCAGTCAATTTTTATTTTAAAAGGCCAGGAGATAACCAAATCAATTTAAGAACAAATAGATTCTTCTAACACCCTGTATACCAAATCTTTACGAAGTTTGTTTACTCTGCTGTATGTTGATTTTTACATCACAGTGTGTACTTACTGACCTCCTCTCCTTGACCCCAGCTCCCATGCTTGTGTGCCATAGTAGACTGGTGGAGTGTGAAGTTTGCAGCTTTGCTTATCAATTTCTTTAACCAACAGAGATGGCATACTGCTTGTATTTTTATAACAACAGACACTTTGTTTTTGTGCAGTCGCATATTTTCATCATATCTTCAGGACTAGTTTTAAATAGTAGGTAAATAAACTCAGTGAGCGATATGCCCAGTTGACTCTCTATGTACCGAAGAAGCAAGTCATGGGAACATTGTGGTAAAACCAGTGGAGAGGTGAGGTGGAGCGAACTGGAGCTAGTAGACTTCAAGTCTGCAGGTCCAGGGAGAATGTGTGCCTGAGGTCCACATGAACAGGCAGTGCGTGATAGCTAAGGAACTGTGGAGAGTCGACAAGGTGATAGAGAAGCACAGGAAGGAAAATTGGAATCCCAAACGGCAGTCTTGTGTCAGAGCACTGAATCTGATGGCTGTGTCTATAAAAGAGCTAGCAGATTTGGAGATGAATACTTCCGTGTATTTATCATCTCTTAATTATTATTTACTTAATTACTTTTCTGTTGCTGTGATAAAACACCATGGCCAAGGCAGTTCATAGAGGGAAAGGCTTCGGGGGGAATTACCGTTCCAGTGAGCTAGGAGTCCATGAGCCTCCTTGTGAGGAGCATGGCGGCAGATAGAGGGATGCGCTGAGGCAGCAGCGGAGAGCTCACATCCTGATCCACAAAGAGGAAACAGAATCTTTTGAATGGCATGAGTCTTTTCAGATCTCAGAGTCTGCTCCCAGTGACACACCTCCTCCAACAAAGCCACACTTCCTGATCCTTCAGTATTCAGATATCAGCCTTTGGGACGGTTCAAACCACCACAGTATCAGATGATGTGCTAGACAATGTTCTGTCACTGAGAAAAACCAACTTATGAGGAGCAGAGATTTATTGGTGACCTGTGGTGTCAGAGCTTTTGGTTCATGGTTAGTTGGCTATGTTGTTTGCGGCCCTTTGGGGGTCCCTAGTTGGGTAGAACATTGTGGTAGGGAGCATGTGCTTCCCTACAATATGATAGCTGCTTATATCATAGACGCCAAGCAAGGGAGCAAAAGAAGAGAAAGAAGGCTTGAGGTTCTATGATTTCCTTTGAGTGTACATCCCCAGTGACATAACGTACTTCTCTTAGGTCCTGTGACTTACATACAGACTCTGTCAGCACCCAGTAGCACCACAATCTAGGGACCAAGCCTAGATTAGCATTTGAGCCTTTGGAAAATATTGAAGACTCAAACCGTAGTAGGTATTTACTAAATATCCTTAGTACTTTCTAGAAGGACACAGCTTCTCCTTGACTTCACCAAAAAGTTAAGATTCCATGTGAAGGTTTTGTAGGAAAGAAGGATGAGGTAAGATGAAAATCTGGGTAGCTGGGTCCTTTGTTGGTAAGCTGAACTGTATGGATTCGTGGATTGATTCCAGCAAAGGCCAGATCTATAGGAGAGAGAACTGAGCTGACAGCTGGCCTGCAGAGATAAAAGAAATGTCCATGACATCAGAAGGTACGTGTGCTGTCTCTGCTCCGTGGACGCTCTGCTGCAAGCCGTCTGAAAGGCAGAGCTTCACCCCGTCATCTCAGACTGAAATTCAAATTTTAGGTTCCTGGGGAACATTAGAGAATTCTGACTAAGTTGCTTTTTCGAGTGGTCTTTAGTTTGTCTCAGCCTGTTGTCTTTTAAAGGTATTAGGTATGAGTGTCTTAAGGGTAAATATCTTAGGGAAGAGGCTTTAAAGAGAAAATGAGGAATTATTTGACTAAAAAGCACTTGAGTGCATATTTATAAACACACACATGCACAGACGTGAGGTATAAGGGTTGTAGTTTAAATTGTGGAATCATGAAAATTGGAAATATGGAAGAAAGACTAGAAATGGCACATCATTTTATACTCTTATTTTATCAGTAGGGATAAATGAGCCCTGAGATTGCAAGGGATTTGTGATGCACATTAAACAGTTCAGGACTCTAGGCAGAGATTAGGGCCCTGCATTGTCTCTGCAGATGGTCATAGACAACCTCCCCTTTCATACAGTGAGCGTTCATACTCCACTCAGCTCCTTAAGTCTCTGCTCATTATAGAACATCATTTGGATCCTGCCATTCTCTATAAGACTTTCAACATGCTGAGCATAAAATACAAGCTCCTAACCATGATTCTGTCATGAAGCTCCTCCCCCTCTTCCCTCCCCCTTGTCTTAAAGTTCATCACATGACCTTGTTTTCATCAAACACATACACTCATTTCTTTGCAGAGCCTTTGTATCTGACTGCCCATAGCTGCTGCCTGGCATGTTCATTCTCCCCAGTTCTTTTAAAATTAATTGACGTATTTTAGTGTGTGTGTGTGTGTGTGTGTGTGTGTGTGTGTGTATGCATGTCATGATACACATGCAAAGGTCAGAGTATAACAGGATCTAGAGATTGAATCTAGTTTGGGCTATAGGTACGTTTATCTACCGAGGCATCTCTCCAGCCCATTATCTCAATTCTTTAGCTTGTCGTTTATGTTTTGGTTGAAGCTGACTCAAAGGTCTGCTTTCTCCATGTATCCTCTTGTTGTGTCTGCTTTATCTGGGGTTGTGTAAAATCGGATTTGTTGACTTGTAGTCCATGAAGTCGGAGAGTTTGCATTGCATTCTCCAGACTCCCAAAGATGCAGAACACTGTGCAGCGCAGAGTGGATTCTTCTGTGTGTCATGTCAACAAACTGGTTAGCTGGGTTGAACAGAGCTCCGCATGAACATCTGGAATCTGTTCATGTCCTATTTTCCTGGGTTTTCTGTGATCCCCCAGCTTCCACAGGCTTCTATGAGAGCAAACATAATGAAGTCAAGCTATTTTTTCAAATGGTAGGACTAGGCACATGGGTCCTCACTAACGAGACAAACTGGGCTCTAAAAGCCTCAAGGAGAGACAGGCCCTTTTCAGGAGAGCCTAGAACGCTTGCTATCTCCTTTTACAGAGACACCCCTTGCTTGGCCGGGGAGGAGGACTGGACCATCAGCCCAGTTCCCCAGAGCATCGTAGACCTCTTCCAGAATGGGAACTGGACGATGAAGAACCCCTCACCTGCATGCCAGTGTAGCAGTGACAAAATCAAGAAGATGCTGCCTGTGTGTCCGCCAGGGGCAGGGGGGCTGCCGCCTCCTCAGGTGAGTCCCTGTCGGCGTGACTGAGAAGTTGGCTCAGGGTAGGACCTGGTAGCCTCTGTGTGGCAGCAAGAATGAGTGAGATGTGATGTCACTCTTGATCTCTCTTGAGAAAAGCTAAGTGGGTTTTGAGAGAGGCAAGTGAGCTACACTGTGCCAGTGCCTGTCACAGAGCGCCTGTAGGCACAGCTTCCTACCCTGGTTCTGCCTCAGCGGTGAGCTGCTGGCTGTGTTAACTCTTTGAGCCTGTGTTTTCACTTCAGAATAAAAGGGCCACAAAGCTTAGGTGTATCTCATCAACTCTGACATTCTCTGGGCTCTGAGGTTTGGAGGGAGATCTGAGTCGGTGTGTGTGTGTGTGTGTTTTTCTTGGTTTCCCCTGAAATTTCAGGACAATCGTGATATAAAAATTTCAGGACAGTAGAGATTTCTCTCTGCCATTTTATCAGAATCTAGGTTGGAGGGTGGGAACAGGGAATTTTCAGTGGGTGTGAAAACTTAAGAAAGTCATGCTTGCCACCTTAAAATCAGCCGGCCCACTCACCAACGTAAACTCCAAAGTACAGAAGAATTCATTGGGCAGTTTATAATGCTCTTCCTTAAATATTCTGGTGATGTGGAGAATCCCACCTAGATATTCAGTGAATACTTTCCCGGAGATAATTTTGACTTGGTATGGCCGAGGGACAAGTGCCAATGGTTTGGTGGTGACTGGCTGAGGGCCTTGCCTAGGCCCTGGGGTCCCTATTGCTTTTATCTGTTTCCTGCCATGATTCTTACCTGTAAGACATGTGAGCTTGGTTTCTATGTGATGACAGAGAAAACAGAAAACTGCAGACATCCTTCAGAATCTGACGGGAAGAAATATTTCAGATTACCTGGTGAAGACATACGTGCAGATCATAGCAAAAAGGTATCTTCCTGTGGAAACCTGGCATGCTGCATATGTAGACTTGAGTGGTAGGGAAATGGACAATCATGGCTCTGTGGGAAATTTAGCACATGATATCAGTTAGACAAGATGATATTGGGGCTTGTGAGTCTTGGAAATTCAGCTTAGAGAACGAGGCTACCTGCTTTAGAATGAAAATAAGTGATAAATGTGGACTCAGGTTTGAATTCTGACCCATTAGTCTCGTAACATCTTCGCTTATGTGAATTTTAATTTTCTTTACATTTGATGTTAGTGTTTCACTCTCAAGTTTATGGTGTGGGCTAAGAGAGACGATATAAGCAGAGGCCTGTAGGTCCTTTCTCCTGTACGGCTCCATAAACAAGGTCAGGGTAGACACAGTAGCCTTTCTTTCATATGGAGCCTTTAAAGTGACTTGTAAATTCCTGGGACATGACCAGGTAGTGACTAATGTTTAGTCAGTGTGCAGAGAATATGTTTTCTTTCCATCAGTATGGTCAGGTGTCATGACCACAATGTTTGAACTAACTTTAAATAACAAGGATATGATAGAATAAGAATAGGCCATGCATTTCTCAGAGCTGTAACCTTTCCACATGAGATTCACAATAAACAGCTTTTAGTTCACTAAAATCTGGGATGGTAATGCATTTATTTGTGTGTCTGTCTGTTTGTTTTAGACAGGATCTCTGGGTCTGCAAGGCATTTATTTTTTTGTCTGTTTGTTTGTTTAAAGACAGGGTCTCACTACATTAGTCCTGGCTGGTCTGGAACCCTCTCTCCATAGGTTAGGGTGGCCTCAGACTCATAGAGATTCATCTGCCTCTGCCTCTTGAGTGCAGTGCTGAGCTTAAAGGCGTGTACCACCATGCCTGCATGTAAGGTGGAGTTTAAATGGGCTTAATGTGCTATGTGATTTTTATTAGAGTAAGGTTTCCAAGACAGCAGACAGGACATGCTGAGAGTGGCTGGCCTTCCTCACACGCATGCAACGCTACTGCACTGGTCATAGGCCTAGCTAGAGGAGTGCCCGTTTCTGTGCTTTGTCCTCAAGTAAATGATTACCGTTGCCCCATCAGTATGACCTCTGCTTTCTAGATCTGATTTTTGGTTTGTCTTTTCTCTCTGCAGCTTAAAGAATAAGATCTGGGTGAATGAGTTTCGGTAAGTCAGTCCCTTCTCCCCATTCTCCCTGAGTCACGCCAAGTCTCAGGAGAATGATTTCGATGTAGGGATCTTGAATCAAGACAGAGTTACAGGTTTGGGGACTGTTTGCCGTGTGCACACTCTTGAGTGTCACCTCAGCATGAGGGGGGCTGAGGTTCTGCAGACCTGTGTAACACACCAAGGCACGGTTATAGTAGACTTACTGTGGGATTTGTGTAGCTCGTTCTTCACCTCAGAGGCCCCTGAAATATTTGATACAGTGATTTCCTTGAGGAGTTTCAGAAATCTCTTGTGGGCCTCTAGAGATTTAAGAAAGTAAAATGTCATGAAGGAAGAACCTATCCTAGCTGTATTTTTCCCCCAGACAGATTCCCAAGTGTGCCCAGGGACTCAAGGAAAACCTTTCAGGCCTTTCATATAACGTGATGTCTTGGAGGAAAGGAAAGACACCCAAGGCATTTGTTCCCACCCTATTTCCACTGATTTTCCCTTTTGGATTTTGAAGGCACAGGTGAGAGTAGGGAAGGAAGAATTCTTGAAGCCATGAGTGGCCCATGTGGCGGTTCAAAAGACTTCAAAGGCTTTATTCTCCAATTTCTGTTTTCCACCCTGCCTTTTCTCCAGGGTTCAGGGTCCCTGGAGCTCTGAGCAGATCAGTCATAGACTTACTTAATGCCAGCTAAGACAAGACCTGTCTGTGATCCCTACCTGGCTGTCAAGACTGCCCATCTTCCTGTCTTCCCACCTATAGCATGGGTACCTATCATTAGCTCTAGGCCTTCCCTCCTGGGCAGCAATCTTGAGAATTAAGATGGCTAGATTTCACCAGGGGAGGCAACATGTAACTATCTTAGCCAAACGTTGGTTCTCGTTTGAAAAAGAGGTGGCTCTCGTGTACTGTGGTATCTGCTCCCGTGAGTAATGGCTTGGGTATGGGTTTTAACGTCAAGCTTTTCTTTTAGGTATGGCGGGTTTTCCCTGGGTGTCAGCAATTCTCAAGCACTTCCTCCGAGCCAAGAAGTTAATGATGCTATCAAGCAAATGAAGAAACTCCTGAAGCTGGCCAAGGTACAGCATCCATCCAGACACATGTCAGAAAAGTGGGTCTGGAATTGCTGGGACACAGGAGTAGTGATAGTGGTCTGAACAGGTTTGTATACAGATAAACCAGACTACTCATATCTAATACACACTCTCACACACACACACACACACACACAGGTTTGTATACAGATAAACCAGACTACTCATATCTAATACACACTCTCACACACACACACACACACACACACACGCACGCACACACACACAC
>NC_034595.1:7091279-7170746 GCF_900095145.1 Mus pahari | reverse complement strand
CACACACACACGCACACACACACACACACACACACACACACACACACACACACACGTTCGTTTCTGAAAGTATAAGTCAAAAATTAACTCGGAGATTAAAAGCTCTTACAACAGCCAAGCTGCTAAGTTAGCCAGTGGGTAAAATAAATTGAATTTCAAACAGTTTCCTAAAACAGCCATTGACTAGACAGGAAATTGGAAAAATGAGTTCATTCACTTTCCATGTTGGTTGGCTGGGCTTTAAGAGCGGCTAAGCCCACATTTATTTCTTCCTATCTCAGGTTGCCCAAGTTGAAATGGCCAGGTGTTTTGCACAGTAGTGCTGGGTCTAGAGTGCTTAAGCCGCGGGATGCATCTGCATGTCCTGTGGGTTTTAGTTCTTCGGGGGATGCCAGGAGACTCTGAAGAACCTTGGAAATTTTATTTATTTTCACTTATGTGTATAGGTGGCTTTCCTGCATGCATGTCTTTATACCACATGTGTGCCTGGTGCCCACAAAGGCCAGAAGCGTACATTTGTTCCCTTGAGACTAGAGTCACAGATGCTTGTGAGCCCCCATGTGGGTGCTGGGAATCGAACCTTGGTCCTCTGGAAGAGCAGGCTGTCCTCTTCACCTCTGATCCATCTCTAGCTCCAAAATCTCGGGGATTTAGGTTATGTATTTGTGTGTGTGTATGTGTGTGTGTGTGTGTGTGTGTGTGTGTGTGTGTGTGTGATTTTTTTTTCCATGACTTGAGACATCACGGCAACATTAGTACAGTAGATTCTAGTGACTTGGTGCTCGGGAGCCATATATGCAATGGCTTTAGATTTAATTTCAGTGAATGAAGAGGAAGTTGTCTTGGTTGACATAGGGCTGTCTCATTGCTTGCTGTCACCCCTTGTCTGTGGGAACAGACACCTGAGGCAGGATTCTGTTGTTTACAGGACAGCTCTGCAGATCGCTTCCTCAGCAGCCTAGGAAGGTTCATGGCAGGACTGGATACCAAAAACAATGTCAAGGTACACCCCTGTCTGGGTTCTGCCAGCTTCTTGCTAAACAATAATCCTGTGTTCCTTGAAATCTCATGGGCAAGTAGCTAGGGCACACTGTTATTCTTACCAGTGACATGATACAGCATAGTTCGTGATTAAGAGAATTTGTTTTGCCACCAGACTTAATTTGTGAACTGCTGTGGTCTTTGCCTTAAGCTACCTGACCTGTTTAAGTGTCCATTTCCTGTGCAGCAGGAAGGCGGCAACCATGGCTGCCTCTAACTGGATGTGGGTAACTAGTTAAAAGTGTAAAGGTCTTCACCTAGTCCCTCCACCAGTGGTCGATGGATCCTGCATCTATAATGCTTTTGTTTGGTGTGTCAGTAAGCGGGATTCCTTTCTGAAGTTTCCATGCACGTTTTGTGTATATTCAGTCACTTCTGGAAGGACGGTTTGGCAGCACCACCTTGAGTTTGTTCTCTTTTACTTCAGGTGTGGTTCAATAACAAGGGCTGGCATGCTATCAGTTCGTTCCTGAATGTCATCAACAATGCCATTCTCCGGGCCAACCTACAGAAGGGAGAGAACCCAAGCCAGTATGGGATCACTGCTTTCAACCATCCCTTGAACCTCACTAAACAGCAGCTCTCAGAGGTGGCTCTGTAAGTGTGTCTAAAGAGATGGGTGTGAAGACCTTAGGGTGACCGAGCACCATGAGAAAAGACCGAAAAACTGGTTGTAGCAGTTAGAGATAATTACGTTGTATGAGCCTGAGTTGATCCAGATTCTGGGCAGAAAATGATTGGTTTATGCACTGACTGGCAATCTTTCTTGACTTGAAGAAGGAAGACCAGATATGTGAAAATCATCACATTGATAAACTCACATGTAGGGAATTAAAATCGTTAGTGAAATCCAAGAGTAATTAAATTACCATTAATATTTCATTTGCTTGAAAATGAGCTTTTTAAACTCAGTGAAACATGCATTTAATAGTTTCTTTCTTGAAACATGTGTATGCATGTGTGGCACACACACACACATGCATGTGTATGTTCCCGTACATGTCTGTAAATTTTAAGGTCAGTAGTCTCGGAATGAAAGAATCTGGATTTCAATTTGGTGCCTAAGCTTTCTAGGTATGTAATATTAGATGAGGTGATTTGTATACATTTCTCCAGCCAGCACCCAGCACAGAGTTGATAATCAGCATATTAGATCCCCTCTTGGATATGTGGGGAATGGCACTTTACTATATAACTACTGTAGAATATTAATGTTGATCATCAGGATCTTTACAAGACATTGTATAATGGGCTTTTTGTACATATTAGATGGTGTTAGACTGATATGTAATATGTGTGTGTGTGTGTGTGTGTGTGTGTGTGTGTAATTTATTTTTATGTCTTAGATTGATATATATGTCCTGTTGCTTTCCACTTACTTACAGTATAGTCATATGATTAACTTGTATGACTAGCTTCCAGATTAGATTTCTTCCTCGTTTGAAATAGTTCCCAAGCCACACCTTCTTTGTATATAGGAGTTTACAACTCACTAAGATCAGAAACTGGAGACAAATGACTACTATTAGGCCATGCCCATACTTTGTTCTGTAGTTTCATTATGGGAGTGGACCCATGTTAATATTATCCAAATCAGTTTTAGTTTTGAGTTGTTGTTGTTTTAATGTTACTTGAAAATAATTAGATGGACCCCTGAGATAAAATATTTGGTGACTGTGGTTTTGTTCTGGCTGTGCCTTGGTTGTCCGTATGTCTAGCTAATTATTTACCATGTCCCCAGCTGCATCACAGATTCCTCTGATCTTTACTGTCTCCTCCCTTCTAGGATGACCACCTCTGTCGACGTCCTCGTGTCTATCTGTGTCATCTTTGCGATGTCCTTTGTCCCAGCCAGCTTTGTTGTGTTCCTGATCCAGGAGCGTGTGAGCAAAGCCAAGCACCTTCAGTTTATCAGCGGCGTGAAGCCCGTCATCTACTGGCTGTCCAATTTTGTCTGGGATATGGTGAGGACACTGGACCTTCTATCTCTGTGCGAATCTCAATGGGGCCTGTGAAGGCATGGGGCTAAGGAAAAACAGCCTGCCCCTAACCCCAGGAAGTATCCCACTTAGAGTAAACCAGTGTAAGATAGGAGAAAGGAGAGCCTGCTGAATGCCCCCATGACACCAAACATAATGTTAGCCTTAAAAAGTAAATGCACAAGCCGGGTGTGGTGGTGCACGCCTTTAATCCCAGCACTCTGGAGGCAGAGGCAGGCGGATTTCTGAGTTCGAGGCCAGCCTGGTCTACAGAGTGAGTTCCAGGACAGCCAGGGCTATATAGAGAAACCCTGTCTCGAAAAACCAAAAAAAAAAAAAAAAAGTAAATGCACGTCATGGCGCCATATGACCACCGTGAGTACAGTTATTACCAATTATTTACCTTACCCTCTACATCACAGTTCACTGTCAAAGGCAGTCAGGACAGGAAGTCAAACAGGGCTAGAACCTGAACGGGGGAGCTACTGCAGAAGCCGTGGAGGCATGCGGCTGACTGGCTTGCTCCTAGTGGTACCAAGGACTAGCCTTGGCTTGGAGAGGGGTTCTGAGAAAGGAGTGTCGTCTAGGAGTGGCAAAAGCAAAGGACTCTAAGACAAATTGTAGGTCCCAGCTCTGCTGGAGACAGCCTCTGCCTTCTCTCTGATCTGCTTTCCCTGGAGATCAATCTTCAGAGAACACACACACTCTCTCTCGACAGCTGTTTCTTGCTATTCTCTGCTGAGACAGTCCTTTCTTACCATTCTAAAAGTTCTCTGGACAATGCATCTCTTGCAGATCATAAGCCCAGTCTTTTATTTTTATATATCAATCTAGTCATTTGCTCCAGGTTCCCTTTTGATTATCCTATGAATCAGTGACCCAGCCCTTTGATTCTTAAGAGACAGCAACCACACATGTCCTTTTAACACTGGATTCAGAGATTTGCCTACCTCTGTTAAGCACAAAGGATAAGCTAGCTGGTGGGACCTGGTCCACTGGCCTTGTGCTAGGGGCAGGAACCATGTCATTCTGTTCCCATCAAGGCCATGTTGGACCAGCACCATGGCTTGCTGAGCCTTCTTTCTTATAGAGCCCAAGACTACCAACCTAGGGTTGGTGCCACCAAACTTGGGCTGGACCCTCCCCTATTAATCACTAATTAAAAAAATGCTGTACATCCAGAACTTATGGCTGCATTTTCTCAATTTAAGTTCCCTCCTCTCAGATTACTCTAGCTTGTGTCAAGTTGACATAAATCTAGCCAGAATTCCCTTTAAAAATTAGACTACAATTAGACTTCATAAAAACCCAAGCCGGAACCTCTGACTTCTCTGATGTGTTTTAACTTAGAGTCAGGGTGGTTTTTGTTTGTTTGTTGTTGTTCTGTTTTTGTTTTGTTTTGTTTTGTTTTTTGCCTTACTAAGAAAGCCATTTGCCACTGAAAACTCCAGCATCTTGTTAGCATCTTGTCTGTCCATTGTCGTTTATCTGTTTTGTATCAACTATACTGCCTTGTTTTCGTTTGGATCAATATGAATGACTTCATAGAACCATGAAGTTCCAATTATTGGCAAATGAGCTTGAACTACATGCCCTTATGACCTTCATTAATTCAGAGCTACCTGAAGCAGATCTAACTCTTTGCCCAATAAACATTTCCCCAGACATTTAATGGCAACTCTCAGTAAACAAACTTCTCTCAAAGATGAGATGGTATCTGAGAGCACTGAGGTTCTCTAAGACACTGTACAGATATGCATGAAGATAACGGAGATAATAAAATTGCTTATGCTAACCAAGACAGGCCTCTAAGACCTGCCAGTCTCCTGATCTGATCGCTCCATCTATCAATATTCCTTTCCAAAAGCAAAGCCCTGAATTAACTCTGAGTTCAGGCCAGGGTCTGAATGGTTCCGAGTCTAAAGAAAGCTAATCTTTATCCAAAGTTGCCCTGCCTTTTTTCTACTTGGTAATGAAACTGAAACCTATTTCTTTTGAACTATTAATCAGGGTCTTGTTCATTCTGTGTTCATAATCAACTTGTTTGAACCTAATCATTTTTTAAAAACTGCAGTTAAAACTGGATCTTGTCAGCATTTCTTTGCTTTCTTTCATCTTGATGTAGCAGTTCATTCATTTAAAATCCCGAGTGCTTACTGCGTGTCTGATGGTGCCTGGCTGTGCCAGGCAGAGGTCATTCAGAGATGGAAGAGCGAGTCCTTGACCCCAGGGACATCACTTGGACTCTCTATGAATTTTCTGACCCTCCCTGCCTAAGAGCCTGCAATCTTCTCCAAGCGTGTGTCTATTGGAGTCGTCAATAAACACATTAAGCAGGGTGGGACCGAGACCTTCTGAAACTACAATTCTTTTACAGTCTGCCAATCCACTATCACCTCCATTCCATGCATATGCTGCCCCCCTCCACCTCTCCTGCCGGCTATGAATTTTCATAATTGTCCCTGGGTCAAGTCTTTATTTCTTCATTTTAATGCTTGAAGCACTGTCAGGACAGACTGTAAAATTATTCCCGGTGTGATGAAACAATTTTGACATTCATGTTATGAGTGCTTATCTCACAAGTAGATTACATGTGGGATTGAATGCGGGCAGACTATAATATAGCATTAATGATGAAACAGATGCAATCATCTCTGTGTAGAATAATGGAAAGTCATTTGCCTCCTGTGAAATTGAAATGACTCTGCCTGAGAATCCATCCTTCAGTAAGTTTACTGAGCGTGACACCTTGGCTGAGCTCCGGGAAAGACAGAAAGGGCATGCAGTTTATAAAATCAGCCAAGGGTAAAATGCTTGTCAAACTGTATTGTCCGGAATTTTGATTAATTGTTTATGTGGCTTCATTAATTCAAAGTTATTCTCCAACATATATATCTGTCCTTTCTTGTCGGATGGCGGTGAAGACTTGGGGTGTGTTGTATATTTGACTTAGGGGCCAACTTTTATTTTCTCTTTTAGTGCAATTATGTGGTCCCTGCTACACTGGTCATTATCATCTTCATCTGCTTCCAGCAGAAGTCCTATGTGTCCTCCACCAACCTGCCCGTTCTAGCCCTTCTGCTCTTGCTGTATGGGTAAGGCAACTCTTGAGTGGAGCTCTCCCCCAGGGGACAAGGCATCTGGTACCCAGTGCTAGAGGGAGGGCAGAAGATGCCAGTGGATGCTTACGTTTGTGTCTCACCAGGTGGTCAATCACACCTCTCATGTACCCAGCGTCCTTTGTGTTCAAGATCCCCAGCACTGCCTATGTGGTTCTCACCAGTGTGAACCTCTTCATCGGCATCAATGGCAGTGTGGCCACTTTCGTACTGGAGCTCTTTACAAACAATGTAAGTGTCATGGGCAGAGCATGTCCCATTGGCTTGCACTCCGGGTGCAAGAGGATGGCGGTTATCCCCAACCTTACTCCACTTGCCTGTAACATCGACACCACTGGCCTCTCTGCTTCTGCAAGCTGTGTCCATACATATAACTGTCTTTCCGTCCTTCTGCGCCTTGTATTTCTCTGGTCAAGTCGTTCTGTTTCCTTTATTTTTTTTTCACACTTCTTTCTCCTTCAGTGTTGGTTTGGCAAAGACTGAGTTCTCTTTTGGCTTTGCTTTCCTATGTGGGCAGCACTTCTGGGCGATGCTGTTCGATCTTCAGGCCTTTTCCATCGTTGCAGGTTTTCATTTTTATCTCTCAGATCCATGCTTTGATTGTCTCTTGGAACTCTGTTCTCCAATTCTCACAGTCTAGTGGATGACTCCATTTAAGTCATTTAGAGAACACTGTCTTTCCCACTAGAACCTATAGGTCCTCTTGCCATCTCTGTTTACTTGGTGACATCTCTGCAGTTTCTCATACCTCTCTGGACCCATCCATTTGTGTTGCTGTTGATTGTATTATTCGTCTGAATCATCCCAGTTTCAAATCTCATAAAGGAGACTCTCGGTGGCCCTTGCTCAGCACATATATAGTGCCTTGTTGGCTATACACTACCACATCCCCTCCCAATGCTTGGAAATTTCAGCTGAGTTTTCCCTTAAACCACCACACCCCTGTAGCTCTGTCTTGAAACGCCCTTCTGTTATCAAGGGGCCTGAGAGTGTCTCCATACCCTTTAAGATTTAAGTCTAATGTGAAGCTTTCCTCATCTGCCCAGTAAGATACAAGCTTTCTTTCCTCTGGACCGTCAGAGCCCTCAGTTCTTCCTTCAGTACAACATAAGCACCCTCCATGCTCTGGCCCAACACAACCAGCAAGTAACAACTTTGCTAGACTTTATTCTATTTTTATTTTATGTGTATTGGTGCTTTGCCTGCATGTATGTCTGCACACCATGTGCCTGTAGTGTACACGGGGGCCACACGAAGGCATTTATAGCCACTTGTGAGCCATCCTGTGGATGCTGGGGACCAAACCCTGGTCTTCTGTTACCACTGAGTCATATCTCTAGCTCCAGGGGCTTGATATTTAACCAACCTTGTCTTATGGGGTCATAATACATTCTTATGTAATTAAGAAGATGGTTTTGCCTTTAATCCCAGCACTCGGGAGGCAGAGGCAGGCGGATTTCTGAGTTCGAGGCCAGCCTGGTCTACAGAGTGAGTTCCAGGACAGCCAGAGCTACACAGAGAAACCCTGTCTCGAAAAACNAAAAAAAAAAAAAAAAAAAAAAAAGGATGGTTTTGAAATTCCAACAGCATTCTGAAACTCATATATTCACCTAGATAGGAGTGAGTTGCTTTAAAATGCTAATCCACATTTTCGTTGTGGATTTTTGTCTAATTAAAGTTATCATGCTTAGAGGTTTGTTGACTGTCAAACGCTATCACTTCAGAGTTCCTGAAGAAAATCCTGCTGCTTTTCCTTGGTATCTGCATCCAAAGGTCCAGAAAGTCAGATGTTTTTCTTCATGTCCATATTTTAGACTTTGATAAAATTTTAGCTTAGACTATAAGTGATGTATGTCTCCCCTCTCCCTCTCCTTCTCATCTTCAGAAGTTCAATGACATCAATGACATCCTGAAGTCTGTGTTTCTTATCTTCCCACACTTCTGCCTGGGGCGAGGACTCATCGACATGGTGAAGAACCAGGCGATGGCCGATGCCCTGGAGAGGTTTGGTGAGTAAGGCAGTGGGAAGCTTCAGCAGGGGTGGGACAGTTTTGTGGGCATCAGCGCTCTGATTGCTGCTTTAGAAGGGGGACTGGGTGCAGGCTGTCTGTCCTTCCAACTGTCATGGGCCAATACCAACATAGCTGCTCTGTCTGTCATGAGTCCCACCATATAGGTGTGTATCCGTGCCTCTGATAGCACTGAGATAAATGGGCGGGGGCAGGGGAGATTGGAAACGGGAAAATGCTGGCATTTGTTTGAGATAAATTCCTAATGCCACTGGGTGAGCTTGTCAAATCACTGGAAAAATCAAGCCACAGCTTTGGCAAGGAGATAAGGCCAGAAATTCAAAAAGAAAGGCATACCCTTTGATTCTACTGAGAAAACCTGGGCCTGCAGGTATGCTCATATATTGTGTTTTGTGTCTCCTCTAAAGAGATAATTTATTAAAGTTTTTTTTCACTTTTATAATGGTTAAAATATCTCTATCCATATGTGACTATTATCCATTTGCTGATTAATTGAGTTAGAAGGGCCATGCTACTTAACAAACATAGAAAAGGGACATTTTCAGTTTAGTGATACAGAGGAGACATGAAGAATTAAGGGATATTATCCTAAAACCATCTAACTTAAGTCACCAGGTTACATTAGATGCTGTAGAAATAGACAACTTTTGAATGCGTTTTCTAATACCTGTTACTTTTAAAACTTTTAAAACTAAACAAAATCTGACCCCCAAATTATCCAGGACTATTGGCCAACCTAGACTTGATTTGTCTGGGTTTGGGTGGGGGCATGTCTCATTAAAAAGGAAATCTTATCAATCCTAATGAACTTACAGATCTAAAGCTAATTGACTCTGAAATTCTGACCTGATACCAAGTTGTATTATACTTCGCCAAATGAAAGCTCAAAAGTAGACACCTATGTTATTTCTTTTTCTTCTTGTCATGAGTCATGTTTCTAGAAAAATTGTGTGAAATTGACCCCCAAAATGAGGAAATCCTTCCTTCCTTTCTTTCTTTCCTTCCTTTCCCTCCCTCCCTCCCCCCTCCTTCCTTCCCTCCCTCCGTTCCTTCCTTTTTAAATATAAAGTGAGTCCTTTAATATTTCAAGTGTGAAAAAAACCCTAAATTTTGCATTAAGCTAGCCTTGAAGGTTAAGCATAATATTAACTAATTTAAATGAAAAAGCATACAAACAACAAGGCCACGCACAGCTCAAGTGCCTGCTCTGTGCATAGCGCTGTTCTGTGTACACGCAAAGGGAATCTCATCTCGGAAACAGGAAGTTGGGCCATGATTTCTGATGCCTCCCCTCTGACCTGCATTGTATCTCACAGGGGAGAACCGCTTCGTCTCTCCACTCTCTTGGGACTTGGTAGGACGGAACCTTTTTGCCATGGCCGTGGAAGGGGTGGTGTTCTTCCTCATCACTGTTCTGATCCAGTACAGATTTTTCATCAGGCCCAGGTGAGCTTTATCTCAGAACTGTTCCAGGAACTTGATGGGTGCAAAGGGGACTCAGGAGTCCTGGGTGCGCTGCATCCAGTTAAATGGATTTTCCAGCCATGAACATGCTCTGTCCTCCCTAGGAATGATGGCACGTGGGCTTCCTAAAAGTGCTTTAGAAACTTGAATTTTGCCTTGGAAAATAGCTGAAAAGGTTGATTTTTCTTAAACAATATTTCTCCCAAGACCTGTAAAGGCGAAGCTTCCTCCTTTGAATGATGAGGACGAGGATGTGAGGCGGGAGAGACAGAGGATCCTGGATGGCGGAGGACAGAATGACATCCTAGAGATCAAGGAACTGACCAAGGTGGGTGGCGACCGTGGATCCCACAGCTTCTCTTCTGCTTTCTGAATTTATCTCCTCTCTAACTTTCCGCTGAGTTGCTTAATTCATGACAACAAAACAAACCCCAGTGCTTCCCCAAATGTACCTGTACACTAAGCTCTGTCAATTTTACTTAAAATACACACGGAGACTTCTAAATTAAAAAACAAAATCCTACTTAGAATAATTCTGTAATATAATTCCTACACTTTAGATTTATTTATTGAACATATTTGCATTTATGTTAGTTATTAAAACACTCTAACATTGTATGTTGAGACAAGGTGCAGAGAACAAATAGTTGATTTTGAATTTCATGGCTCAAAAATCAACTCTTCCTCCGTTGCTCAGAGACACAATCTGTTTCAACCCTTTCCGAATACCATGACCCTCAAATTTTAGTTTATAGTGATTGAAGCATTTTATTATAGATTTCAACCTACATAATTTAATTTTAAAATATATCACTGTCTTTTAAGGAAAAAAAGACTCATGTTAGGAATAAAAAGTTTTGGAGTCAGGGAAAGGCTACTCATTGCGGAGACAGAAAAAAGTTCGTGGCACATCCATGTGTGGCGCAGCCATCCGATGAGTTCTGTTCTGTGGGAGGTGTGGCTCTTAGAGCCCCTTCCTCCACAGTTGGCTGGGAGAGCCCGGAGCCTCCAAGGTGCATGATTTCTGTGTTTTCTTGGTTGCAGATCTATAGGCGGAAGCGGAAGCCTGCAGTCGACAGGATCTGCATCGGTATTCCCCCCGGAGAGGTAAAAACACTGCACTCCTATTGCATTTTGTCTCTTATTCATTCAGACCCTAGCTACCAATCCAACAACAGTGCCCTGTAACTATGGAAAATGGCTTTTCAAGGCTTCTGGTTTTTTGTCTGTGAGAAGCAACCAGTCATGGGGAGAATGGGAACCTTTTGTGTCAGAACAGAACAGGTTTGGACACTCTCAGACAGTGTCAGAAAACATTCACATCTAGATTACGCCTTGGGGGAATCCATTGAGGGATAAAAAGTGGGGTAAAAAGTAGATTTTCTGCTTTCATGTATTTTTTGGACTTCTTGTATGTTCTTAGGGTAGATGGTAGGTGTGAGCTCTGAACAGCTGGCCTCGTTACTGCTCTTTACAGATTGGCCTTGCTCTCAGCTTGGTGACTCAGTCTTTATAAAAAGACCCACAAACCACATGACCCATACATAAACCCTCTCCTCTCTCCTTCTCTCCTTCCCCCTCCCCTCTCTCTCATATGTGCGCACATACACACAGAGGCAGGCAGACATGCACTTGTGATATCTGTATATTGAACTCATTGGTCCTTAAGCGGGAAGCTCTGGGATGGACGGTGAAGCACATCCCAGCCCAGGGGTCTGTCTCACCAGGCCATTCAGACGGAGAGTTAGGAGTTTGTCCCTCCTGCTCACCCGGTCTTGCTTTTCAGTGCTTTGGACTCCTGGGAGTTAACGGAGCTGGGAAGTCAACAACTTTCAAGATGCTGACTGGAGATAGCCCTGTGACCAGAGGGGATGCTTTCCTTAACAAAAACAGGTGGGCAAAGAAGCAGCCTGTGTTTGCTGCCGAGATTTTCTTTCTCCAGATTTAAGAAATATGCAGTTATTTTCTGACTATCTTATTACTATAGTTTGTAAAAACATTGAAATTTCTTGAGTTCATAACCTCTTAAATTCATGTCCAAGTTCACTACCTAGAAATAAGCCTTATTTTTACATTTTCTTTCAGTTTCCCTATTGTTTATCTATAATTTACATACATATAATTTCCTTGATCTGAGAGAATAAATCTGTGATTTTTAGTAAATTCATTTAATTACATGATCACAGCCAACTTCTAGAGCTGTTCCCTTGGCTCTGATCTGTTATGCACTCAAATGTGTTGTAACAGAGCACAGCTCTATATAGATTTTGAGTTTGTATTATAAATAGGTTTATAATGAAGATTTTACAGTGGGTTACATATTCTAAAATCTAGAAACTCTACCAAGTAAATATGTTTATTTGATCAATTCATTATAAGTTTTGGGCATGAATTAGTTTCTCTATTCACTGCTTAAATATGTCCTTGTAGATAATTTCTGTTACTTCCTCAGAAAATTACCTACATGGTAAAAGGGCATACACCTGTTAAAGTGCCCTCTCTAAAGTGCGTGCCAGTTGATAAAGCCACCATTAAGCCGTTTACTAACCTCTGTGGATAAAGCTGTGTATCAGAGGCCTGCTAATTAGTGTTTTCCTTGAGTACTCTAAAGATGTGGGGCTTCTCCTGGCTTTCTATATGAAGAAAGATATAAATTGTACCTTTTGAACTTTTCTGCTCATGATCATATAGAAAATACATTTTACATTTCAGTGTAGTTCGTATACATAGACCCAGAGGTACACATACATCTAATGGATTAAAATGGCACCACCTACTGTTACTACTTGTAGTTTACTCTAATAGTTCATACACTAGTGTGCATCATGCCATTTAAAAACAGCTGGTTGTAAGCCAGGCAGTGGTGGCCCACGCCTTTAATCCCAGCACTTTGGAGGCAGAGGTAGGCGAATTTCTGAGTTCGAGGCCAGCCTGGTCTACAGAGTTCCAGGACTGCCAGGGATATACAGAAAAACCCTGTCTCTACTAAATTTATTTCACAACCCAGTAGTGGGAGATTGCTCACAGTTGAGAAACACTGGCTAGAGATAGTCAATGTTATTGTAGAGTCAGGAGCATAATGAACTCATCCATCTTCTCCTGTCTCTCACTGACTTATTTTTCAGTAGCAATCTACAGGAGCCTTAAAAGAATAGAAATTCTGGGAACAGTGATGACTCCCTAGTCTTTCTAGTACGAAGCTCCTGGAACATGCAGAGAGACAATACCCGGTCCATTCTAAGGCTTACCTCAGCCACTGATTATATAACTGACTTGGGCAGTGTGGCTGTGAGAGAGAGCCAGGCACAATGTCCATGTGTACCTTAGTTTTAAGTCTAGAGAAGGCTAACCCAAGAATACTAAATAAGCAGAAAGGACTGTGCCTATATGTCAAGTTCATGGCTATCTGGAAGTGACTGAAAGGCATCCATCAGACTGGAATGCAAATGTCACAATTTTCAGATAATAGCAACTATTAGCTTGACAGGCTTTTTAGAACCTGAGGTTGCCCCTACAGGTGTAAGTAAAATTATTTATATGTGTATTTTTTCCTGTTAACATATTAGAAGGTCTATAATTAAATAAATAGAGAAATAAGTAGCAGTCTGCATCATATATTCAATAGGATTAGAATGTTTAGAACATGAATGTCATGGCCAAATCAGTGAATGGGGAGCAGAAGGCAGCAAGAGCTCATGGCCCGCGTTTCCGGGACTTATGTGGTACTATATGGTCTTAAGTCTAGAGTATAGAGACACTTGTTGCATATGACCAGCACACAGAGTCAGATTTGCAGTGGAGACTTAATGTTGAAGTTCTAGATTGGTATGACTGAGTCTGTTGGCAAAGCCCGTATTGCAGTTGTATAGACTCATTTTGATGCAGGACCAAGCATGCTAGTTGAAGTCGTGAGTCAACAAGACCTAGGCAGGGCTGAGACAGGACCCTTACTGATAGAAAGCGTTGACATCCTAGGGACAGAAAAGTTGTTCCTCTGAACAGAAGCAGGTATATATTTGTTCTATATAAGCATATATTTTTAAGAACTGTCAAGTCAGATTGTCTCCTCAGAATATTTCTAAACACGTAAAACCTGACTGGTTCTGTCTCTCTTTACAGCATCTTATCAAATATCCATGAAGTCCATCAGAACATGGGCTACTGCCCTCAGTTCGATGCCATCACAGAGCTGCTGACTGGAAGAGAGCATGTGGAGTTCTTTGCCCTCTTGAGGGGAGTCCCAGAAAAGGAAGTTGGCAAGGTATTGTAGGAACCAGAAAAGCAGACTGTCTCTTTTGACACCTTTATATCGAATACCTTCTTCATATATGACATCAACCTGAGACTATCTCTTGGCTCACACTGTGGTCTCTGCACTGACTCCAAGGGAGGGGAGGCATGCAAAAGCTAGGGCGTGGGGGTGGAGATTGCAGGTCCCACTACTTAAGTCCCTCCTCCCTCCTGTGAGTCCTCAGAGGTGACTGAGACCATTGAGTCCAATTCAATGAAAGAACTTTCCTACATTGTGTATAAGAAATCGTGGTGACAGTACTCAGCCAGACAAAAATCAAAACGCTTTTAATCTCTCTAGGTTGGTGAATGGGCCATTCGCAAACTGGGCCTGGTAAAGTATGGAGAAAAATATGCCAGTAACTACAGTGGTGGTAACAAACGAAAGCTCTCCACAGCCATGGCTTTGATTGGCGGGCCTCCTGTGGTGTTTCTGGTGAGTGTGAGAGGGGTGTGAGTGAGTGGAGGGTGGAAGTTGTTCTAATGTCTTGAGTAGACAGCATGGCTTATCTGAAGTCACATATAGGCCTTTGCATACTTGGCATGGTGATAGCAAGTCGATCTGCCGGTGGCTCTGGAGCAGGCTTGGAGAAGCAAGGCGAAGCTTCTCCCTCAGAGCACACTGGGTGGCTCGGGTGTACCTTCACAGGCTCCCGAGTAGACAAGCTCCATGCATCTTGTTTCCTTGCCTTAGATAATCCCTACAAATATGGCTAAAGCTGAATTTGCAATTTGAATATTCTCCGGAATATTCTTCATCCTCCAAAGGTAGAAGTGAGGACATGGCTTCTAGATGACCATAGTAGCCACAGATGGCCACAGTAGCCACTGCATCATAGTTGTTCCCATACAGATGAATAAAAAGCAGACCAGACTAGGCAGTGGTCCTTGATCCTCATTTTGTAGAGAACACTGGGAGTAAGGGAAGAAGCCTTGGGTTGAAGCTTTAACTTTTATTGACCATGTGGATATGAAATTTCTCTACGATTAGCAAATGAAATAGAACAAGGAGAAAAATATGAGTATCCGTTTCACCCAAACACTGTTCTGACTTCAAAAATAATTTTGGACGAAAAGTTGTAGGGTTTTTGTTTTGTTGTTGATGTTTTGCTATAGGGTTTCGCTATGTAGCCCTGGGTGGCCTAAAACTTCCTGTGTGGACTAGGCTGACCTTGAGCTCACAGAAATCCACATGTCTCGCCCCATCCCCATTCTGGGAAATCTAGCATTATCTTTAGCATTGAAAAAAAATTGTCTTGGGCTGGAGAGATGGCTCAGTGGTTAAGAGCACTGACTGCTCTACTGGAGATCCTGAGTTCAATTCCCAGAAATCACTTGGTGGCTCACAACCATCTATAATGGGATCTGATGCCCTCTTCTACAATGTACTCACATATATAAAATAGATAAATGAATCTTTAAAAAAAATTGTCCTTGATATTTTTTTCCAGCAAATAAACTTGTTTTATTCTAATTATAGGATGAACCAACCACAGGCATGGACCCTAAAGCCCGGAGATTCTTGTGGAATTGTGCCCTAAGCATTGTCAAGGAAGGGAGATCTGTAGTCCTTACATCTCATAGGTCTGTACTGTACAGTCTTGGCTTCTATAGGGTGCTATTATATCTGGTCATTTTATAAAAATTAAAAAAACAAAGACAAAGACTGAAACAGCTATCACCTGAAATTATTCCATCTAGAGATAACTATTATCATTTGCCTGTATATACTCCAGAGTTTTTCTTATGCAAAGTTATAAGCCCTTAAGTATTTTACAAACAAAAATTTAATTATAACATAGGTACTGAAAACAAAATTTCAAGTCATGTAATTGAGGTGTGCCATTATGTCTTGCAGCTGCATTGTCGTTTGTGAAGATCTGCCCTAATTTATGCAACTGTTCTTCCTGTAAACATTTGGATTATTTTTACCTTTTCACAACTGTATGGCACATGACAGAAAGATCTATTACTTCTGTATCATGGCAAGGGATGTCCTAGGATAATAGGCATCTGTTTCATTGAAAGGCCAGGTTTTATAGTGATGCTCTGATGCTTATAGGAGCATCTGTCTGAAAGAAAAACCTCATTCTGTTTCCCCACAGTATGGAAGAATGTGAAGCTCTTTGTACAAGGATGGCCATAATGGTCAACGGAAGGTTCAGATGCCTTGGCAGTGTCCAACATCTGAAAAACAGGTAAGAGGGACCATTTCTTTGGGATGGCACATACTGAAGTCATTGGGTTTTTTGTTTTGTTTTGTTTTGTTTTGTTTTGTTTTTGTTTTTGTTTTTGTTTTTGGTGAGTGTATGCATGATAGCTTAAAATGAAAGCAGAAGAGTATAGGAAAAAGAACACAGGCTTTAAAGCCTGAATGGGCTGTATCCAGTTCCGACTTTGCCCTGTACTGGCTGTGCGATTTGTAGGCAGGTTACTCAGCATCTCTGAGAGTCAGTTTCTGAGACTATTCGGAATTTAGTTATATAAGTGAAATTTAATAATTCACTTGTGATGCTAGGATAACGAGGACACACTGTGTAGGTAACTCAAAGAGGTTTATATCCTTACCCTGCCATAACTGGGAGTTAACTCAGGGACATGGGCAGGTGTCTAAATTCCATAGGCTTCTGTTTGTCTGTGTCAGACTTCCTAGGTCCACATTGAGGTTTTAATGGAATCTCACATGCAAGGCTGTGAGCATGGTACCATACATGACTAGGTATTTGGTAGATAAAACTGGTTCTTTCAGAAACTGCTCCGTGGGTCTGCTGTTTTTCTTGGTACAAGTTGGGGTTTTCAGAGTTGAGTATCCTCTTGAGTAGTTTTCTACGAATGCCCTATTTGTGTGTATTTGGTTTTTTGCTTTCAGGTTTGGAGATGGTTATACGATAGTTGTACGAATAGCGGGCTCCAACCCTGACCTGAAGCCTGTCCAGGAGTTCTTTGGACTTGCATTTCCAGGAAGTGTCCTAAAAGAGAAACATCGAAACATGCTTCAGTACCAGCTTCCATCCTCCTTGTCATCTCTAGCCAGGATATTCAGCATCCTCTCCCAGAGCAAAAAGCGACTCCACATAGAAGATTACTCTGTCTCTCAGACAACACTTGACCAAGTAAGCTTTCAGTCCAAAGCACATTTAGCTACAGGCTTAGGATGCCTGCTCCTTTCTCCCCACCATCAGCTTGTGAGACGTTCAGCCTGTCTGTGCTTTGATTCCTTTCCTGCTATTACTGCCTACATTATACAGATTTCTATGAGGTCATGCAAAAGGTTGATGCTTTCTACTATATATAGTCATTGTGACGGTTGCAGCAGTCGTCACAATAACTACCATTGATTGCCTGTCATGAGTCAGGCATTTTGCCAGGAGCCTTAGCTCTTCTAAATAACAAGATATACTGTAGCGGTAATCTGTGAAACCACTCTGAGGTCCTAGCTGGTGATCACACTTCTTGCCACCCACGAGAGTTCTCTGGATCCTCGAAATAAAAGACACAAACACCTGAGTTAATTTTAATATGCCCTCACAGCGCAAGACTGGGCTTCTCCCTAACTTCATTTGGCTAACCCACCTTCCCCTCTGTTATTCCAGAGTTATCACCTTTTAAAATCTATATTTTATCTCTACTGCCCCAGACACAATTGAGGGAGTGGCCCCTGGGGATGCTTCCCTGACTCTTCCATGGCTGGATAATTTCTGTCCTGCAGCTCTTAGGTCTGACCTCTCTGCTTCCCTGTCATGGTCATGGCGATTCTGATCCTCCTTCTTCCCTTAGTCCCTCGTCCGGGAAATCTAAAAGTCCCACCTCTGTCTCCCTGACCAGCCATTGGCTGTTAGTAACTTTATTGACCAATTAAAAACTAACTGGGGACAGGGACCCTCAGCGACTAGACATATATATTCCTGTGTGATTGTGGGAACGAAATTAAGACAAAGCATTAGAACCAGTCCCTAACAATATACCAGACAGAGCTTGGCAGTTAGTAGGTATCCAGCAAGTGATTTTTCATTTCCTCTTAATTAATCCTAGAAATGCCAAAGTGGAAAGTGGATGACTGATAAGTGGGTGGTTTGTGTAGTTAGTGATGTGGGTAATGTAGAAAAGGATTTCAATGCTTTCTGTGCCTCTCGAGAATTCTCCCTTTCACATGGGGTTTTCTACTTCAAGGACTTACTCAATTCTGTGTTCTCCTAACTGATCTCCTAATCTCAACACAAGGAAAAATGCAATCATAAATAAAAATGCAGTTGCAACAACAAAAGAGCCAGTGCAGAGGCCTTCATGACCATCTGTCTTCCCTTTGCCAGGTATTTGTGAATTTTGCCAAGGACCAAAGTGATGATGACCACTTAAAGGACCTGTCACTACACAAAAACCAGACAGTTGTAGATGTGGCCGTGCTCACATCCTTCTTGCAGGACGAAAAAGTGAAAGAAAGTTACGTATGAAGAATCCCTTGCAGACAGGGTGAATGAAAGGAAGGAAGAGCGAGGTCTCCCTTTGTACTGTCAAGTGTTCCAGAAGAAAGCGTCCTGCGTTTCTGTGGAGAAGAACAAACTGGATACTGTACTGACACTATTCAATGCAATGCACTTCAATGCAACGAGAACACAATTCCATTACAGGGGCAGTGCCTTTGTAGCCTATGTCTTGTATGGCTCTCTAGTGAAAATGACTTGAAGTTAGTTCATTACCTTATACAGATGTGAAACTCTGGTGTGGAACCAAGCCGACTCTGGGTTTGGATTCATACTTTCCTGTTCCTGTGTATTCTCACTAGGATTGCAACAACAATCCATCAAACAGTCACGGCCAGTGATAATCAAAGTCAAAGGCACACACATCCTCGTCCATTAAGCCATTAAATCATGCTGAACCACAAAACTGGTTTCCCGGTGACACATCCATTGCTGGCAATGAGTGTGCCAGAGTTACTAGTGCCAAGTTGCTCAGAAAGTCTGAAGCACTGAGTGTGTCACAAACACTTTTGTGAAAACCGCCCTGCTGCCGGTCGACATCATTAAATATCAGGTGACAACAACGGTGCCACATGTGACTAAATCCCCATTTTCCTTCTCTCTTTGATGAGCTGCTGTTGTGGCTGTCTTGTGCAAAATGTGCATCTCTTTAACCCAGGTACTTGGTTCTCTTGTTCAGTGCTGCCCATGCCCCTGTCACTGGTCATCAGAGCATCTTTCTGAGACTTTTTCAAACACATTAGATCTTAAGCAGCAAAGATCAGCAGTCAAACCGCTGGGGCTGCACGTGGCTCAGTTCAGGGTGTGGCATGGAAGATCCGGTCCATTTACATGTGGCAGGTCTGGGTTTGTTTGGGTTGACTGTCTGCTAACACAAGAT
Organism: Mus pahari; assembly: GCF_900095145.1. Taxonomy (NCBI): domain Eukaryota; kingdom Metazoa; phylum Chordata; class Mammalia; order Rodentia; family Muridae; genus Mus; species Mus pahari. The sequence continues at coordinate 7,151,462 of NC_034595.1, read as the reverse complement.
GGGTACACTACATCTTGAGATCCTTCATTATTTATCAGAAATGTAGTTTTTTTTCTAACTGTTTGAATTAACCTAGAAAATGAGAGGGTGGCATTTCATTTTGACAAAAATGTTTGTATTGTTAGTATTATTTGGAATTTTAAGTTTTATCAATGCTTCTGGAAGCTTAGAACCGTACGTGTGATGTCAGTCACATGGAGGAATGTGCCCATACTGCCTCATGCCTTTATTTTCCTTGGTAAATTTGCAGATAGAATGTCTGACTAGCGCAGTGACCAGAAAGCAATGTGGTAGTCAACATCTCAGGCTGTATTTTAAGATCCTGTAGAACACTATTCATTTCAGGTTGCAGATTGAGTATTTTTGAAACATAATTACTATGTAGATGCATGGATAGGAGTGAGGGAGAGCTAGCAGATTTTCTGTGCCATTTATTCAGCTGACTGATGTACAAATACAGGTTATTTTGTTAAATCCACTGAAAGAATATGGCCACACCCTTGCCTACTTGATAGTATCAATACAGAAGCCAAGAAGGGTCACTAAATAATCAGTTCTTTCCAGGGAAAACAGCTAGCTTGAAGTCTCTCGGATATAATTGATGCGTTTGACCTTTGGGACCCTCACAATATGGGCAAACAATGGGTTTTGCAGGCTGTGAGACACCCATGTAAACCTCTGAGGATCTCGAACGGTCCATCTTTTCAGTCATTAACCAGCCATGAAAAACAATCAACAAACTATGCCACATGGAACATTTTTCAGACTTTTCTAACCCAAGCTTAGTTTGTTTTCATCTGCAAGCAATGTGAAAAAAATGTTATTTCACCAATGCTCAATGTCATCCGTCTTCATACAAAACAAAAATATGAGTAAATTCCTGTATTAGGCAAAGTTCAAGTGAGCCTTTGCTATTGCTATTTAACTTCTTATAAAAATTTGGAAGAATAAGATTTCAGATCTATTTCAAATTACATTTATATAATGTTACATAACTCATTGCTTGAAAGGAAAAATGACAATTTTGATACTAATGTCAATATAGGCTTGGAAAATGACAAGGAAAGTGTGTTTCCAGTAGTTATTGGCATACCACTGCATTTTAGGTATCAAAGATACAGAATTCAAAGAAGCATGTCTTTATTTTTCAAAAACAAACTTTTGTTGACTTTCTCAGTCCATTATCATCATGTGCTGACTTTTCAGTATACTATAGCCCTGAGAAAAATCCTTGTTTTAATTACTCTGATTTTTGAGGCCACATTAAAAAGAAACAACAACAAAAGTAAGGTACCATTTTTGAAAACAAAATTAATACAGTGTAGATCCAAAATCTTTTCTGAAGCTAGAGACAATCTGTAGACATCGTTACCTTTTACACTATCCGAATAGCAATCTTCAATTTTCCTGTTTAAATGTAATTATTTTAGAGAGTTAAAAATCAATCCTATCTTCAAATAAAAATTTCTTAGACGATTCCCTATGGAGATGTGCTATGTGAGTTGAGAAATTCTCAAGTGCAAACACCTCTGGTTTACTTAAAAAAAAAAAAAAGTGGAAAACTTACTAACTGTGAATATGAGAAAGACAAAAGAAAGTGTGTCCTCTCGCTAGACATACCTAGCACAATTCATTATGAAACAAACAAACCTCAAACTACTGTATTTAGGTGTCTGTACTGCAAGCATATGCCTCATGACTATTAAATATTCTATACATCATCTGCTCTCTGTATAGTAGGCGTTGACTTAAAGGGATTGTCTGTTGTCTTCTCATGGTTGTATATATCAGGTCAAATTGTTCCAAAGAGCCATGTGTTGTGTAATGGGAAACCACTTTGATACTGAAATACTAATTTGTACTCTCATTACTATTTGCTGGTAATAGTGTAATGCCACAGTAATACTGTTCTGATTCAAAACTGTTGCATCCCTTTTTGTAGAACATTTATGTTTCCCTGAGGATTCGGTATGTTCTTTTCCCTTGTCCCTAGGATGAAGCTGGTCTTGTGCTTTTTCTTTATCATTGGCCCTCATTCCAAGCACTTTATGCTGTCTGTAATGGATCTATTTTTGCACTGGAATATCTGAGATTTGCAAAACTAGACAAAAGTTTCAGAGCAGATTTCTAAGTTAAATCGTTTTCATTAAAAGAAAAAAAAATCTGAAAAAAATTGTATTGTGAATAACTTTATATGATGTGTTTTTTAAAAGCCTGTTTCTATGTTATGAGTCACAAAATAAAGCTGTGACAGTCCTGCTGGTCTACACAAATTTACTTTTGTGCACCCGTAGCACCACCTGCTGTTTAAGTGTTATAAAGCCTAGAGAGGAAGCTGCTCTAATGGCTGGTGTAAGTGTCAGGGAAAGTTTAAATGTTCTGAAGGGCAAACTCAGGATGCTGCTTCAACATGAATGAAGACTGTTGTGTCCTTTCAGAGTCCCTTGACACTGAATAGCCACTATAAATGAAGGGTCAGAAGCTTTCTAGATGGAGTCATGGTTGCTGATCATTAAACTGAAGGAGCTAGTGTAAGTGGGCTTCCTTAATGAGGACAGAGCTAGCTTTGTGGAGGCTATGGAAAGGTGACTGGGTGCTTACTCAACCAAAGCTACAAGGACACAGCATCATATGCATCGCTGGGGGCAATGGCAATGGTCACTGGGCCCAAGGAGTAGAAATTTGGAAAAAGAAATGATAGGGGAGGTACTGGGGTTCGTTTCCACCTCTCTCTGCTTCCAGACTTCGGTGCTATGCTAAGTAGTGTACACACAAGCAGGGCTCTGTTGAGACAGTGAGGATGTGTTTATCACGGCTTATTAAGAAGCAGAAGCAGCCTCGGAGAAAAAGATACATACTGAACCTTGTAACTCGGAAAGCCCCCATTGGTCCTGGGTCTACAGTGACTGCTTCAGAATGGCTGGGACAACGTGCAGTAAGTGGGCCTTATCCAGGGCACAACTTTGTATGCAGGTTCTTGGCTTTTGAGTAGGCCTAGAAGCCTATCTGCTACACAACTGTTTCTTCTAGAGTCTTATAAGACTTTAATGAAATAATGCTACCATGCCTATGAAAATTCATAATTGAGAGTAAAAAAAAAAAATGTATCATGAAAGGTTAGTTAACCCAGGTGAAAATACAAGTTACCCACAAATCTTGAAAGTCCTCTCTAAAGCTCCAGATTAGAAACCCACTCTGGGCCATATGGATAATACTATTGCCATGTATTAAGTTTCAAAAAACACAGGAGAAAATTAGCAACTATTTTTAACTTGCCAGATACTGGTAACCTACCCTATGCAGGGAATCAAGACATTTTACACGTTGAATAAATGATACCTCAGAGAAATTTGCCTCAAGATACAAAGCTAATTAAACAACAAGTGGTTCTCCCTTTGAAGTTAGGTGTCAGTTAAACTTGTCCTTGGTAAATGTGCTAAGCATTGTTATGTATTAATTTGGCAAATATTTACTGAGCTTTGTATGCCGGCCATCCATCCCGATTCTGGGGATGTCATATTGAATGAAGTCAAATTTATCTTTAATGATGCATTGGTGAAGGGCAAGTGACAGTGGACAAACACTCCTGGCATAGCAAGTGCTTCGAAGAACAGGAAACCCGTTGGGTGATGGGTTAACAGTGGGGAGGAGTCAGAAACAGCCTGTCTGAGGAGAGACACTTACCTCAGATCTGAACAAAATGAGCAGGGGCAGCAGTGGATGGTGGGCTTTGAGAACACATCTTAAACATGGGGTATAAAAAACACAATTGGGAAAAATCTTGTCTGCCGGGGAGGAAGAAGAATCCAATGTCTCCGGGGTGGGGAGTGGGGGATGGAATCAGGATCTTGATGCCTCACTGAGTATTTCTCTTTCATTGTTAGGATCATGAGGAACCTGGAGGTTTTCCACAGAGTAACAGGCATGGCGGGCATGGCGGGCATGGCGGGCATGGCGGGCATGGGGTGATCTAAGCCCTGTTTCAGAGAATGTGGTCTTTGATGGGGAGAAAGGGCAGTAGAAGAGGGTCAGAGGACAGTGAAGAGGACGGGAGGAAGGATGTCAGTCAGTATCTAATTCAGAGCCAGTAGCACTTACTCACAGGCTGTAGGTAGGGGTCCAGGGAAAGAAAATGAAAAATGGCTTCTAGTTTGTGAACTAGATAGAGATGCCTATGTTGAATCATGTGGCAGTTGGTATTCAGTCGAGAGCTCAGGGGCCATGATAGAAAGTAAAAATGGTCACATTAATAGCACAATACACACACACTCCACATGTACACACACACACACACACCCCAACACAGTTTGTTGTGTTTTTTAAGTCATGGGATTGGATGAGCTTACTTACCTGAAGAGAATGAAAGTTTTAGCCTGAGATTTAGAGGTTACCAAAGGAAACTGGGAGGGAACGGGCAGCAGGAAGAAGAAGAGGAGCAAATGTGTCGTACACGCGAATGTGCTCCTGGGGGACAAAATGCTACTTAGGTCTGAGAACTGCCACAGTAAGCAGGGTCACTGTGTGAATGACCATTGCACTTCAGAAGACGGTGGGTGATTCTTGGAGAGGCTCTTACAGTCAGTGGACAGACGAGGACAAATGAGAGGTAAGGAGGAGGAATGTCATTGACTCTCCAGGCCACTGTGCTCCGAAGGCAACAGACAAATAGAGCTGGACTGCAATGCTTTCGTCTGGATCCTTCTTGCCTATAGACTACAGTTGGGATTCTCCCTTTCCTTTCTGACTGTTTTTAATCCTTTAGCCATGTATACTATTAGAAGCCTTTTTTTTTCCCCCACCAAACTCCCGTACCATACTTGGTCTCACTTCTTCCCTTACCTCCCCTTACCTCAGGAACTTAGGCCAATTAGTTGAAACTAAAGAAATCAAACCCCAGGCCGGGCATGGCGGTGCACATCTTTAATCCCAGCACTTGGGAGGCAGAGGCAGACAGATTTCTGAGTTCGAGGCCAGCCTGGTCTACAAAGTGAGTTTCAGGACAGCCAGGGCTATACAGAGAAACCCTGCCTCAAAAAACAAACAAACAAACAAACAAAAAAAACAAAAAAAAAAGAAAAGAAAAAAGAAATCAAACCCTGTTTTCCTGGAGCAACTTGCTTCTTTTTATGAAGATGAGTTGAGAGAGACCTTTCCAAGAGTTTATGAAGAAAGTCTCTCTAATGAGTCTTTGGCTTCTTTCAATATGTTGCAGGTTCATGCTCCTTTAATGACTGAAAGTACTACAACTTCAATTTCCACAGTAGTTAAGTGCCTAGGCTTTGCTCAGTGGATTAGGAGTTGATGCTGGGAACAAAGTCCAGGCTGTGAGTCTGCAAGCACCAAGTTTCTTATCCTTTGGAAGTTATTTAGTGGAGGACAAATTAGACTCAATTGGTCATATATCTGTTTCTCTTTCTAGAAATACAATTGCTGTGTTTTTGTAGTCTAGAAAGTCATCTCAGAGCTAATAGGCAGTGGTTGTTCTTGATTGTACTCAAAGTGAGAATGGATCCTGTGTCCTTCACTTTGTCTCTCATAGATCCTTTGCAAAGAAGGTAACAGGGAACCTTCAATAAGTCATTGATAATAGAGGACAAGATGAAGTATGGAGCAATGATGTGCTTTTTTTTAATGCAAAAAATGGTTGTATTCATCTATTTTCTGTTGTCAAATAGTGTGGAGAGAGGAGGAGGAGAGAGGGAGAGGGAGAGAGATTGATTTAGCTCACAACTTTTCAACTTTGGAGGTTGAAAATTGAAGAGCAGGTGGTGTCGTCTAAGCCTCGTGGAAGATGGCATCATGGTGCTAGCATGTGCAAGATGGAGAGGTCACACAGCAACACAGAGAAATACAAAGAGATCCAGGAGTTATAAACAACTTACTATTAACATTTGAATGTAGTGAACTGTTACCCACATACATGTTTGAACACATGGTCCCTAGCTGGTGGTTCTGTTTGAGGTAACATTAAACCTTTGAGGACCATAACGACCATAGGCCACTTAATGTCTAGGTCTGTGTTTCAAAATCTACCCAGATATGAGGTACTCTAGCTGTATATTCCCACTTCCATGAATTGTTATGTCTTCCCTACCAGGGTGGACTGTATAACTTAAAACCATGAACTAAAATAAACCCTTCCTTCCTTGTTTCTGTCAGGTGTCTGGACATAGCGATGAACAAAGTAACCAATATAACTCAATTTCAAGAGAACCAACATGGGTCCCAAGAATATTACATTAACCCTTTCCAAAACTGGAACCACCAAAGACCTAACTAGCCACTTGCTACTGGACCCCATATGTCAAAGGTTCCATCATCACTGTAAGGATCAAACTCCAGCACATGAATCTTTGGGAGAGGGTGTCACATGCAAACTATATCTAATATATAGCATACCTCATATGTGAATACAATCAATAAGTGCTTGCTGATGACTTATCATATGCCAGGCACTGATTGGTGATACTGCAGTGATTCAAACAAAACCCCATGATATCATGGATTTTAGTTTCTAGTGGAAGAATACAATGAAATTAAATATAACTAAAATAGTAAAATGTTTGTTATGCTAATAAAAGGTATAATGTCAACTGTGTAACTTAAACAACATTTATTCCTTACCATTCTGGAGGTTAGGAAATCTGAGATGAGGATGCTAACATGACAACTAATAATTAGATTTGAGTGCATACCTCATTGGTTAACTCATGTGGTAGAGATATGGAGAGGATACTTATAAAGGACACTCATTCTATCAAAGGGCCCATCCCCTCACACAAACCCAATTACCTCATGTGCTGATTTGAATAAGAATGGCCCCCATAGGCTTATAGATTTGAAAGCTTGGTCACCAGAGAGTGATATTCTTTGAAAGGATTAGAAGGTATGATCTTGTTTGAGGAAGTGTGTCACTAGGGGTGGGCTTTGATGTTTCAAGGGCCCATTCCAATCTGCTGCCTGCAGATCTTGATATAGAACTCAGTTCCTTCTCCAGCATCAGGTCTGCCTGCCTATGTGCCACCATGCTTCCTACCATGATGACAATGGACTAAACCTCAGAAACTGTAAGCCAGTCCCAATGAAATGTTGTCTTTTATAAGACTTGCCTTGGTCATGGTGTCTCTTCACAGCAGTAAAACCCTAACTAAGACAGAAGTTGGTACCAGGAGTGGGGTATCACTGTGATAGGCCTGACCATGTTTTTGTTTGGACTTTTGATTTGCAAAGCATTGGAATGCTTTAAGTGGGGCTTAATGGGATATCCTACTAAGACTATGAAAGACTTTGTTTTTGAGAATTCTACATCTTCATCTGAAGGCTGCTGTAGAAGACTGGCTTCCAGGCAGCTAGGATGAGGGTCTTAAAACCCACACCCATAGTGACACATCTACTTCAACAGGGACACACCTTCTAATTATGCCATTCGCTGGGCTGAGCATATACAAACCATCATAGAAGGACTGCTGTGGTCATGGTGTCTCTTCACAGCAATAGAACACTAACTAAGATACATCATAAGGTCTCCACCTCTAAACATCATTACATTAGGACTTTTGAAGGGTGAAAATTCATTCCTTAGAAAACAGGGATTTTGATTTTAAATGGGGCTGTCTGGGAGGGCTGTATCAGGTTCTGGGGTAAAGATCCCAATGAAGTGTGGAGATGATCCAAGAAAATCCATGTCTAGGGATGAAGATCCTAGGCAGGGGAAATAGACATTACGGCAAGACAATGCTTAGTGAGTCAAAGAAGAAAAGCTGTTAAGTCACCTGGAACCAAGGGAGTGGGATGATACTAAAGAATATAACAGGGGGACAGATCATGTAATGGGCTTGCAGGCCACACTGACCCTAAGGGAGGCAGGAGTCTACAAGAGACATGAGGGAGTAGAGGAGTGGCTTATGTGGTTTGTGTTTTATATTCTTCTGGTTGTTGCGTTGAAAATAGACTAGGATGATGGCAGGTCAGTGAAGAGCTGTCCTTTCAAATCCAAATAATGATGAACTCAAACCAGAATGGTGGCTGCAGGAATGTGAAGCAATCGAATTCTGGACTTTTGGGATTTACTGACAGGTATGTAATGGGGTAATGACTTGAACAAATGGACAGGAAAGGAGGTGTCATTCACTGAGATGGGACTTCCTGGTAAAGATTAAGGGCTTAGCTTCCAACAAGTGTGCTGTGAAGTTTCTAATATATTCAGGTGGAGGTGCTAAGACTGGCAATTAAGTAAGGCTGAATTCTAGTGAATGCATATATACTTAATTGACCGTCTGAATACAGGTGCCAGTTGAAGACCTATGACTAAGACAATCCAAGAAGTGAGTGCAGGGTAGAAAAAAAGTCTAAGGAGTCAGCTCTGGAGTGTGACCTCACTGGAGATGAAGGAGACAAGATAGACACCCAAAAGCATCAATAAGTAAAGAAGACTAAGCAGATGGTATTTATGGGAATGAAGAAACATCTTGAACAAAATCTAGAAAAAAATATCTAGAACAAGGAACAGGTCAACTGCTAGGAAATCTTCTAAAATGAGAATTGGAAGGCGAGTTTGGTGAGAGCTATTTAGCTTTGGGGGTACTAAGTCTTTAAGAGAGAATTATTGAGAGGCTGGACTTATGACCCTTTTGTGTTACCGCAGGGCAGGATGATTTTGTTTTTTAAAGGTGTAATAAGCATATTTGTACGCTGAGAAGGACTGAGAACTGGAAACACCAGCTTCAGGAGACAGCATGTTCTGTGGCTACTTCCTCCAGTAGGAGTAGACAAGCTGGTTGTCCCCAGCTGCAGAGCAGGAGAAAAAGTAGGGCATGGGGACCTGCCTGCAGGCAGTGACAGGGAGTGTCAGTCTGCACTGGCTTCTGATTACTTCCATTTGCCTGTTTGTTTCCAGAAAGGAAGAAGATTCAACCACAGAGAAAGGAGAGGAGGAGCCAATCTAAGGCAATGGAAGGAAATCAAGTTGCAAAACCATCAATGCTACTATATGAACCTGTGCATATTAGCTATGTTCCTCTTCAAACCTCTTGCAAGGCATACCTCTGTTATTTTAAGTTCAGTAGAAATTGAAAATGCAGTTGAAGCTAAACACAAGTAAGGTATATATGATCTAAACCAAGCAAATAAGTATATGATTTAGATTATGGAGAACAGGTAGGTTAATGCCTAGTGTAGCCATCAAAAAGATCAGAATGTCAGCTCTTAACTTTTACTTTGCTACAGTAACGGTCAAAGGAGATTGATGCTCAAAAAGGTAACTGAGCAAAAATGCTTTCGGTAATGTTTTATAATGAGCTGAATTTGGCAGCGGCTACTGGTACCTGAGGGACCTAGTAGCTCGAGACTCATGGAAGGTCCGAGGAGAGACAGTGGCAGAAGGGGAGTCTGAAGAGCCTGCAATATCTCAGCAACAACTTTGAAAAAGGCAGGTCATATGGGAAGATGCTTTTAAAATGTGTTCTCATGAAATTAGAAGCGAGAGCGGAGCCCCACCCAGTGAAATATGGCATCTGGGCAGGCATGAGATCACAGACAAAGAACACATCATCATCGCTCAGTAGGGCTAAGCTTCAGGTGCTGCAGTCTGTGCTGCTTGCCCTGATGTGGGGAGGAGAGCCGAGAGGCAGTGCTGCCAGCAGTCAGAGAGGTGAGCCTGTGGGGCAGTCAGCACCAAGAGCAGAGTGTTGTGCATTGGCCTGGAATCTCTCATCTCTGCCCCAGTTGCAAGGGTCACCCAGACTCTGGATAACAACAGGATATCTGAGATACAGTCCAGTGTTTATGGTGCTTCAGGAACTGAAACCTTGAACGAGACCAATGACTTGTTGCAGTTAAGTATCTGTAAAGCTGTTTGGGTGAAAAAAAATTGGGTAACACACTGCAGTCTGCAGTGTCACTTCAGTGATTAAACGTGCCTCGGAGAGGAGGGAAAGATGACTGAGCTGAGCGGCATGATAAGGAGAGGATATGGTGGGAGCACAGCTGTGGCGGACCTGGGAACAGGCCATTGCTGAGTAGGGTCGACAGTGATGTGTAGCAGCTTCGAACTTGTGCACACTCTGCCCCACAATGCGCTACCCAGGTGTATGACTGCCCTGGCTGTGGGCAGTGACAGGGATGTCTGAGATGAAGACTTCTGGATTCTGCCTCATTTTCTGGAATGGGCCTCTTGGAAAGGCCTCCATGGTCTGCGCTGCTGCTGGAGACTGGAGACCATGTTGGTCATGGTCCGTGCTGCTTCCAGGGCCATGTTGATGCTCATGGTTTGTGTTACAACAGGACACCATGTTGGTGTCCATGATCTGTGACCACTCCTTCCCGCTAAAAGAAACAGTATAGACAGGAAGCCATTAAGAGAGTCCTTGAAATTTGTGATAGGAATGATGAAGTATAGCTCTTCAGAGTTCACAGAGAAGTGGAGGGAGGCCTCTGGTCTCTTTAAGGGGCTGGCCACTCTTAGTTTGACCATGCTCTATATTGGGCACTATGTTATTTGTTTTTCTTTTCTCCTTTCTTTGGGGAGGGCACAAGGGTGAGAGGGTGGACCTGGGAGGAATGGGACGTGAGTGTGATCAGGATGCACGGTGTGAAATTCCCAAATAACCAAGAAAAACATTGTGTTTGAAAAAACATTTTATAAATGAATGCTAAATTTTTAATTAATTTTTTAAAATTATGTGCATTTGGGCTTTTAACAATTAAAAAATTCATTGTGTACATTCATTGCATATGGTATTGTGGTATCTAAGGAAGTTTTCACATAAGCACACATTATACACTGAGTTATGTTCCCTCCATCAAACCTCTCTCCCCATTTCACCATCTCTGCTCCCCTCTGTTACCATAGACAAGTTTTGTTTTTACTTTCATTTTATATGGACATACGTGATTTTATATGCATAGAAAATCTAGGGACCACATCTGAGAGAAAAAATATTTGTCTTTCTGAGACTTGCAACTATCTGAAATGTGTATGTGAAGCACATACCAAGCTGCAGCTGTGTCACATGAACGTTACAACACTCTGAGGGCTGCCCAAAGAGTGCCACAACTGATGCAACAGCCCCACAGCCTGCCTTCCTGAGCAGTATCTCATAGTGCCGACAGCTGAGACAGCAGTGGTACAGAAGCTTGCCCTCAGAGCCAGCGAGCATGCTATTCCACTCTGTATTTAACAGCTACGAAGCTGCTACACAGTCATGATGTCATTACTCTATGCAACAAAGGAAAAGCTCAGGAAAAGAGGATCTAAATATAAAGACACACTTGATAAAAAAAACAGAATGAATGTGAAGGCTTTTATTAGGTCAGAGATTCCCATAATTATAAAGATCTCATTGAAATAAATAAGTGTTTCATAATATTTATGAGTATTTCAAGATAAAGTTAATAGTACAAGGCAATTAAAAACAGACACATTAAGACCATATTATACACCAAGTCCCAAGAATGTATCATTTTCCAATTTTGACTTAATGAATGTGAAACCATAATTAATACTTTTCTAAAGTATAAAGACAAATACTAGATTTAATATTTCTATCAATCCCACTTGATATCACAAAGAAAGGATTACTGGTAAAAAATAGTTTTACATTTCAGGAAAAATGAACAGGATAAAAAAAGGCAAACATTGTATTTATTTAATTTACAAATACTTTGAGGGAAAAAATTTCAAAATCATTTTCTGAATACAAGACTTAGTCATAAAAAAATCACAGAAGACAAGATATTGTGAAACAGTGAAGTACCAGGGCACGGAGTAACAATGCTTTCTGATAGCCAGTAGTTATGAAAATGAACAGAAACATATCCTGAACTACTCGTAGTAAATGATTCAGGTAGCCTTCAAGATGCAGAGGTCACAGTGTAGTAGCTCAGCACGTCCTTCAGACAACGCTTAGGGCAATTCTCTTGGAGACAGGAAGTACCTGCTGTGGACACATCTCACCTCTGATGATGGGATGCTGGGTAGGAAACTACTTCAATGGTGAAAATGATGTTGGAATCAGGAACGTGTTCTGTTGGGACTCTAGGTAACTGACACTCTCCCGAACTGAAAAGACATTTTAGAAGACAATGAAGCTATCAGCAGAATCGAATTTGTTCTAAAAATAATTCATGCCTAATCAAACAGCTTACCAGCAGCCACCACTCTAGGGTCCTCGTGAGACCAGTGTCTCCCAGCTGCTCGGCTGTCTGCACTCTCATTCCACCACAGAACATGAACTGCAGAAGTAGATCAGGAGTTAGCTGTAATTTTCCTCATAATAGGCATTTCATTTTTGAGATGATAATTATATCCATTCTCCCTTCCTTTTCTGCCTGCCATACCCTCCCACACAACCTCCTTGCTCTCTTTCAAATTCATGCCCTCTTTTTTTTTATCATTGTCTGCACATAAGTACATGTGTGTACTATATTCTAGATATAATATTTTTTAAATTAATTAATTAATTTATTTATGTTTTGTACACCATCGTTGTCTTCAGGCACACCAGAGAGGGCATCAGATCCCATTACAGATGGTTGTGAGCCACCATGTGGTTGCTGGGAACTGAACTCAGGACCTCTGGAAGAGCAGTCAGTGTTCTTAACCACTGAGCCATCTCTCCATGATTGATGGAGATACAATCATCCAGCAGGTAATTTTAAAAATGTGTGTGGCCCCGGGCATGGAGCCTGGGGCCTTTTGAAAGAATGGGAATGAATGCCAGGTAAATCCTCTCCCGCTGCTCTCTATTCCTCATCATCACTGCGTATGTGTAGCTCTGTACGCTGTGGCTGCACATGTATATGTGTGCATGTGGAAATCAGAGGTAAATGCCAGGTGCTCCTCAATTGCTCTCTTCCTGTTTTGATACAGGGTCTCTCACTGAACTTGGAACTTAACAATAGGCTAGACTAGCTGGCAAGCCTCCTATCATGCCAGTACAGTCTGTCTATCAATACTGGAGTCCTATGAGGTTATCACCGTCGTCATGCACACACAGTTTCTAGCCTTTTTTTTTTTTTTTTTTTAAATTTGGTTTTTCGAGACAGGGTTTCTCTGTGTAGCCCTGGCTGTCCTGGAACTCACTCTATAGTCCAGGCTGGCCTCGAACTCAGAAATCCGCCTGCCTCTGCCTCCCTCTGCCTCCCGAGTGCTGGGATTAAAGGCGTGCGCCACCACGCCCGGCCCAAAGATTTACTTATTTATTATATGTAAGTACACTGTAGCTGTCTTTCGACAGTCCAGAAGAGAGAGTCAGATCTCGTTAAGGATGGTTGTGAGCCACCATATGTGGTTGCTGGGATTTGAACTCTGCACCTTTGGAAGAGCAGTCGGGTGCTCTTACCTGCTGAGCCATCTCACCAGCCTGTTTCTAGCCTTTTTTAATGTGACAGTTCTTTGGTCTTTGCATTCCTTTGCCATTCATAGAACACTGTTAACTTAAATAATCAGATGTAAGTAACTTTTTTTTGTTTGGGTTTATCCATAATTTTTACATTTATAAACATGTATATTTATATTTTTATTTACAAACAATACCTTTACTCCAATATTATTATTCTGAAATAAATGAGACTTTTAGAAAAATGATGAAAAGAATTAATATTTTCTTAAAGACTCTTCCAGTTTCTAAACAACTATTATCCTGTGAAATAGCTCCAAAAGGTATTAGCAATCACAATAAAAAATAAGATACAAATCAGTGTTTTCATACCTAACAATTAGGAAAAAACCCTCAAAATTAAAATCAATGTTAAAAAACCAACCAAACAAACAAACAAACAAAAAAACAAGAAACATAGGCAATCACCAACATCCATCAATCACAGTCTCACAGAAATAGACAGTGTACCTCTGTTGAGGGCTCCATATTCTGTGTGGAAAACACCAATTAGTGTAGAGTAGCCAAGCTCAACATGGGCATTTACTGCCCTTTTGAATGCATTACCCCACAGAGCTGGGCCGCCAGGCTTCATCTGAAAGGTAGCCAGTTCATAGACTCCTAGAATTGATAGAATCAAATAATTAAGTAATTACTCAGCAGACACTAGTTAGTCAATTTGCTTTGTTTGACTCTTAGAGTGGGAAGTAACTACATATAATATATACGTGTACACACACACACACACACACACACACACACACACACACACACACACACACATACACATACACACACAGAATCTGTTTAAAGGGTCATCTCCTGGAGCAGTGATTGAGGGAATGGCCAACCAACAACTGGACCAACTTGAGAGCTACCCCATGGGAGAGGGAGAGAGCCTACCCATGACATTATTAATGATGCTCTGCTATGCTTGCAGACAGGAGCCTAGCATAACTGTCTCCTGAGAGGTCTCATGCAACAGCTGATAGAAACAGATGCAGAGACCACAGCCAAACATTAGGCAGAGCTCAGGGAGTCTTATGGAAATGGGTCCCCAACAACTGGAGCAGGGACCGTCTCTAACTCAGACTCTGTTGCCTGCTTTTGCATGCCTCTCCCCTAGCTGGGCTGCCTTATCTGGCTTGAGTGGGAGAGGATGTACTTGGTTCTGATGTGAGTTGATGTGCCAGGGTGGGTTGATACCAGGGTGTGGGGGAGCTCCCCATCTCCTCAGAGAGGGGGAGGAGAGAATGGAAGAACAGGGGTGGGAGGATGGGACTAGGATGAGAGGGAGGGGGCTGAGATTGGGATGTCAAGTATATAAATAAATTAATTAATGAAAAAAGGGTCATCTGCAGATACAGTTTTATGCAGATGTATTTGTTAATTCTTTGCATTATTTTTCCTTGTTTTTATGTTGAGAAGTTTTTATCTATGTTTAAGGTTAACCTTAATAACTGAGGGGAAACAAAAGCTATATTACATTAAATAGTTTTAATCTAGGACCTTTATCAATGTACCAGATATTGATACTTTATCACAAAATAGGATTTTTAAGCTGGGTAGGTCTATAAGGAAAGAAATAAGTATCTTCTAATCTTGTACTTTTCCCTCTTCTTTTCAACTCTGAGAGGGGAGCTACTATTCTTCATGTAATTTCCTCCTTTGAGAGTCTATTCCTAACAAGAAGAGCAAGGAAACAGTTGGCCTGAAGTCTTATCTGACTTTCAGGGAAAAGAAGCTCAGCATGGGGTTTTAGTGTCCTTAAAAATCCAAGTATTGTTTGAGAGGGTTTTGTTGCTGTTGTTTTTTAACCTGAAGTCAGAAATATAAAGCAGAAATAAAAAACTGGAGGATAAGAAGATCTGATAGAAAAAGAACAAGGCCATGAAAGAATTATGAGAAATGTAGAGGAAAATAACACTGAAGCCCAGTGAGAGGCTCAGTGTGTAAAAATGCTTGTTGCCAGGCCTGACAGAGCTCAGTCCTTGAAACACATACAATATTAGGAAAGAACCAACTCCCCCAAGTTGTTCTCTGACCCTCATGTGTGCATTATGGCATGCATATACAACACATAAGTTAATAAATGTGGAAAGACTACAAAACAAAACAACCAGACTAACCAAGATTGACACTGCAAGAGGTGGTACCTATGTTAGCACAGTGCTGCAAGCAGAGGGCAGACATAAGTAGATCAATGCTGCATACCTTGTGGCTTGGGTCCCAGAATCCAGGTTAGATGGGGCAAGGGAATGAAGAACAGACAGACATACAGACACACATACAATGATGCTGGGGTCAGGTGAGGTTTTGTAACATTGCTGCTACCACCACCACTGGAAACCTCCCATTGTTTTTTTTAGGTGCAGCACAGGGGGCAGGGTTAGCTAGCCTAGCAGGTCTCTGTAGGTGAGTGAGATTGATCTCAGGCTGTAAACATCCAGGAGGAGGAAGCTGCAGTTGTTGTTGGCACACAGGCTCGATCATTCATAAATATTTATACATGAGTCTTAAGGAAAGCTTTTTTCCCTCGAGCCTGGCTTATATGGGTAATGGCTTTGCCAACTGTCCTGTGGGTTCTGAGGCCTTGTGTATCCTGGATGGGCTGTGCTCATATTAGAATACATTCACTCAGGGCTTCCTCTGCTCGCTATAGGTACGGTCTCAATGAGACTTTTAAAATTTCTTGTACTCTAAAATAGAGTTAGGAAACGTGGGAAATAAAAGTTAAAATGTTATGCTTTTATAATCTGACCTTTGTTTATAGCGACTGAGATAACGGTTTCTTTAAATCAGCAAGACATCTCGTAAGGAATTACTGTCAAGCAGAAAGAGGATGACAGTAAGGTGTACCTTGGCAATGACAGTCCTCTAAGTAAGATGTGCCTAATCTAAAATACTGCAATCTGTGACAAGTACTTTTGTATTTAAATGTTTATATTATTTAAACAGGCATGCTATTACATGTCTATAATTTCTGCGTTGGAGAGTCTAAAGTAGAATTGTAAATTAGAGTTTACCCTGGGCTACATCAGGAGATCTTGTCTTGACCCTAAAAACTTTATATTATGTGGGGAATTGCAGGCTGGTATCCAGTTGAGCTGAGGTCTGAACCCCGATGGTCATAATTCACCCTCATGACACAGTAGTCGTTCCCTCGTGCTCCTGGAACTCCGGCCCCTGCCTAAGGTACCACCTCCCACAGCCCCCACAAGAGAAGCATGGTCAGTAGTCACGTAGCAATGGCCCAAGCTTCTGACCTTCAGGCTAAACTCCTCCCCAGTTACCTAGCAACAGTGAAGACCATAAAAAGGGGTGCTCAGCCCTACCACCCTCTCTTACTCTCTTACTCCTTCGTTCTTCTACCTCTCACTTCTCTCTCCTCTTCCCTTTCTTTGTCTTCTTTCCTCTCCCCTCTCCCTCTTTCTCTCTTTCCCTCTTTCTCTCTAGCCCCCCCTCCTCCCCCCTCTCCCTTCTCTCTTTCTCCCTGCATTTCTATAATAAAGCTCTTAAACCATAGAGTCTCTGCTATGCTCCGTGAAGGCCCGCTGTACACTCTGGTCAGTGCTGGGAACTTCTTCCCCTATTCTCTCTCTCCTGTAACCTTGGTGGTTTTAGCAAAGTAGCTTGAGGGGGGGGGGGGTTCCTGGTCAGGGGCTGCTCCTTCTCCACCCCACCTCCAAGTGGGTCAGAGGGGTCAGAGGCTATGCTCACCCAGGGCCGAGTGGAAAGCGTCTGGCAGCCCTCCAACGCCTGCGCCCACCTGCCCAGAACACAGGAACTCTGGCTGGACGTTAGGCCTCCTTTCCTCCCCCACTTCTCCCCAGGACCCCCCCCCCTTTATTTTATTTTGTTCCCAACAATATTACACTGTTTTTTTTCTACATTGTAATTAAGCTTTAGTCCATAATGTTTGGAAGGGCTGGTAAGATGGCTCAGCAGTCAAGAGTACTAGTTGCTCTAGCAGAGAAGCTGGGTTCAACTCCCAGTACCCACATGGCAGTTTATAGCTGTCTGTGGTTCAAATTCCATGGGGATCTGACCCCCTCTTCTGACCTCCTTAGGTACCAGGCATGCCAGTAGTATACAGACAAACATATAGGCATCAAAAAAATACATACATACAAACATATGTACATGTATGTATATAACATATATCATGCTTTGAAAAATTCATTAATTCTCATTTCTCAAGAATAAACTAAGATCTGTTTTAATCTTAATACTCACAGCATCATTCCTATATAAAACAAAAAATTCATTGGTTTTTGTTTTCCAGGGGCACTTTTTTTCTTCTAAATCACTTAACAGCTGGACAATTTCAGTCATGACAATTCACAGTACCCAAGACAAACTCACCTTCCTTGGGAGGCGTTCCTATTTTGCACCATGGTACCAAGTAGGTAATCTCAACCTCTTGTTTATCAATGAAAGCCAAATTTGGAATGAGGAATCGTTCCTGCCATTCCTTATCCTTGGCCAAGGCTTTGCGGACTGCAGTTCGATGAGCAAAATTATCTATGGTAGAAAAAAAAAAAATGGAGAAAAGTTTATATTGGATTTCACCGAAATAAGCAAACATTTTAACCACAGCATGTAAGACGCTGTTATGGCGTTGGGAACACTTACATGCAAAGATGTGCTATCTGCATCAAATCACAGTCTACAGGGTAAAAGAAAAAGAAAGTATTGTAATCTCACTGTACTGGCTGGTTTTGTTTCTTTATGTCAACTTGACACAAGCTGGAGTTATCACAGAGAAAGGAGCCTCCTTGGATGAAATGACTCCATGAAATCCAGCTGTGAGGCATTTTCTCAATTAGTGATCAAGGTGGGAGGGCCCATTGTGGGTGGTGCCATCCCTGGGCTGGTAGTCCTAGGTTCTATAAGAAAGAAAGCTGAGCAAGCCAGGGAAAGCAAGTCAGTAAGCAGCACTCTTCCATGGCCTCTGCCTCAGCTCCTGCCTCCAAGTTCCTGCCCTGTGTGAGTTCCTGTCTTGACTTCCTTTGGTGATGAACAGCAGTGTGGAAGTGTAAGCTGAATAAACCCCTTTTCTCCTCAACTTGCTTCTTGGTCATGATGTTTTGTGCAGGAGTACAAGCCCTGACTAAGATACTCATTGAATGGGCTCCACAGGTTCTACCACTTAGCTGTGTACAGGAATTAAGTTACTGTATGTTTCTCAGTCTGTGATATGGGGAAATAAGATATCATCAACCACCAGGTTTGTGGATTAAACGAGCCCATGAAGAGGGTTTAGAATATACTTCAGCACGTCAAACTGAATATAGATGGAAACTTCTTACTCGACTGAAGCACCCACCTGACAGGGCCAGTTGAGAGAGAAATACTTTGGTAATGACGGTATGTGGTCAAGATTTCAACATAAGTGAAAATTGAGCAAATTTCAACATAAGTGAAAGGAAGATGCACTCATCAAACCCGTTTTCCTTGTGGCAATCAAAATGGTATTGATTCCCATACTCTTGTTACTTCTCTCAATGGGTCATGTTTTAACTGGTATAGCATCTGAAGCCTAAATTAATTTTAATGAGACTTGATCTACTATAACATGGAAAAGTTCCAAACTGTGCCATGCTAGGGACAGGATGAATACTTTTCATATTAAAGCAGTTTTTGAACATTAATTTGGACACTGATAGAGAAGCCCAAAACGAAATGATTATGGGTTCCTTAGGCACCCCCAGGCTCTGACACAGGCTGGGAAGATCAGGCACAGGAGTAAGAAAGTTCACTGTTCTGTGGCATGGTCTCTGCCTTTATCTCCATTATAGAACAAGACAGTGACTTCTTTGAAACTGGGAAGAACTTAAATACAAGTGATTGCTAAATATAACAAAAATCATTAAATCTTAGAGTTGAGAAACTTAAAAGCTGATGGTCGGATACCCTCTCAAAGACTCTAAATATGAGAATTATTAAAATAATAACCAAACGTCAATACCAAGCTCTAGGATACTTTCATTTTGTATTCTCCATAAACTTGGACTTTTGGAAGCACAGATTTTAATTTTACAAAAGATATTTTTTTCCAACAAACCATTCTAAAACTGAGAATTAAAGTTAGTTCATCTTATTAGAGATTCATGAGACAATACATTCCCATACATAGTAACCTCAGAGTCTAAGCAAGTGGATGATACAAAGTGGTCACCAAGTAATGGCTAAATTTACTATACTGCTTTCAAACTGTGTTCTGTAGCCCATGTGTATGTAATACAGACTGAAGACTACTCCATAGACTACTTAGCCATAAGCATTTGCATGAAGCAGCAGCTAGGTGACTCGTACCATACTTCCAAATATGGAAAACTCTGTTCGTTCCGCCTCCAAATTCTACAGTCCAATAGCCAATCATTTCAGAGTGAGCTGTCCGAAGGTGAACACTGTTCTTAAAATTTTCCAGGAACTCATTTGTCTTCGAGGGCTTGAGGAAATATGTGCGGAATTCATATAATGTCCCATCGCTTTGCCTGGGGCCTGTAGCAAAAGGTGAACATACCTGAGAAAAGACAGGGGACACTGAAATATTTTGGAAAAGATTTATCATGCTGTTACAATCATATATTTGAGCCTGGAAAAAAGGGACACAAAGTAGATACATAGTTCATATTTTTTATTTCTCCTGTCAACTCTTCATTGACAGACATGTCTATGTAGAGATACCAATAAAGGTAACTGCTAGTAAGTATGCTGAGTAGAGTTACTCTCCCTAGCTGGAGGCCATCTTTAAGCACATTTTCATGAAAAGTTGCAGATATATAATCACTAAGGTTGGAATCAGGTTTCCCAGGGAGCCTTACATCTTTGGAGTTTTCTCTTATTTGGCCAAAACCAGCAGTCAAATAGTACGACTGATTCATTTAAAAGAAGATTGCACATTCTGTACCTGTGTCTTTTTGACAGACATGATGAAAATCTTTATTAGCAGAAGACTTTTTGGGTTTCTAAGAGAAGTGAGTATTATTTAGATCTAAACTTTCCTTTTTTAGTACTCAGTGAAGTAAATTACTTGTCAAAAAAATGCTATGAACCATTAAAATTGCTCTGCAATGTAGTGGATGGCTGTATAAAAGCTGCGAAGGGAGAATTCAAGGAGACAGAAGTGCTCAGAAGCAGTCACCTGTTGAGGCTCATAGGCGTTGTATCCACAGAACATTAGGGAACCAGGAATGTTAACCACTTGCTCAGGGGCCTCTTCTCAATGGAGTGATTACCTGTTTTCCTGCCCCGAAGCCTAGGAGTGGATATTGCTGAGGACCTAGAGACCTTTCTGCCATCAGAGGTGGTAGACTTTACCCACCTTTTGCTACAGAAGCAGACCTCACCAAACTCCCCAGAAGGATCACTCCAGACTTCCCCTTAGACTGTTGTCTTTAGCACTGGCTAAACCCATCCTTAGAGGAGATGTCACAGGTACTTCATCACCTGCTGACCTCTATGCTAGTAGTCAGAGACCACACTAGATCCTCAGCCCCTAAACTATAAAACCCACCCTCAGGGTCACATGTACTCTGCAAAGGAGTTTCTATGTAGCCACACCTGGAATTGGTGACTGTTGTCTGCAAACCTAGAATGGGAATGGCTGTTTCTGGAAACTTTTCCCCAAACTGTACTGTGTTAAATATGCTTACAAGGAACTGCCTGGCATTAGAATCCCCAGAGTCTAACCCAGGTTGATGATGTCAGTCTGAACCAAGTTCTTATTCTCATCTCTTTGCAGGGTCACTGTTATGCCTGGAAACCTGCAGGAGTCTCCTCAGTTTGAAAAGAAAGATGCAATTCAAAGTAGGGCATTTAATGCACCCAAGTGTATCAGGCTGATGGAAATATCCTTTAATAGCCATATGCTTTGTATGAAAATCTTCATGTTGTGGTTTAATAACTGCTAGAAAGCACTGCTATTGATTACCCTGTGTATGGTTACACACACACACACACACACACACACACACACACACACACACACACAAACAAACACACGACATTCTAATTTATAGCACCTTCCTAACTGGGTTGAGTTAGCATGTATCCACTTTCTCAAAGTGATTAAATGAGAAAAATATTCAAAACCATGTTGGTAAGTAGAGCTATGATGAAATTAGTGCTTACCTTGTTCATCTTTAGGACTAATGAAAGCAACAGGCCTTAACTCTATTTTTGTCTACAAGACATAATAATGTATGAATTTTCCCTGTATATAGCATTAATATAATCACCCAAGTATCTCATTTCATTCACAATTATTATGAGTTATGTTTCTATTGTCTCAAATAACTAAGCTTGTTATAAAAACACTGCAGGTGCTCCTGGGTGTGGCAGGAATGCTTTTTTTGTTTGTAATCACACTCTGAATAACTGCTTCATACTTGTAGTTTAAAACATATAATAAAAGCTGGAGAGTTGGCTCAGTGGTTGACAGCACTTGTTGCTCTTGGAGAGAACCCAGGTTCCACTTCCAGTACCCATTCTGTGGCTCTCAATGGTTTGTAACTCTAGTCCCAGAGAAGCCACTGTCTTCTGACCTCCTCAAGCACCAGGCATGTGCACGGTGCACGAACACATAAAAATAAATCTAAACTTGTAAAAACATACCAGATCATAAAAAATGAAACATGGCAGACTTAGGACAATCTTTTAGAATGATTCGAGGAATTAGTATTGATAGAACAGAAATACATTATTGATCAAAGATACTTTTACCATAATCTTTCTCAAAGAAAATATACATTAAAGAAATCTGTATTGAAAGGTATATGTTAAAGGGTGAGGTAATTTTCTGTTGCAGGGTTGGGCCGTGCCAGGGTAGAAATCTGCTTGTTCTTATCTCCAAATTAGAGCTTTTTGTCGACCACACCAGGAAGAGAGCGAGGACAGAGGCCATATGGATACTATGCTCTTCTTTAGTGTGCGACACAAAGTCTGTTTCTAGACAGCTTAACACTCTTCCTAAACAAAGGAGGTCAAGAACTTCTCGGTTCAAGTCACAAATGGCCCAGGGTCAACAGCTGAGGCTGGTAAGCGCCCTCCTTTTTACGAAAGTCCCATCTCAGGCACAACCAGTTTCAGCAGGCTCCAGAGCCGTGCTCAGCTTAAGATCCCCAGAACCTGAGTTGCAGGGCGGGATGCTCCCAGGGCGACCCTGAACTCCACAAAACGCCGGCATTTGAACCAGGAAGGAACTGTAAACCCTCAGTGAGTGGCAGTCTCGATGGTGGTGAGTGCAAGAACGCAAAGCTCAGGGCTTCGGAGACACCCCGTGCCAGGGAAAGGCCTCTGTCCATTGTCCAGGGAGGCAACCTGACAAGCGGGTTCACCCTGGACTCACGAAATAGTGGGAATCAATTGAACCGGGGCATTGGACCGACCAGGGGTCTACTCGCGCTCCAGACCCCACCCACCTCGCACCGTTGCTAGTTCCTGCCCCACAAACCCGCCCACCTCCCAACTACAGACCCCGCCCACCTCCCGGCCCCGCCCCTCACCCCCCGCATCCACTCGACAGGCTCCGCCCAGTTCCCAGAAAACAGCTCATTCTCGCACTGCAGACCCGCCCACCTCGCAGCGTCGTCATCACGCGCACCACGAACCCCGCCCACCTCCCATGGCTGCTCGTGCCCGCCACACGCCCCGCCCACCTCCCATGGCTGCTCGTGCCCGCCACACGCCCCGCCCACCTCCCTAGGCGAAGCTCGCTCTCCCCACAGACCGCACCCACCTCCCTGATCCCCGTTATTGCACCACCTAAGGGCATTGTCCACCTCCGTGCGCGCGACTCTCGCACGCCCCCGCGGCCCCTACCTGAGGCGCCAGAGCCCGCGGGGCCAGCGCCGTCCTCAGGCCGCTTCGGAGCGCGAGCATGGTGCGGTCCTGAGCGCGCTGGAAGACGGCCGCCGGGCGCTGGGAAACGCGCTCACCCCGCTTCCTGGTGCGCGCGCCAGCTTCGATTGGGTCCGTGCTGGACTGGGCGGGGCTCGGCGGCGTGGCTCCGCCCTTCCCCGTAGGCGTCAGAGGACGCTGAGCTCGCGGTTTTGTTTCCCATCCCGGGCCAGCACCTCGTCTCCCGAAAGGCTCTAACCCTCCAAAATGTAGGGCGTGGCCTGGATGCGTCTGGGGTGAGGTGAACTTGTAGCAACCACCAGCGAGTCTTCTCCTTTATCACAGAGTACTTACTCTGCATCCCCATTGTAACTCCAAACCGAATCCCCAGCATGGCCTGGGAGTCTCTGAACAAAGATGGGGTAATTTTCCTGGAGCCCAGAAGAGTGGGCCCGAGGGCCTGAAAGTCACACGTGGAGACTGAAATAATTTTGTGTGATGCGAAAGTTGACCTCTGACGGACTCCAATTTTTGGCCCCCAGAACTTCAATTGCAATTTATGTTTTTCTAGTGCGTGTTTGTGTTCTCTGTGAAACATATTCTAGGTTTCATGACTTTCCAACTAAGAGTTAGAGAAACCATTATACACTGCTTTCATTGGGTCTACTGTTCACAAACATTAAATAGCTAAATAAATAATCACAATAATTTCCCTGACAATCGCCTCTTGGCCACTTTACTAATGTACACTAAGCTAAATTATTTACTGGTCATCAGGGATTAAAACGGTTTTAGCGTCATAAACTTGGAAATTCTGTTAGCCTTTAAACTCCTAACGACTTTATTATGCTTAGCAAACACATATAGCTCTAAAAACAAGTTACACTGGACAAATGCTATCAAAATATAAAGGTAAGTTATTGAAAAACAGGCGTGCTTCTTTAGGTATTAAATGGCAATTTAAGGTGTAAGACATTCCAAGCAGTGATGAGCATGAAAGGAATTTTTGATGTATTTGCAGCAACTTTAGAGTATGATATCTATGCCTTTTATTGACTAAATCATCACGAGCCCTGACAGTCTGGTCCTTTGCTCCGTTCTCTTATGAACAGTGAAGGTGAGATGCAGCTTTTACCATGCAAGTGACCAGAAGCTTTGGGCTCAGTCAGTAGACTGCTTTGGAGTATGCACACACCTCTGCTCTACTGGGTAAGGTCTCAGAGAAACCTGAGACCAATGGCTAATGGAGGTGTCTATTAACATATTAAAAGCATACACTGGCCTGGCTCCTTAGCACTTCTCATCCCAAATCCTTTAAACCACCGCAGCCCTGAGCTTCACTGCCCTTCCCCCACCTCCCCTTTCCTATAGAACCTCAACTATCTTGGCTAGATGCTATCTTGCTTGGTTCTCTTCTTGGCTTCTCTTTGTCCCTTGTCTTCTCTCTCCTGCCCCCTCATTTCTTCCCCCCTGTCTCTTCTCCCTTCTCATGGCCCTGTCTATTCTGCCTGCCATGCTCAGCCTGGACCCTTCCAGATGCCATTGGCTCTTCTCTCCCTCATACCCACAATAAAACTTTCTCCTTAACCATACTAGGAGTGGTCATGTCCTCATTTTCATTTCAAAGAGTACATACCTACTGAATTGCTGTGCACATATGTGCACATAATGCTCCAATGCATATCCATTGAATTGCTGACTTCTAAGTCACATGCATATTAATCTTAACTAAATACTATCAAAATAGGTTATAAATTTATACTCTTCAAATACCCTTGTGTAAGGCTTTTCTGACCATGTTATTTTTCATTTAGTCTGGTTTTTGTGAAAATATATTTGTTCACCTCAAAAAACAAATAGGTGCCTGGTGCAGGATAGTTGACTTATGATGCTGGCAAAACAACAATGTCCTTGGTGGCATTCTTGTTTGATTTTTGTCCAAAGGTTAGAATTGTGCAACTGTGCAACTGTGCAGACAGAAGCAGTAGGAAGGGACAAACATGCCAGACGAACATGGCAAACATGGCTCTGGCAGGTCTTGCCCTTCCCATTTATTCCCTTTGCCTTGCTAGAAACCATTAGAATGTGTTCCTAAAGCTAGCCACCTTATTTTGGTGACTTCCTCCTCCTGTGGCTGATGTCCAAGGTCCAGCTATCAAAGTATTGAAGTCCAACAATCAAAAGCTCCCTTTGGCTTACCTAATTAACATGCCCAATCAAAATTAAACACCCCATCCAAACATGGGGGGAGGGTGTCCCCTTGTTCCTTTATAAACTGCCATTTTCCTATGTGCCACTGTAAGACTTTCGTGGGGAGCCCTCCCCACTTTAGTCTCGAGAAGGTGATGCCCAAAAACCATGGATAAACCATCTTGATGTAAAAACATGAGGTAGTTTAACGGCAGAGCTCCGGGCCGATGCGTACCTCACACAGGAGGTAGAGGCACCAACCCGGAGGCTCAAAAACTAGGGGTTTTTATAGGGTCAGGATTGGGGGCTTAGGAGAAATTGGCGTGATTAGCTCATTTAAACATCAGCAAGGTGGTTACAAGTCAGCAGAATTGTACATGCAGGCTGGGTGTCTAGAAATTCCAGGGGCTGGGGGCTTATCAGGGAGGCCAATACATCTGGGTGATGTACAACTTCAGGGNCTTCAAACTATGCAGGGGGAGGCGCCGTCCTGCCAGATGGCTGTGGAGTCAGCCAGGATAGAGTCAGCCAGGATAGTCAAGGCCAGTTCCTGCACTCCTGTTCCTTATCTTTATGGTCAGATGGCTTCAGTTTCAAGGAGGGCCTAGGACTGTTTTTCTAAGGCAGTTTCTAACTTTGAGCTTTCCTATTAGGAAACTTCTATAACTTACAATTCTAGAACCTTAAATTTACCTAATCTTTTAAAAGCTGGGGCTCCACTCCACATCTGTGTCCTCTCCTCACTCTCCAGAGACATCTTCTGTCCCTGGGATAAAATATCCCTCCCCTGCTCCCTTGTTCCTTTCTCCCTACTCCTTCATCCCTATTTTCTGTCTTTGTCTCTTATTCCCTGCCTTTTTGCTCCCTATGGCAAACAAATCTGTGTGCTAAGGACTTGGCCTTGGGGTGTCTTTAAGGTGGATCTTCCCCTAGCCCAGCCTGGAGGAGGCCAGTGCACGGAGGACTCTGGATGCTCACCTTCTGGATCCATATGGCTCCATATAGTTCTTTCAGAACTATATTCTAAGGCCACTAGATGGTGACATAGGATAACTTTTTATTTCTCTAGGCATTATCTCCGATTCCCTCCTCTGCCCCGCCCCCCCAAATTGGGGATTGAACCCAGCGTTTCAATGAATGCCAGACAATCGTACTGTCAACTGAGTTCTTATAAGTTAAACTAAAAGTATTTAGAGTAGAGTCAATTTTGTGTGTGTGTGTGTGTGTGTGTGTGTGTGTGTATGTGTGTGAGATGCTTAATTTCAGTAAAGCTAAATTACTATCACAATGTTTATGAGTTGCTTTATTGTATTTAAAAGGAGCTTGTAATAGAGGTAAGCTTGATTTTCATTCAATGTCCCTTTAACAAGTTTATGAACTCCTTTGAGGATCTTGTAGTAAAGATAAAAATCAATTTTCATTAATAGTGTCCTGCTTATATCACCAAAGTATCTTTGGTGTGTTGAATATGAGACAAAATGCTGTGTGGAAGGAAAAAGACCAAGGCTCTTTTTTGCTGATAGCTTTTTTAGTATCAGTGGTAGGAAAGATTTATGAATATCTTAAGTATTTAATGAAAGTATGTTTTTCATTTCTATTGAAATATTTTGTTACCAAAACATAAAAAAAAAAATGTATACTTACTGTGTATTTTTGTACGTTTAGAATACCCCTTTGGGTTTCTTTGGAATTTGGATTAAAAGTGAACTTTAGTGCCAGTGACATTTTAAGACCTGAAGACATGAATACAGTAATTTGCTAGAGCTCTTGATTACTCTTTCACTCTGTTTCCTACGTGTGGACTTTTAGAGACATTTTCTGGACCCTTTGTAGTTTTTGATTACCGTTATTAAATATAATAACTTGTCTTTTTTAGTCTATTGTAGATTTACTTATCTTTCACGGATTGCTCTTATAATATCAGAATGAAGTCATTATAGTTTATTTTCAATATTGTATTGAAGGGAGGAGCATTAATGGAAGGGGCCTACTGCATCTTTCCCATTTTTCAGAAGCTCCAGGGTGCTGCCTAGGATTTCTCCATACATTTCGCGTTCAAACGTCGCTGTGTCTTCCATGAAGGCAGACACGGTTTATGAGAAATCAGAACTTTTACGATTAAAATTGGTGTTGGAAAAGATTCCCAGTTGCAGTTTCCGTGTAGCTCTGTAGTGCTACTTGGGAGTCTCTCTGGTGCGGCTGGGAGTGCTCCAGTGTAGCTCTGTGAGTGCTCCTGGGCGTAGCCTCCAGAGCCTTCCTCACATGTCAAGCCACCAAGCCATTCAACAAAGTATTCTCCAGAGATATTAAGCAAGTTAGTGGCACAGCCATATCTAATGGGATCAGTGAACGTCATAAAGCCAGCTTCTAAGCTTTCTCACAAAATTTCTGACCATACTACCCCCTCCTGCTTTTAGGGAGACATACTTATCTGGCCCTACTTGAAGGTCTTCCTTGTACCCTGGAGGTTGTGACTCAAATATAGATGCCAGAGATCTCCTTTTGAGGCTCTGGCTCCAAGATGCTCTTGGAACATTTGCCCGTGTACTTACTCAGGAACAAGATAAATAGAACAAGATAAGCTTACAAAGGTAAATAAGATTTGGTGGGCTAGGGGAGCTGGCAGCAGATCAGGTTAAAAGCCTACTATATGCTTAGGAAATGGCAGCACATATAAGACTGGGGACCGCATGTGGTATGCAGCTTGAGGAAAAGATATAACAAAGATTGGAGTTATCTCTGCCCTACACAGTGGCTTATACTGATGGACAAAGAATAGTATGGAGAAATGATCTAAGAATAAAGTATTAAGACTTCCCTTTCTTAGAAAAGTTCATTCATGCAGAGATACTGTGGTCTTACGTTCCTACCAATTTTTCTACTATACAATTTTATCATTTGTCTCAATTTATTAAATTGACGTGTCTCAATTTAAATTCAACTTCTCTGATTTCTTGTGGATTGACTGTCTTTTAAGCTATGTCATTTTAACGTCCTGGTTTATTACATTTGTTCAATTTTCAGTCATTATTTTTCTTACTGATTTGAAGACTTACTGAAGATGCTGGACAGAGAAACCCAGTGACAACAGAAATAAGATAATGACCTTCAATGTTGGCTTCTTGTATAATCCACACGTTTAGTGACTCGGAAGGGCAGAGGATTATGGCTAGAAATTCACATAAAAATAGTTTGTGTGTGTGGGTGAGATGTATTGTTTTATGCTCTTTATGATACAGGGTTATTACAAGAAAAAATATACAAATGTTTATAATGGGGACTGATACCGAATTGTGGTTTCTCTTTAAACCAGATGTACTTGACATAGGAACTTATTGGAAAACTGATTTTTATCTAAGTTGAAGTTTAACTCAAACAGGTAAGCTAAGACAAAAAGATTAGAATATAATTGGCCAACAGAATAGATTTATTTTATTATTGCCCACAAGTCGATTTTTGTTTGCTAACTCACTTGAATAGAAGGGAGAATATTATTTTGCCCTCCACCTTTCAGAAAGATAGAGTCTACAGAGAGTCTTCCCGGTAGGAAGTATGAGTTGTGGGAAGAATTGTATCTTTAGAGCATGTATTCTTAGATTTCATAGAGCATGCATTTCTTAGATTTCTGGTTTTGAAACTGAGTTGTGTGACCTTATAAGTTACAAGACATTTTGTCTTGATTGTTGGTTGGTAAAAATGATACTATTTCTTAAGGTGATAGTGATAATTAAATGAGATAATTTTCACTACCTTTCCCTATAGAAGTACAGCCATGTGTCATTTAATGATGGACATTCTAAGAAATGTTGAGATTTTTATACTTGAATGATCATAGAATATATTTGCCAATTAAATTCACTATTTCATTAGCCCATTTATTCTATGGGATTCCTGTGTTTTATATAGTCCGCAATTAACAAAACCATTATAGCGATGTGACTGTATTCATTTAATAAGTTTCTACACTGATATTATAGAATAATAGAACTAATGGCATCAATTAAATATCCAAGTGTTTAGGGGACACATTTGTCATCAACATACAGAAAGCTTTGTTTTACTTGTAAAGTATGCACACATCACTATTTTGAGAGGAGATAAGTAGAAAGTTTGGGAGTTTCAAACAGGATTTAGATAATTATGTTTTCTGACTTGATCATGGGAGAGGAGACAATGGTTGCTGCTGCCTCTGCTTGTAGTCATTGCTGGGAAGGTGGTTCCATGAGTGTGGGATGTGAATATATTCTCATCCTTAGATTACACATAAGAGGACCAAGGCTAAAGTTTAGAACTAGGATTCAGGTCTGGCTCCTGGCCCAGGCCCTTTTATCTCAGCTTTCCCTTTTGCTAAGCTGGGCCTAGGCCTAGTGTGATCTTTCTTAGTCTGCAAGACAAAGAATGTCAGGAGTCACCATTCTGAGTAATATTGATATGGGATTATTTTTTACTCTCTGAAGTCCCTGGATTAGTGTCCCTACCATGGCACTTATCAGCATTGTTTGCCTTTTCAGTCATATCATTCAGAAAAAGAAATTCAGTAGCCCGATGATCGGAAGAAGCAATCATTCAGAGGACTTAATGTCCTCAGGGAAAAAAATTCGTTATCGATGCTTGTTTCTTTAGAGTACTAAGATTTAAGGGCTAGAGAAATGAGTCTGTGGTTAAGAGCACATGCTGTTCTTACAGAGGACCTGAGCTCAGTTCTCAGCACCATATCAGGTAGCTTGTAGTCATCTGTACCTCCAAATCCCAGAGCCCCAGCACCTTCTTCTGGCCTCCACTGATATTTGCAGTCATGTGCACACACACACATAAATGAACACCCACCCCCCTTAAAGAGTAAACCTTTAGAAAATGAAGCAATGTATGTTTTTGCTACCCAATACAGAAAGTTTCAGCATGTTGAACAGAAAATCCAAACTACTTACCAGTTCTCTGTGTGCTGGCTCCTACTTTCCTTTCTTCGCTTCTTTCTCTCAGCTCACTACATTCCTGCCTACTGCCTCCCTGCTGGGCATTTAAACTCATTTCTTCTGAGAACTTTAATTTGCACACCTTCTGGCACCTTTCCCTGCAGTGTTCTTTTTCTTGTCCTGGCTTTGATCTTTCTCACTGTCTGGCTTTGGATAAAGAATCATCATCACAGAGTGACTACCTCTAGCTAGACCCTGGTACTCCACTCTCTGCCCTCCTATTTTGTTCTTTTTAGCCAAGGTTATGCTCTTTAGCTGTGTCTCTTATATAATTAATTCTTCAGGAACATTGCCTACATGAAAGCAGGTATGCTGTCTTGTTAACCACGGACTTTCACATAGGTAGTGTTTGGCGTACAGTTAAATGAGTATTTCCTGTGTGTCAGATGCTGGTTGTGACTAGATTGAAGAGAGATCACTCTTTAGGGGATTTAAAAAAAAAAAAACACAACATTTTTATCTATAAAATGATGCTTTAGCTTAAAGGCAATTATGGAATCAGACAAACCAAATGAGAGTCAAATATGATGGTACGGGCTTGTAATCCTAACATTTAAGAAGTTGTCCTCGTTAGGGTTGCTATGGCTGTGATGAATCACCATGACCAAAAGCAACTTGCGGAGAGAAGGGTTTAGTTGGTTCACAATTACACATCATAGACCATCAGAGCAAAGGAAGTCAGGACAGGAACCCAAACAGGGCAGAAACTGGAGGCAGGAGCTGAGGTACAGACAATGGAGGGCTGCTGTCTTGTTCCCCAAGGCTTGCTCAGCCTGCTTTCTTATAGAATCCGGGACCAACAGCCCTGACCACCAGGCCCTCTTCCTTCAGTTAGGGATAGAGAAAATGCCCTACAGGATTATCTACAGTCAGATCTTATGGAAGCAGCTTTTCAATTGACATTTCCTCTTCTCAGATGACTATAGATTGTGTCATGTTGACATAGAACTAGCCAGCACAGAAGTAGGGGCAGGAGGATAGGTGCTTGAGGAAATCATTAGCCACACAGTGAGTTCTAGACTAGTCTAGCCTGCCTAAGACCCCTTTTCAAAAAAAGCAAGCAAGCAAGCAAACAAACAAACAAAACAAACTGAAGACCAAAAAAGGACAAACAAATGAGACTGTTGTCATTTTTTCCAAATGATCCTGATGTGTCACAACAGTCCAGGTTCTCCTAGGTGACCCTACTATGTCCTTCTTTTGCAGACACGTGGCCTGCAGGATTGGTGAGGATGAGTGCACTATAGCCTTAGTTCCCCAGAGCATCATGGACCTCTTCTGAATGGGATTTGGAGTATAGAGAACTCCTCACATACTTGCCAGTACAACAGAAGCAAAACCAGGACACTGCATGTCCTCCCTGCCCAGGGCGTGGGATGATGCTGTGTCTAAAAGCGAGACTCACATCAACCCTTTCCAAACGGTGGAGACTAAGTGCATGCTTGCAGTTGTGATGAAATGATCCTGCACTGCTGACAGAACAGGGAAGGGCTGGCTATGGCAAAATGCCTGGGAAGAATAAACTTAGAGGGAGAAAGGCTTATTTTGCTTTATGCTTTTAGGGGAGTTGGGGTATGGTTGCTTAGCACAGTTGCTCTTTGGACTGTCATGAGCTAGCACATTATGGTGGAAGAAAGCAGCTCACTATGTGGTGGCTAAGAAACAGAGATGGAGGGTGATTCCAATATGCCTTTCAAGGGCACAAGACCAGAGATGTATTTTCTCCATCTAGGTCCTACTTCCTAAACTTTCTAGCACCACTCAGTAACCCTGTCAATTGTTGGTGAAAGGTTCAGCTGATGAGATGGGGGAGGGGCACCATTCTAGGTCCAAACCATAACAAGTAGCATGATATTTCCTTAATGTAGGCAATAAGGATAATAAATTATTCCTTTCTATGCATGATATCAATTCTAAAGAAGATGATGAAAATATAAAGGCTAATAAAAAGCATCAGAATATATTGGCAATTTTTTATTAGGGCAAATGTTTCCATGTCTAAAATGACCTCATTTAAGTAAAGATACTGCAAGTGTCTTTGTTAAATAGGAAAAAAAATTTGAGATAAATATGAGTAAATTATTAATAACATTTCAGCATATAAACCTGAGGTATTACAACTTTTAGTATGCAGATCTATTGTTTTCTAAGTGAGTGACTGATGATTAATACAGACAACACAATTATAGTTTTTCATATGAAAGAAATTAATGTTTTTATGAATCCCATTTGATATTATGAAATAAACTACTAGAGCAAAAATCATCTCAGGCAAAAAGACAAGATTAAAAAGGTTCATATATTTATTAATAATTTAAAAATATGGTCACAAACTTGGAAATATGATCTCATTGAACAAAGGGTTGTCTTACAGAAGAGGTATTCTGAAACAAATGAAGAACAAAGGTCTTGATCCAGTGACTAAGTGTCTTTGTTACAAAGGATCTCATTGAAATTGATACTAGTCAAAACAATAAGGCATTTCAGCTTATGAACCAAAGAGTCTTCAAAGATTTCATTGGGACAAAGTAACATTATTTTTAAATTAATTACTTTTAATGTAGGGGGGGGGATGAACTCTATTTTTCCATGTAGAGATGGGTTTAATAAAAGGCCCTCCATGGGCTTTAAAATACACAGTAAATTAACTTACCACTTCAAATAAAAGCTGAAATAATTCTCTAGAGAGAATTGAAGCACTGGCCACTGACACATCTCACATCAGCTACTAAAACAGTCAGTAGGAAACTATTTCAGTGGTGAAAATGACCAAGGAATAAGGAACATGTTTTGCTGAGCATCCAGGTAGTTGACACTTTCCCGAACTGGAAAGACATTTCATAAGATACATAAAGTTATCAGATGTATCAAACTGGTTCTAAAAATAACTCTTGCCTCCTGAAATAGCTCACCAGCAGACACGACTCTGGGATCTTCATGGGCTCGACGTCTCCCAGCTGCCCGAGCATCTGCGTTCTCAGACCACCACAGAACATGAACTGCAGAAGCAATCAAAAGCTGTTTAATTTGCACATTCATACAGAGAAATTAAGTTTTAAAAAGTCCAATGATTTCAAGTTTAAAGAGTGATACTAAGTGTTTCAGTGGAGTCAGAGACTTGGCAGGGAAGGTTTTAGGTTAACTAGTCAGACTGGTTTTATCGATGAAAAGAAACAGGCTTGAAAAGCAAAGTAAAGTAAGATAGATAAAGGAATTCGTGACCCAGTATGACTTCCTACTATGTTTTGTGTTGTTTTTCCATCTCCTGCTGCACTGAACTTGGTAACGACTGCGTAAGGGCCATCCAGGTGGTACTGGTTTTGAGGGTATACAGAGGCCAGCTGAGACTTGGCCCTGTGTAGCTGGGCTGGAGTCCCTGAAGAACATCCAGGAAAGGCCACTGGTGAGGATGCAGCTTCAGTTGCAGCAGAGATATTGGAGATGCCAGGAGAGTGGGATCATTACCAAGGACAGTGGCAGCTGTGGTTCCGAGTGGGCCAAGGGGTAGAAGCTGTGAGGGCTGAGGTTGGCAGGACTAGAGGTGTGGAGCATCCAAAGCCCCTTGCTGCTCAGAAGGTCCTTGAGTAGGCCCCAGATGTCAGGCACTGAACTTTTTATACTGTTAGAATTTTGGGTTTGCTTTGGATTTAATAGATACTGTGCCCTGGTTCATCCATCTAGGATAAGAAAGTAGCTTCTTTTTGATTATACAAGAGCCCACATTTAAGGGACTTTGGATATTTTAAAGAGATTGAGCTTTTAAAGGCTGTGTGGCTTTTAAAGTTATTCTAGGTTCTGTACTGTGGTAATAGTAACAATACATATTGGGGACTGTACTGGCTGGTTTTGTGTGTCAACTTGACACAAGCTGGGGTTATCACAGAGAAAGGACGCTCCCTTGAGGAAATGCCTCCATGAAATCCAGCTGTGAGGAAATTTCTCAATTAGTGATCAAGGAGGGAGGAGGGCCCAGCCCATTGTGGATAGTGCTATTTCTGGGCTGGTAGTCTTGAGTTCTATAAGAAAGCAAGCTGAGCAAGCCAGGGGAAACAAGCCAGTAAGCAGCATTCTTCCATCCAGGCTTCTGCATCCAGTCCTGCCTCCACATTCCTACCCTATGTGAGTTCCTGTCCTGACTTCCTTCAGTGATGAACAGCATTGTGGAAGTGTAAGCTGAATAAACCCTTTCCTCCCCAACTTGCTTCTTGGTCATGATGTTTTGTGCAGGAATAGAAACCCTGACTAAGACAAGGACAAACAAGAAAGGAAAGTATATTATCATGGTGTGTTTACATGTCAAGTTGACAAATGCGTCATTTTTTTTTTTTTTTTTAGTTTTTTCTTTCTCCTTTCTTTTTTTGTTAACTTGAGATGCTAAGAAGAGAGCCCCTCAGCTGAGGAAATGTGCCCTATCAGATTGGCCCACAAGCAAGCCTGTGGAGCAGTTTTCTTGATTACAGACTGGTGGGGACAAGTCCAGGCCGTTGGGGATGACGTTACTCTTGGCTTAAAGATGGACCTGGGTAGGGTAAGAAAGCAGATTCAGGAAACCACAGGGAACACGCTGGTAGCCGACATTTTTCCCTGGCTTCTGCCTCAGTTTCTGCCTTCAGTGTCCTGCCTTAAGTTGCTGTCCTGAGTTTCCTTCATGGTGGACTATTAACTGGAAGTATAAGCTGAAATAAACCCTCACATCCCCAAGTTGCTTTTGGTCCTGGTGTTTCATCACAGCAATAGAAACCCATTTAGGACAGGGAATATAGCTCAGTAGTAGAGCACTTGCCTACCATGCAGAAGGTCCTAGGTTCAATCCCTAGTACTGAAAATAATATATTTAGAGGAATAAAAGGATTATAAAAGGAATAAACTATTTCTTGAGGTTCTTGTAGTTGGTAAAATTTGCTCATTTTATGTGCCAGAGAAAAATAGAAGTTTATCATTTCAAAATAGTTTTAGTGTGTTAAATTATAAATAAGAGATGTTATATATTTATTTATATATGTTATATATAATTATAAGTATATATAATTATACATAAGAGAATCTTAAAAATTAAAATGTACAAGATCTTGTCGATAACATATAAACTGTAACCAACATATCTTAGAAGATGAATAAGTCACCAACATACACCGAAATTTAAAAAGAAATATATAGCGGTACCTCTGTTGAGCAATCCATACTCTGCATGGAACACACCAATTAGTTTAACGTAGCCTTGATGAGCATGGGCATTTACAGCCCTTTCAAATGCGTCACCCCATAGAGCTGGGCCACCAGGTTTCATCAGAAAAGTAGCCAGTTCATAGACTCCTAGATTTTGGAGAAAACACTTTTAATGATGATAGCCAAGGAATTTCTATTCACATTTATATTTACTTGGTTTCAGTAGAAGCCTGCTCTGCAGGCCCATATTTGAAGGATTGTGCATGTATACACATGTACACCAATTCAGTGATTACATTTGTATTATTTTCCATTAATTTTATGCCTAGAAACCCCTTGTCCATGTTTAAACTTATTTATGCTATTAAGATTACCCAGATGACAGAAAGTGAGGATGCAGTGGGAGCTGGAGAGATGCTTCTGCAGGTATGAGCAGGTTCTACTCTAGAAGAGGATAAGAGTTCAGTTCCTAGCACCCATGCCAACAAGTTTGGCAATTCCACTTAATCAATTCCTCCAAATGGTCAGTTTTGTAGGAAAAACATGTGGAGTAATTTAAAATTTAAAATGAAGTGTAATTTATAGATATATGTTCAATGTTTACTATAATACATCTCTATATAATAGTTTATATTTAAATATTAATATTGCTTTAAAATGATAACAATATCATATATGATCCCTCACTGCTCCATTCATAGTCCCTAGCTCTCACTTTGTAGTTTTCAACCTTTACTGGCCATGTGAAATTTTCTATAACATAGATAAGGTTTATAACTCCAAAACCCCTCAAGTGGGAAGGATTCATTGATCCTTACTTTTTAAGGATAAAGGAAAACTGGAGGTGATGGCCTATAGCTTTAACCCCAACACTCAGAGGCAGGAGGATCTCTGTGAGTTCGAGGCCAACCTGGTCTTTAGAGCAAGTTTCCAGGAGAGCTAGAAACCCTATTTCAGGAAAAAAAGATAAAGGATAAACAAAGAGATGCACTTTGGGGCTGGCGAGATGACTCAGCAGGTAGGCGCACTGACTATTCTTCCGAAAGTCTGAGTTCAAACCCCAGCAACCACATGGTGGCTCACAACCATCTGTAATGAGATATGCTTTCTTCTGGCATGTCTGAAGACAGCTACAGTGTACTTACATATAATAATAAATCTTAAAAAAAAGAGGTGCACTTTGTTTTATCTCAACAATCTCTTATGTCCACAAGTCAAAAGAACTCTCCCTCAGTCCCAAGGCACATTAGAACTTAAAATATGTACTTTCAGTCATGATAATTCATGGTGCCTAAGACAAACTCACCTTCCTTCGGAGGTATTCCTATTTTGCACCATGGTACCAAGTAGGTAATTTCACTCTCTTGTTTATCAATGAGAGGCAAATTTGGAATGAGGAATCGTTCTTGCCATTCCTCATCCTTGGCCAAGGTTTTGTATACTGCAGCACGGTGAGCAAAATTATCTGCAGTAGGAAAACATCGAGAAAAGTTCTTTTTTTTTTTTTCATTTTTTTTTTTTAAAGAATTGGTTTAATAGCTATGCTTCTTTGGATCACTCCCAGATCATTAATGTGGAGCATGCAAGTACACCATATTGTGGATCTGGGGACAGCCATCTGAGGAGATGTGACATCGGCATCAAGTTGCTCCTCATCTTTAGGGTAAAAGAAAGGGAAGCAACTATTGCACTGACATTGAATGGGTTTCACCGGGTCTTTGAAGGAAACCGTGGACAGGAGCTAAGTTTCTCAGTCTGTGACATGGTAAATAATGTCAGCTATCAGGTTTGCGGCTTACAACAGCTTTTAGCACTTCTCTATGGACTAGACTTATTATTTAACGGTGTCAGCTAAAAGATAAATTCTACTTTGGTAGTGATGGTAGATGGTCAAGTTATATCTTGAATACATGTTAACCTAAGTGAAACTTGAATGGACTTGATATCTTTTCCTTTGAACAAGTAACTTCCCTTGTGCTAACCCTTACTGTGCTAATTCTCTCACTGTGATCACCCAACATTTCTCCCCAGCATTCATTTCTCTGCTTTCTAAGACACGGAAACAGACAGACATGTTTACCAACGTGTGGGCCTACTACTGTATTTATTGTAAAGACCTCAGGAGACTAAGGTTAAGTATTTATATAGTTTATTTGAGGGATACGAAATAACACCTGTCTTACAGCCTAAAGTGACACAAACAGGAATTACGTTTCCCAGTGGGTCAAGGTTTAACATGAACCACATTTGAAGCATAAGCTGTATTACGAGTGTTTTCCATCTTTCAAAACAGACAAACAAAATCCAACCAAACCCAAAGCATACCCATGTCATCCATAGAATGAATCTTTTCTCACTGAAGAACTGTGTGAACATTAATTGAACATAGAGGACCAAACACTAAATTAATTATTAAGAGTTTGCTGAACATGCTTGAATCCCAAATGTAGTCTATTAATACAAGATTTTACAAGTTAACCATCATTCTTGAGTAATTTCGTGACTTGGTCTCCTTTTTCAAGGCAGTGTAGCTTCAGTAGGAGGACACCTAGTAATGTTAACGTAAAATTCTTTTAATTCTTAAAGTAGTAGGGCAGTGAATTCTGTAACATTCTGGGATGTAGAAATGAACCAAAATTAATCGGAGCTGAGAGGAGGTCAAAAGTTGACTGCCATCCTCTCTCAACCTCCATTTTCACAAAGCCCTGAATGTGTGAACTGTTTCCACTAAGATGTTGCTAACCAGGTCTAGCTAGCATCAGCTACTTCTCTCATTCTGTGATCTTAATTGGGTTTTGTGAGCAGTTTTAACTCTTGCATTAAATCAGTGTTCCAATAAGTCACTAAGTTTTTGAGAATAGTAGTCTAAAATTTAATTAATTGATAGCTCATAATTTCCCAACTATAATGTTAGATTTTGGAAATAGGTTGTAAAGATGGACCAAGAAGAATGGTCCTGAATTTACTTTTTGGTTCTGTATGCTTTAAAAAAATTCTCCTTCATCTGTATCTATACTAATGTATAGCCATCTAAAACTCATGCAGCATCTATGAGAATAAAAATCTATATTAAACACTTGAACTGGGTAACTCATACCATATTTCCAAATATGGAATACAGTGTTTATTCTGCCTCCAAATCCTACACTCCAATATCCCACCAATTCAGAGTGAGCTGTCCGAAGATGAACATTTTTCTTAAAATTGTACAGGAACTCTTCCACATTTGCGGGCTTAAGGTAATAAGTACAAAATTCATAGAATGTTCCTTCTTGTTTGTGGCCAGAAGTGAAAGACGAGCACACCTGAGGGAAGATAAACCAAATTTCAGCATTTGAGGGATGGCAAAACTTAGACATCGTTCCAATCAAATCTGGGGCTGAATCAGAATCCCTGTTTCCACTTCTCTTTTCAACTCTCCATAGACGTGTTTTAGTAGATTCAAAGATATCTACTGTTAAGCATGTGAGTTCTCCTTCACTAACCTTCCCATGGAAAGTTGCCCCAGACTAAGGCAGTGCTATCTTAGAAAGTCTCCTGTGCCAGAGAATGAGTTAGGATTTGTTGTTGGTGTTATTTTTGTTTTGTTTTGTTTTGTTTTTTTTCAAGACCGGTCTCTCTGTGTAGACCTGGTTGTCCTAGAACTCACTCTGTAGTCTAGGCTGGCCTAGATTTCATAGAAATTCACCTGCTTCTGCCTCCCTAGTGCTGGGGGATTTAAGGCAAGGGCCACCACTGCCTGGTGATATTCCCATAATTTGTTTTCCCTTATATTCTTTTAATCCATAGTGTATGTGAGTAGAGCTCATATCTGAAAGAACTTTGTAGACTGCATATCTTTGGGCATACACAATGATCATGTTTACCCAAAGAAAAATGGCTTTTTGTTTTGTTTTTCGAGAAAGAATTTCTCTATGTAACAGTCCTGTCTGTCCTGGAAGTCTGTAGACCAGGTTGGCCTCAAACTCACAGAGATCTGCCTGCCTCTGCCTCCTGAATGCTGGAATTAAAGTCATATGTTGCCATGCCCAGTTTAAAGAGAACTTTTCTTAAAAAGAGAAATTGCTATTCAGGTCAAATAATTGTTCCTACATTCAGCAAAAATAGAACTAGAATGTAGACAATGCACTAGGATGCTATTGGTCCAACTGCACCACAAATTTGGTAATAGATCAGTGGTCCTCAACCTCCCTGACGCTGAGACCCTTTAGTACAGTTCCTCATGTTGTGGTGACCTGGACCATAAAATTATTTTGTTGCTACTTCTTAACGGCAATTTTGCTACTTTTATGAATAGTAATATAAATATCTGATATGGAGGATATCTGAAATGTGACCCCAAAGGGGTCATGACCCACAGATTGGGAACTACTGAAATAGCATGGATGCTAAAAAATCATTTCTTGAATTGGAATCACTATTAGTTTCTTATGAGAAATATAAAGTGAAGATGGGCTTTAATGCATTCAGTTATATCAACGTGGTAGAAACGCCTCTCAAGGTTTTTGTTTTTTTGGTTTTTTTTTTTTTGTAACTATGTAAGTTTCTGCTTTTTGTTCTGAGAGCACTTTTCCCTAGGAAATACTCTGTTGGAAATTACCTTGAGTATGTGTCTGTACATATGCACACACATATGTGTACATATACTGTATGACATCATACTATAAAAACCCATCTTATTTTCAAGTTGGGTTATCATGCACCCATTTCATGAAGTTAATAATACAAGAAAAATCTGCTAAAGCACATCAAATGAATATAAAACTAGAAAAAAATCACTGTATACATTGACAACTTAGTCTGAGTAGAACAAGAAATATTTTTTTTTTCTTTATAAGTTTTTGCTTATGAAACACTACTTTATTTAAAGCTTAATACAATTTTCTCCCTTCAGTGCATTCCATTGATTTCTACTCTAAGCTATATTATCACTGCTTGTCTTAGTTAGAGTTTTATTGCTGTGAAGAGAAACCGTGATTATAGAAACTCTTATATGGTAAACATTTAACTGGGGCTGGCTTACAGGTTCATAGGTTTAGTCCATTGTCATCATGGCAGGAAGCATGGCAGTGTCCAGGCAAACATGGTGCTAGGAAGAAGCTGAGAGTTCTACATCTTGGTACACAGGCAGCAGGAGGATACTGTGAGCCACACAGGGGGGCAGGTAGCTTGAGCATATAAATGATCTCAAAGCCCACCCCAACAGTGGCACACTTCCTCCAACAGGCCACACCTATTCCAAAAAGGCCATACCTACTCCAAAAAGGCTAGCTACTCCCTATGAGCCAAGCATTCAAACACATGAGTCTATGAGGGCCATACCTATTCAAACCACCATATTCTACTCCTTGGCTCCCATAGGTTCGTAGCCATAACATGATGTAAAATACATTTCCACATAGTCTATCACAGTCTCAAACAATGTTTAAAAGTCCAAAGTTCAAAATCTCTCCTGAGATTCACACAATCTCTTAACTGTAATCCCCCATAAAATAAAAATAAATAAAAACACCAGATCACTTACTTCCAACATATAATGGCACAATAGATACATTACGGTTCTAAAACATAGGAAGGTGAGCATAGTGAGGAAATATTGGACCAAACAAGATCGAAAAACCAGCTGGGCAAACTCCAAACTCAGCCTCTCTATGTTTGATGTCAGAGCTCTCTTCAGATCTCCAACTCCTTTCAGCTTTGTTGACTGCAACACACTTTTATTTTCTCTTGAGTTGATTCCACTTCCTGTTAGCCATTTCTTCACTGGTTATCCCATGGTTCAGGCATCTATAACATTTTTGGGGCTCCATCTTTATGGCTTCAAACAATGGCCCTTCTTGGCCGCCATGCAGAGAAACCCTGGGCATANACCTGGGCTCAGAAACTTTCCTCAATTGCAGAGGGAGATCTCACATGTTTCTTCTATTCTTGATTCAGAAACCAGAACCACATGGTCAAAGCTGCCAAATTCTGCAGCTTCCTCGGGCTGGGTCATGGCTCAATTACATCTTTACCAACTTTCTGGATACTGTGGTTTCCTAAGCTTGGATGTCCTTGAACTTGCTCAGAAGACTGACCTTGAACTCAGAGATCTGCTTGCCTTTGTCTCCTGAGTGCTAGGGTTAAAGTCATGTACCACCATGCCTGGACCTAAACTCTTCTTTAATTCCTTCTTACAAGATGGAAACGTAGCTGTGTGGGATCTTGCATTGAGGTTTCCACTCTCTGTATTCATTTAATATCTTGAGTCTGTTTATCCCCTCGAACACAGGAGTTAGCTCTATTTCACTTCCTGGTGCCCCCATTCTTCTAGAATCATACATTTTGTATTTTTCCTTGTTCAGCTTGCTCCACTTCATCAAAATGCTCTTTATAAGAGTGAACATTAGTAAACATATGACAGAGTCTATTCTAGGCTATTTTAAGATTTCCTTTACCAAGGCAATTAATCCAAACTCTTCACTTTAGCCTCAGGCAATCTTTTTGGACAAGGGCAAAATGCAACCAAATTCATTGCCAAAATACCCCAAGAACAGAGAAGTACCCCATTTCTGGTACTAACTGGTAGGGTTTTATTGTTGTGAAGAGATACCATGACCATGGAAACTTTATACAGAAACATTTAACTGGGGCTGGTTTAAAATTTCAGAGGCTTACAGTTTAGTCCATGTCATTATGGCAGGAAGCATGGCAGCATCTAGACAGACATGGTGCTAAGGAAGGAAACTGAGAATACTACATCTTGATCCGTAGTCAGCAAAGGAAAACTATGTGCCACACTTGGCATAGTTGAGTATATGTAAGACTTCAAAGCCCATCTCCA
The DNA here is from genome assembly GCF_900095145.1 of Mus pahari. NCBI lineage: Eukaryota > Metazoa > Chordata > Mammalia > Rodentia > Muridae > Mus > Mus pahari. The sequence continues at coordinate 7,109,088 of NC_034595.1, read as the reverse complement.
CAGCGACACACTTCTTTCAACAAGGCCATGCCTACCCTAATAAGGCCACTCCCTATTGGCCAACCATTCAAACATGTGAGTCTATGGGGGGCATACTTATCCAAACCACCACACTGCTCACACCAGTAAACTTCCTATAAAAATCTGCAGGCATCTCTGCACTTGATGGACAGTTTTTTGTATGTGTGTGCTTTAAACCAAAATCTACTAATGAGATCATTAGAACAAGTGCTTACTATCTATAGTTTAAAAATGAATAAAACCTCAGGAAGTGGGTCAGTGGCATTCACAATATTTTATAGGTTGATTCAAAGAGTGAGTGTGTATTTGGAGAATGCAATAATTTTCAAGGTCACAAACTTTTATTATTTCCTGGACATGATACACAGGAGGAAAGCTACCCAGAGGAGGAAGTGTGTGAGTGACTAGATAAAATCGTTTTCCAGATTTCTGTTGCAGAGTCAGAATTACAATGGTGGAAAGTCATACACTTCATTATGTCCAATTTAAGTCTTGATCTTGCCAGCACTGACTCATTAAAGAGAACGTTGATTTAAAAATCAGAAACCAAACAAAGTCCGAGAAATATTGTAAGGAAATAACTGGTGACGTTGCAGGACAGCACTAGTAGCCTTTAGTTTCTTCTCTTAGGGTTTACTGGGTTCTAGAGGAGGGTAACCTGATTTTTCTTCCTCCACTAGGGTAAGTAAAAGTCTGAACCAAAATACTGAGTTTATTCCCTGGATAAGCTAGTGCTCAACAGTTAGGGCTGAATGGTGGGCTCCCTTTGGTGACAGTCTCATCACACCTTAGTCCAGTTTCAAGAAGCTCCAATCCGGCCCTGACAAAGTTCTCCCATGTCACAATGTGGGTTACCTGGGAAGCGCTAACAGACTGGGCAATACTCTAGCACCCCACTCTGCTCCGCCCACTTTCCTTCTGGCAACCCCTGCAGGTAGCCCCTACCTGATGTGCCAGAGGCCTGGAGGCCAGCATCCTCCTTAGGCCGCTTTGGAGCGCAAGCATGGCGCGGCCTGCGGGAAGACAGACGTCCGGTGCAGTTCCTGCTTTCTGCTGCCTGCTCCCACTTGGTTTGATCCACACTGGACTGGGAAGGGGCTCTGTGGAGTGGCTCCGCGCTTCTCCCGGTAGCAGAGGACCCACTTTATGGTCTGTGGTGTTAGCTCTGATCCCCGGTTGCCTTTTGTTCTATAAGGTTCTGGCCCTGATGTCAGAGGTGATGTTGCAATGAGCAGAACTCTGAGCTTGGTGCAGTTCCACATTCTGGGGCTACCACTTTACACTTCCCCTTCCTCACGCCTCTCCCCGCCCCCACTCTGCCCGGGCAGGACAATAACACTCCAAAATGCTGGGAGAGGCATGGATCCTTGTGGGTGCTTTAAAATCTTGGGGTGGAGGTGATCTTCTTGTGATATTGCTCAGGAGCCTGCACCTTCATCACAGAGCACTCTGTATCCCTGTTGATTCCAGCATAGTTTAGCAGGCTCCAAATAAAGGTAGGTTAATTTTCCTGGTGCCAAGAACAGCAGGATCACAGGCCTGAACTGAGACCTTTACTATCATACACAGAGGGATCAAAAGCAAATTCCTCTATACTACTGAAGTGGCTGACCCCTTAAGTCCTCCTTGTTGGATTAGTGGTGCCCAGAAGAGCTTCATCTAACATGTTAAAGCTATTTCTTTCCCCTATGATTATGTCCCTGTTAGGTGTACTCTGGTGTTTTGTAGTTTTCTATTTACAAATAATGTCCATTTACTAGAAAGATGAGACTTTAACTCACTTCATAGCACTTGCCTTCAGGCATCTATCTTTAGAGTTTAAAATAATTACTACATTAAACTACATTATAATTTGTGACTTCTTGCTAATACTGCATATGTTGAAGTAACATTATATCGTTGGAGACTGGGAAGAATTATAGGGTTATCAGATATGGTTTTATTGGGATTCCTTGTGGAAGGGGTTTGAATTAGTTGAGAAAGGTTTTAAAAAATTAGTAATTCTGAAAGAATTTAGCCTTTTTTCCCCCCTGAAGATGTTATTTCCTAAACCAGCACATGCAAATGAAGCATCATTTATGTAATCTACTTGATTAAAATCTGTCACTTAGAATGCTTTTTCAGCCTTGAGTTAAAAGTTCATTTGCTTATTCAATTAATGCTTATTGCATTTCTTTTATGCTGTGGGCACTTTCCCAGAAACTATAGAAGTGGAAAAAAGGTATATTTCTTTCCCTATTGGAGCTTATAGTTTGCAGAAAAAAATTACCAAAGAGAAAAATACAGTCAATTCCATGTAGCTGAGGATTTGTGGATTTAACAGGAGAAAAGAAAATGGTGGAGGGAAAGGATCTGTTTCTGGATATGGACAAAGGTTTCCTCTTGCATTACCGAGACAATGGAGTATCACAAGGATTTACATGACTTGAGTAATCTAGAGATGATTTAAAGATACAGGAAATCAAATGTATGCTATTTGCAAACACTGTAGAAGGGACTTGAGCATACGTGAATGTTGGTATCTTTTTCACTGGGACCTGGACCTAGTATGTTCTCTAGGGGAATTAGTCAACAATATGAATGAGAACAATACAGTAGAACACAAAGAATTAAAGTGCTGGAGAAAGATAGCAAAGGTGTGTGTGTGTGTGTGTGTGTGTGTGTGTGTGTGTGTATCCATTCATTTCTTTGGCCTTAAAAACATCCGTACTAGAAAACTTAGCCTGCTGTGGTCCTGGATCGTCTTCACTCCTGGGAAATGTCAGTAGAGTAATATAAGTGATTTGAAGGAGGAAGAGAAGTGAGCTTGTTTCTTTTATTTTTTTCCCCCATGTCTGATTGACAGCCGGAGGCTGCCATGGCTTGAGTACCTATGGGTTAGAAGGCAGAGACTGAACGTGGTGGGATGAAGGAACTTGTCCAGGTTTCCGAAACTGTGGCACACCACATTAGTCCTGCTCTGCCATTTCACATCTCACATTTTATGTGAGAAATCTACTAGTTTCAGCCACCACTTGCCTTAACCTTAGTAGAAGAGTGACTACTTTTTCTTCTTGCATTAATTTATACTGTACACATTATTGCTGACCTGAGTCCCCAGATTCCAGAGGCATAAAACCAGTGAGATCAGTCCTTCTGTCAGCCTCGTTCCTCAGAGCTATGCTCTCTAGACGTACACCCTAGTTCTCATTCTCTAGTGTGGACTAAGCACTCTCGAAGGTGGCAGATGGAGCTGGAATCTTCCTCCACCGTCATCCAGCGAAATCTTACTACTTTGCACTGCTTTGCACTGAACACACTTTCCAAGAGGTAGTTTTGCTGCTTTCGTTTGTTTTTGCCCAACATCTACTTTAAGGAAAGGGAATATGGAATTTAAACTTTTGAGACATATATCTTTTAAAATTATCTTTTATCATCTCCCTTAATTTAGTTTGTGTAGACTAAAAATTCTGTGTTAAGACAGAATTTATGACTTTTTGTGTTAAGGAATAATTTGTTTCTGAGGCTAATTTATTGACAAGCACAGAAAGACAAAGCCATGTGTTCTGCTTAACTCGTGTGGAGTTTGGTTTTTTTTATTGGTTTTGTTTTTAACCCTAGAACCTTTGATGTTTTTTCTGTTTCCCGTTATCTGAAATCTCACAATTGACATTCCTTGTGGATGGGCTCTCATCTATTCTTCCTTACCCCATAGGTCTCTTAATATAGTATTTGTTAGTCAAATTGCCATCTTGGAGGTTAAACATGGCAGGCGAATGTTCTAATTGCTCAATTTCATCCCCTGCTTTTTGGAAATCCTCACTTTCAAAACATTCATTTTGTGTCTTAGAATGTTTTCTTTCCTTCCCTGTCTCCAGAGCTTCTGTTGCTTAGCACTGGGACTCTTGATCCTCTCTCTTTCTTCTTCCTCTTCTTGCTGTACCCATGGAATATCAACAATATAAGAAAAGACCTACATAATAACACCAGTTGGCACATCAGCGTGGATGGGGAAATCTCACAATGTCCCAGAGTGTATGAAGAGCTACTGGCAATCAGTGACTGCTAGAGGGAGAATCAGTGTTCATCAATCACTTTCCATTACTGGCCAGCCCTAAACTCATGTACATTCCAGCAACTAGTAAATGGACTACGGAGGTTTTCTGTGTCTGTGTCCACATATGTACGGAACAGTAATCACAGAAAGAATTTGAGAGGGAGCAGAGAGGGACAGGGGAGGAGTTAGAGAAGTGAGAGGTGGGAATGATGTCAATATTGTATTCATGTGTGGCGTTCTCAAAACAATTAAAGTCTTTATTGTTTATAGTCAGGTTGGGGTAGTGCCCTTCTTTTGTCTCTTGGTTCACTCATGAACATTTTCAATTTTCAAAAGTACAGTATTTGTTTCAAAAGTTCTGTTTTATTGCCTTTTCCTGGAATGTGTCTTTTCCATTTTTCCTGCCCAGCTTTTTGAATTTTTATTCTGTTTTTGGGTTATGGATTCAGTATCTTTTCTCTCTGAGTCGATTGTTATGAGTGGCTGCACTCTTGCCACCAGAGTTAAGAACCAGGATACTGATGTCCCCTGTCTGCTCCTTCCTATCACATTCTTCTGACCTCACATGCTCCAAATTTTTATTTCTTCGTTACTTTGATTTTCTTTAAAACCTACTGTTATATGCAACTCTCAACATCATACTGCTTTCATTTTTGAAATCTATATTGCTATTTAAGCTAAGTAGGACTTTTTTTATTGTCATGTGACTCTTACTTAGATTTTATATAGGCTTTCAAAACTCTTGCAGGTGGCAGAATCCGTTCACATCTCTGTTGTATACTATCCTATTACATGTGAAGTAAAGTATGGATATACCTTATTTTGTCAGTTAAATGATTATGGACAAAGCTGCTTAAGTTTCTTTGTAAATGTCTCTTTGTTCTGGCACAGTTAAGGGGAATCCACCTTTTCACGTCTGTTAAATTTATAACTATTACTATTAGCAAATTGGGCTCTCCCTTTAAGTCCTCTAGATACCTTGGACAAAAAGATGGTTAACAGGCAACAAGACTACCCTAACACTAGCACCAGCCATATTTATCACTTTCCCTTCACCTGGAGAAAACCACAGGCAGCTGGCCCCTTGGGCTTCTGAAAGTATAGCCTCAACCAGGACTTTTTACAACAGTTTCTAGCCAGGCCTTTTTACAACAGTTTCTAGCCAGGCCTTTTTGCGCTCACAAGTGTAGATGAACTCTAGATGGCCCTGTTCCCATTTCTATCTGGGTCAGAGGGGAAGCACCTTCCCAAGGTCGCCCAGTAGTGCCACTGCTGTCTCTGTACTAAGAGGTAAGGCTATGATTGCCCCCAAATCTATGTCTAGGAGGTCTAGACAACTCATCTCTGGCTGTATAACTAGGCTGCTCAAGTTTAGTGTATCAGTTCAGAGTCAGTCTTCCATGCCGTCTCCCTTGGTATTTTTTGTTTTGTTTTGTTTTGTTTTTTTCGAGACAGGGTTTCTCTGTATAGCTCTGGCTGTCCTGGAACTCACTTTGTAGACCAGGCTGGCCTTGAACTCAGAAATCCGCCTGCCTCTGCCTCCCGAGTGCTGGGATTAAAGGCGTGCGCCACCACGCCCAGCTTCCTCCCTTGGTATTACATGATCAGACCCAACAGGGACTTCTCTCAAGTGATCTTTTCTTGTTTGCTTTCAGTACTGTGGGTTGTGCCAGTTAACACTAAGAAAGATGCAGAGGAGCCATCAGAGTGGCAGTGATGGCAAAAGGCAGTGAAAGCTAAGTGGTTAGCAGGTAAGATATGTATCGTAGCCAGGTAATTGATGGCCAGAGAAGCAGCTGAGTGTCTTAAGATGTGGCCAAGTAGAGGGATGTCAAGTCAGGGACAGATGGAGGATGAAAGGAGCCAGAGAATGGAAACCACAGCCCTGATCACCAGAAGAGTTCCAGAGAGTCATGGAGGTTTTAGGGGTGAGCATCTTAGATCTCAGGCTGAGAGCTGTGTCACTGGCAGGTGATCAGGAATAAGGAACCTTGATACCTAGGATTCAGGAGCCATCTAGGAAAGGATAATGACAAATAAGTAAGTTTCCTGGAGATGACCCACTACAATGGGTAAGCTCTAAACTTCAGGGCCTTCAGAGATTTCATCCCATGGTTGCTTGGTACTGATAGACCTTTCCTCATTACTGCATAGTCTACTGATTCTTGGGCATTAGCCCACCCTTTTGGGTAGATTTCCTACAGAGCAACATAAAGGTGAGTTTTCATGAATTAACACTGTTTAGATGAATTAAATCCTGATTTGCTTCAGATAATTTTAGGAAGAAAGCTTTAAGAGATGGTTTTAGTAGTTTTGCCAGACAGATACAATAAGGTCAGAGTCAAGAATGTGCCCATTAACTCCTCATAGAATAGTAAGTAAAGGCTGCATGATTAGGAATGCAATGAGCTATCATAAATTACACTAAGAAGAGAAATAGGCTTGTGACAAATTTGTAATCATGGAAAAACATTCATTCTAGGTCAGATCCAAGAATGAAGCCACAGGTGTGCACTATGATAAAGCAAGGCTGTGTGTAACTCTTGCTTTGAACTTGTAATGAAATACTGCTTTGAACTTAATATCAACATCCTTCTGTAATTCTCCTTTCATGTAATATTTGAATTTTTGTTTAAGAAGGTATAAAAAAGTAAGAGAGAAGACATAAGGTGGTGGCTTGTGGGGGGGGGCGCGCTGCCTCATCCATCCAAATGTATGTATGTATATGTCTGTTTGTCTATATGCATGTGTGTATTTGTCTATATGCATGTTTGTCTATATACATATGTGTGTAGGTATATGTGAATGCATGTAAGTAAGCATGAACACTTGTGGAGCTGATGAGACAGGTGGTTGGGCCCCACCAGAATGTGTGTGTATGAATGTATATGTGTCTGTGTATATTGCCTATGTAACAGATTTTCTTCTCCTTTCTTCCTGGCTCAAAAAGAGGTAATGAGTCCAAGCTTCTTGCCTGGCCAGGGAGAGGTCCTTAAGCAACAGAAAAGAAACTAGCCTTAACTATAAAATAGTAAGAGAGTTACAGAGAAAAGAAACTAGCCTTTATTAGCACAAAATAGTAGCAGAGTTACAGAGAAAAGAAACTAGCATTGATTAGCACAAAATTGTAAGAGAGTTGCAGAGAAAAGAAACTAGTATTTATTAGCATAGACTAGCAAGAGTTAAGTTTCTAGAGGCCATCAGCATCTGGCCCCCAGAACAGTAAGAGAGAATTACAAGGCCATGTAGATCATCAGTCTTTGGCCTTCATCCAACTCTGTGTCCCACCTCAGCACTTGTGATGCTGGGAAGGTCCCCAGCATCTAGGCCTGCATAAAAACTGTACCACAGGGTGCCATTAAGAGCTGATGAATCAGGACACTAGGTCTGACTAGAAGCTACGATAGCCAACTGGGTAGGAATTGTACTTTTCTAGGTCTATTCAGGCTGTTGCACTTGCAGGACCCAGGGTCTTGATTCTGGAAGCTTCTATGAGGCTGGCACATGGAGATTACCATGTGCTATCACTCCTACCAGCTGATGCCATTGACTGCTGCCAGAGGGAGAAATGAAAGCAGCCAACGACCAGCTCCTTTCCCTTGCCTACCAGTGATTCTGTCTGCGCAGAACTGAGATGACCCCTGCCAGCTTGATTGGTAATCGCTCTGCCAGGGCCTTTCTCTAAGGCATTTCTAATCATTCTTAGTATGATAAAGAATCCTTGTTTCTAAATGTTTAACGCACACAGAGTTGTAAAGAAAACAAATGATAAAGAATTGAATACAAGAAAAGAATTGAACTTAAGGATGGAAATAAAAAAGTAGCAATGCTTCAAAAAACATGTAGGCATATCCATCAGGCACAGAATAACAAAATTGAGTGGTGGATGTAAGAACATTCTGAGTAGTGATTAGGAGGGTATGGAGAGTCTGTAACAAACGCAATTAGAACATAGTATTTATGAATTTATTGTCTAGAATGCCGCAAGTCCTTATGCTGTTTATTGCCTCCCATTGTGACAAAAGGAAATGCTTAATTTTAGTTAGAGCAGTGGTTACAATTATGATAAACCCTTTACCCATCTATCTTACTGGCCCTTTGATTACCATCAGTGTACTCTTCTAGGCTGTGTCCTGGGGGAAGGAAACCACTGCTCAGGGGGCCTTACCCAGGAGTGAAGTTGTTGGCTTGTAAATTATACGCATATTCATCTTTACTAAATTGTACCAGAATGTTTTACAAATTTAAACTCTTCATAGTAACATGTGGGTGGGGTTTTCTTACTCTTTATTATCTTTTTTTTTTGTGGTCTGATGTAAATACTTCATATAACAAATAGGTACCAGGTTACAGGGTGTTAGAAATTGAGGCAGGCTAAAAATCAATTTAATGCTATTTTTGCTTGGTTTTGTCAAACTCATGAAACTGTGCAGAGGGAAGCAGGTGAGGTAGATCTGATGTTACCTTAGCTGCGAAGGAGGACAGTTATATGTCGTATGTTTGTCTTCTGGATCTGTCCCTCTGGGCACATGCTTTCTGCAGTTACTTCCCTAGGTAAGCACTTTTGTGTATCGGTGTGCTCTTTCTTGTAGCCACTAGATGGTGACATAAACAAACTTTTGCGTGGTGTGTGTGTGTGTGTGTGTGTGTGTGTGCGAATGAGAGAAGAGACATAGAGGTGTGCTTTTGAGTTTGTTTACTATAAACTGTAAGTATTTAGAATGATTCAGCTTTCAGGGTGCTTTTGTCTTGGATTTGGTTTGTGCTTATGTGTTTGGTGATGAATTGTGTAGTAGAGAAAAAGTGAATTATAACATTTATGGGTTGCATTATTATTACTATTATCAACAATACTAAGAATTAAAATATCAATAAAGGCAAGAATTAAAAATGAAAAGTTTCTCTGCCACTTTATTATAAAGAGACTTAATTATGTCACTGAATATTTGTTAAGAGATGGAGTGCATTATGTTGAACATTGCTTTAGGGAGGGATAAAGAATTTAAAATGCTCTAAGGGGGATTAAAATAAAACCACTTCATATTTCATGAGCTTATTAATGTATCTTGGCATTTCTATACTAGCCTATTTGCTGCTATTTTTATTAGAGTAAGTAGAAAAATTTTGAGCAGCTCAATATTTAACTATAGCAATAACTTATTTAATGACTGTATTAATAAGGCAAATTGGTGTACATAACATCATTTGTAGATATCCTAATGGAGCTGGCGGTCCTTAGGCTTTCTGTAGGAAGATGGGTTTGGTACCTGTTAAATTACTTCTCTGGAATTCAAGAGAAATGTTACATAGAAAATATTTCTGGATTTTTTTTTATTATTTAACATAGATTTTTTTTTTGATTTTATGTTATGAGTTGACACATCTTTTAGCTTTGCATACTCCTCTGTGTCCACTTTCTCATGAATATCAAGTGTACATCCACTATTCTGTGCTCCAGGATCCCAGATACCTCTTAGCTGACAAACTGACTTTTTAACTTATTTTAATTTTACTTGAATTTCACCATTTGTTTTAAGGCACTTTTTACAATCTGTTGTATTTTGCTTATTGTCAGTATTGTATTGAAGATTGGAATATTAGCACGAGAATTTGCAGGCTATGTTCAAACAAGAGGGTCATACTGTCATCCTCCTTGCCAGATGTTCCAGGACTCTGCCTAGGATACTTACAAACCTTCTGCATGATCTAAGTTCTGTGTCTTGTGAAAGTGGGCAAAGTGTTGATGGGGGAGATCAGAAGTGATGCAAATTTCCTTTCTGAAACATGACAAGTTATCTCTTCAAGACAGATTGGTCGTGCTGTAGGACATGGGCTTCTCTTGACCAGGCCTTCACCGAGGACTGACTGACCTACAGCCTTCTGTGTGCTCATTCCTTGTCAGCCTCTGCCATGCTTAGCTGTGGCTTGGTGTGGATCCTGTTGTGGAGTGTTAGTGAGGTGATTCATCACAGTTGGGGTGCCTGGATCACATGAGGAGAATCTGTGGGGTCTCTGGACAGAACTGTGCTTTAGCAGTCAAAGGGAAATGATGTTTTGGTTTCAATTTCTCTTTTTAATTGTGATATGGAAAAGTAATGGCTGGATGTCCAGTAGAATTGACAGAGGCGCTCCCAGAGTGATTGCCTATTTTGCTCTAACACTGTAGAGTTTCTCAAACAGACACTCATCACAATAGAGAAAAACTGGCTTTCAGTCTGAGCAGTACTATATTGGGAGAGGGAAATGATATGAAATAATTTGAAAAGAAGTTCTGATTGAGTATGGGACTGATCACATTGGCCAGAAAATCTTCCCATCCTAAAGAGTTCATCTTAAACCAAAGTTTGCAGCTACTTTAAACATAAGCAACATATGGTATGATGGAAAAGACATCATCTCCTTAGCAGACATTTTCCACTGTCCTCATCTACTGACCATTGTATTTGGAATCTATAGTAAAAGGTGCCTGACAGAGTCAGGCCAGGGAAGCAGACAGGCTAAGTGCAGATCTTTACCTCTTCCTCCGTCCTCCAAGTCCAACCCCTAAGTCTCATCCCCTGCTCTGTAGTAGACCTCCCGATGCAGCCTTCCTTCTCGCCCTGCCCCCAAGCTTCCTTTTTTCTACTCATTGATTTATCCTCGCCCTCCATCTCTGGAACGCATAGGACAGTCTGCCCAGGGAAGCAGTAGGGCCGCTGGAGATCTTCACCTCTCTGCTCTCTCCCCTAATTCCAGTTCCCCTATGAAACGCACTCCAAGTTCTGTAGCAGAACATCTAGTGCTGTCTTCCTTTCCTCTCTGAACCCGGTCTCCAATGGACTGTGTAGAACTGCTCCTCTAGCCCTTCTTTTCCCCATTCATCCCCTTCTCCCAGTCTCGAACACCAATGGGCGTTCCCTAGGAACACACCAGCCTTGAAGGTCAAGAAAGCAGGTAAGCTACCTTAGATTTTTCACCTCTCCACATTCTCCTCCAAATCCAGTCCTCCTTCCACACCCTAGCTCAGTAGCAGACCCTTGCTGCAGGCCCCCTCCCGTGTCCCCATCTCCTGTGGATCAGTCCTCCCACCTTGCTTCTTGGAGGCAGCACTTTCTCCCAGTCCCCAACTCCAGCAGACGTTCCCTGGACACCTGCAGGCCACTGTTGCCTATAGCTTCAGGTCTTCACTTCTTCTTTTCATGTTCCACCTCCCAGTCTCATTGCCAGCACTGCAGAAGACTGTCTGTTATGACTGCCCTTACCATTTCAGGGCACTAAGCAGATCATAATGGAATGCCATGATTTTCTTCATCCTATGGATCCCCTTAGCATATTCTCAGTTTTATTTTTAATTCTCAGTTTTATTTTTAAAGATTTATTTTATGAGTGTTCTATGTGCATGTACACCCACATGCCATAAGAGAGCATTAGATCACATTATAGATGGTTATCATATGATTATACAAATTAAACTTGGGGATGTGGTTATGCAAGTGTTTATCAATTGGATACTGCTTTTGGGCTAAGGATAGGGAAATGTGTACATCCTTGTGGTTGCTGGGATTGAACTCAGGACCACTGGAAGAACAATCAGTGCTCTCAACCTCTGAGCCACCTCTCTAGCCCCAGCATCTTCTTATCCCCTTCCCATTCCTATTCCTAAGTGTCAGCTTTCAATACCTAGGAACACATTTTACCTGGAACCCCAATGGCCACACAGACCTATCAGGATGCCACCACAGTATCCTCAGAACAAGAGAGGACAACATAAACCTCAGGAACAAAACACACACCCACCAAAGACAAGACCTAGACAATCTTTCCAAACCCAGGTGCCTAGATGCAAGCACAGAAACACTATTACAGCCAGGACAATATGTCTCCACTGGAGCCCAGCAACCCGACCACAGAAGGTCCAGAATATTGCAACATAGCTGAAGCATAAGGCAAGGACTTTAAAATAGACTCTATGAATATGATAGAGGTTCTTAAAGAGGAAATAAAAATCCTTAAAGAATCAGGATGAATAAAGAGAGAATATCACAGATAGATGTGAAGAGGAATTGGGGGAGATGGTAGGTACCCAAGAAGAGACCTACTAAAGCTGTTGTTCAGTTGAGCTGTGAGAGGAGGGTGCTTTCCACAGACGGGGTAAGGACTCTACTGTGCTGTGCAGCAGAGAGTTGAGAGGGGAGACTCCCCACAGTGGCTTAGAAGCCAAAACAGCTGCCTTCAGACAGGGAATAGCAGTAGTTCCTAGGAAAAGGGGGACAGAAACCCTATTGTGGAGTATCTGTCATTGATAATGGAAATGTGAAACATGTCAGATGAATATGTGCAACATGGCAGCAAGCCAACTTTCTTTGTATATTAATTATAAATGGTATGATTTTCATATGCTAACATGGTATGTGTAGTTTCAACAGTATAACTGAAAGTCAGTTAAAACACCTAAGATTCAAAAGAATAAATAATGTTCATTAAATGACTACATCAAATGACATTAAAATGACTTCTACATTAAAATCAGGGGTTTGTTCAAAACAATAGCATGACCTTATAATCACACAATTGTAGGACATGCTTTATTTATATTAGGTGCATAAATGTTGCCTATAAAGACCATTTACCTATGCAAATTATTATTAAATAATAAACAGAATGCAAGACACACTTGCAAATAGCGTTCTTTTAAAAGAACCTGCACTTTTACTATTCATCACTGTGGGAATGCTGGATTTAACCTTATCATTTATGTCCATCTTGTGTGTTTTTAAAATCAGTCTCACTGTAAGTAAATTTGTGTCAACATTAAGAGATTGGAAATGGGGAAAAATTGTTAAATTCTTCTAGTAGGGTCAGAGAGGAAGTAGGTCTGGAGAGAAATAGACTTCATTTACCAAATTATTATATTTACCTATAAAGAGAACTCACTGTTTTAGAAATGTAATTCCTCTGTGTGTGTGTGTGTGTGTGTGTATTTATTTCCTGATTTCCCTAACTTCATACCCTATTCTTTTGGAATCAATTGTCTCTGCATCTGCATTTTGGAGGAGACTTATCTGCCAACCCATGCTGCTAGAGCCTTCTCTATTATTACCCTCACGTGACAGGATAATCCTCATATCCACACAACTTCCCTTCTAATTAAAAAAGGTTTAACAATTCCTGCCTTATATTAGGAAACATTTCAACAGCACCTAGCTCATATTCCTCAACTGTAACTCCCCTTTTCTCCTTTCCTCTCGGGGAACATCACTAATACCATCTCACATGCAGGGCATCATCACATTCTATTTTGTTTATTTGGTACTTAATGTCACATACTGTTTTTTTTTTCTTTTTTCTTTTTCTTTTCTGCTGTAATGCTGATGTTTAAGTGTAACTGATTAAAACAAAAAACAGTAAACAAGAGTCTGAAAGGCATCGACTTACCAAAGGGGACACAGAGATAATTTAGCTCAGGCTGGTTCATTTCCATCATTTTCTGTAGCCTGTGCATGCCTGTTTTGTGGTTTATTCTTTCCCCTCTCATCTGCAATATTCCTACACATTTAGTCTATATGTTATGCCTTGGAGAGGAACCTTACAGGCAGCTTCTCACATCACTCTTAGTGGAATCGTTACATCCAGGTCATGCTGTTCTGGTCACTGTATCCATTCAGTGAAGGGGGCTCAATCTCTAGCATAGGAATAAAGGAGAAGGCAACCTGGATTCTAGTTCATTTTGTATAATTATGTGTAAGTGATAACTACCTCTGTGTCATATTTTGAACTGTCTTAGCTTTATATTTTCCCACAAAATTGTTTTTAAGTTAAATTCCCAGTCTTTTATGTTTTATGTCCTCCTTGCCTTATTTAATGTGCACTTTTCCTTTCCCCATGTTTGGAGCATTCATTTATATTTTCCTCTAGTTGATTTGTAGTGTCATCTTTGGTTCAATACTATTTCTCTTAGTGCATGGACACATTTCCCAGGACATTTCTGCTTTCTGTAGTCTGGGGTATTTATAATTTCTGTCTCTGCTTTTTAGGAAAGAAAGGAAGCCTTCCAAAAATTCTTTTTGAGTCACAACATACTTTATTAGGCATGCCATTCTTTTTCTGTAATCGAGAATAGATTATTTTCTCATACAATATATCCTGATTATAATTTCCCCCCCCTCTATTCCCAGTTCCTCCCCACCTCCCCTCCCCTCCAGATCCACTCCCTTTCTGTGTCTCATTAGAAAGGAACAGGCTTCTCAGAGAAAGCACCCAAATCTGACAGAGTGAAATATAATAAAATGAAGCAAAACTATCATATCAAGTTGGGACCGACCTGGCAACCCAACAGGAGGAAAAGGGTCTCAGAAGAGGCACACGATTCAGAGACCCACTCGTTCTCACAGCCTGGAGTCCCATAAAAATCCTAAGCTAATTGCTATAACACACACACAGAGTACCTGGTGCAGAGGCATGTCAGCCCTGTGCTTGCTGCGTCAGTCTCTGTGAGCTCACATCTGTGTGCTTTTGTTGATTGAGAGAATTCTCTGCTCCTGGTGTCCTTCACCCCTTTTGACTCTCTGCCTCCTCAGAAATCAGGTCTTTTAATGTCAACAAATAAACATAATTTAAGTCATAATGCTACAATCTTCAAATCCATATTATGAAAAGAAATCCTAAAATGTAGTTTAAACACGGACTCTTACAAATATATTTCTAAATAATTTTTAGGTTACAAATATCATGATAGAGAAAGTATAAATAGTCACAAAATTATTGATAATGTATTTGCTATCAAAATTCGTGAGATAAAGGGGAGGTAACAAAATACGATTACATGTAGAGCAAAAGTCCATAAGCAATTAAAAATGGATAAAGGTCTTGAACAGGATTATCCCTCCAAGGAGGCTCCAAAGATGGCCTTTCCTATGAGTCCTCAGTCTTACCAATAATTTTCTGTTATTTGAGTACAAATTTATTTTAATTTAAAGCCATTTCCATCTACTTGGCTAATTAATTAATTAATTTCTTTCATTTGCCACTGTCTCGGACATGTGTTTTTGCTCTTTCAAAATGCCTTGAATTTCAAAACTTTTGCTCGGAAACATAAAATTTAAACTGAGTAGGGCACTTCATTATAGTAAGTGAAATTTCATTACTTTATTGGTATAATGGTATGAGGCTTCCAGATGAACAGTTATAACCATTTGAATCACACTATAGCACAACTGCTATCCAGTCATGGTGCCTTAAACCAACAGGAACTGACATTTATTTCGTGCTGCCTCTGGTATGAGAAAACACAGGGAAGAACCAACTTGGCTTAAATTAAACTTTAACTTAATTTTTATCATTTCAGTATCAGAAAGGCTTTGGGAAAACAAGTGTGATTATGAAACTTCATTGTTTTAAGAATAGCAGTGTTATACAATAAATAGGCAGTTGACACGTAGATATATAGGTGCTTGAAGAACTTCCTGGCTTTAATTGTATTAATTGTTAAGTAAAAAAATGGTAAGAAAACCCATCTTTCCTTTGCTAAAGTTCACACAGTCTGACATGCCTGGGAAAATAGTAGCACATTAGAAGTAGTCAAAGCTATTTGAGAGAATATTGAGAACAGTGCATCATGCCAACTTGATTCTGATAAATCTGATATATTTCTTTGCTTTCTTTTTCTTTCCCTGTACCCATCCCCTGGGAATAACAACTGAAATCCTGTCAAAGCTATGCATAGTAAATTAAGTTTCACAGGGACCATTAAACTTTATTTTTAATTTCTCACTTGCAAGAGTTGTAAGTACCTATTAAGAAGTTTTGCTTTTCAAATAACAGAACTTATTTTTTCTAAGCCAAGAGACTTTTCAATAAAGTTTTCACAGGGACTATTAAATTTATTTTAAGATTCTTCTCTTGTAAGGGATGTAAATAGCCTAATTAAAAAGTTTTGACTATTGAAAAATAGTTGAATTTCTTCTTAAGTTAAGCTTAAGAATATTTGTAATCTTCTCCAGGATGAAGCCTCTTGGATGATAGTTGATCAAGACACTGGTTTATGAGTCTAGCATAATATTGTTAGGAGTCATAGCTATATAGCAAATATTTGGCTTTGGCTTTTCCCCCAAGTCCCTGGGTCTATCTAGTCTCAGGTTCTTGGCTAGCCAAACAACACTGGCCAAACAACAAGATGGGGTCTATCTCATGGAGTAGACCTTAACTCAAATCAGTTATTGGTTACTCACTCCCACAAGTATTGTGCCAGTACCACACCAAGCACATCTTGCAGGCTGGTCACTACTGTAGATTGAAGGTTTGCAGCTGGGTTGGTGTTTGCCTTTCTCCTCTGGTAGTGTGCAGAACCATGAACACTAGTCAGTAGGGGTTGAAGGCTTTGTGTAGGCATCAGCTCAAGTGTTCTGTGTTCAGTAAGTTCTGTACGTGTTGTTTTCCTCAATGGAACCTTATCACTGCTGTTTAGGAGTTCCCATGGGCACCTTTGGCCAAGAACTCAATTAAATGTAACTCATCCCCAGTACCAGAAGCTGCATTTTGGTGAGAAGAGATGTACAGCTGGGGCTCTGTCTCTCCTGATATTTTGTGATTTAATGTAGACTGTGTCCATATAGGTATATATTTTTGGAAGCTTCAACTGTAAGGCTTCTATACCACTTCTCAAACGGCCCTTAGTTTCAGCTGTCATTCCTTCCCTAGCTCCTTTCTGCCTAATGTGAACATCCCATTCCAATCTCTCTCTTTTGCAACTATAACTATTTTAGTTCCCTTTCTTACGGAAATGGAAACAAACTGAGACTCACAGCCAGACCATATTCAGAGAGTAAGAGCCCTTGATCTTTTAGCTTTAAAATGGTCTTCTCCATCAAATCCCTTTCTTCAGGATAAAAGCTGAATAGCAGGACTATGGTGTTCAGGGTTAGCCTTGCTCTGCTCCCCTTTACGTTTGAAAGTTTTAGAATATACACGGCTTTAATGGATAAATATACAAAATTTGTGCAGTCAGCGGTGAAGAGTGTATTCTCTGTTCCTCCTTTAAGTGCAAGTCATGTTTTGGATGTATTTAAAGGAAGCTCTAGATATCATTATATTATATCATAAATATTACATCATCATGTGATTCATTAATTACACGTTTTTAGCTGTCCTCTCAGTTAGAAATTTACAGGGAGTGAACATGAGCTCCCATCCCAGACTAAACCAAACCAGGTCGGTATCTCCAGTGGACAACCACTTCCAAGGAAAAATTTGGTTTTGCTTTTGTTCACAAGCCACACATAGGGATAGAACGCATGCCCAGCAGCAGCTGGCCAACACAAAACAAACTAAACTTTTAGTGTTTTTTTTGTCTGTTATTAATTTGTTTGGATATTTTTCAATCACTATATTTTTACTTATACGTTATGGTTTCTAATTTTGTGTTTGTTTGTGTGTTATGTGTGTGTGTGTTTGTGTGTGTATCTGTCTGTCTGTGTGTTCTTTGTTATTTTTCTGGTGTTTTTTTCCCTCTTTTTCCTGTTTGTTTTCTAAGAAAGATAAAGAAGATATGGAGTTGGATAGGTAGGGAAGGTGGGGAGGATCTGGGAGCCTATATGAAGGGGAAACTGTTGTCAGAATATGTTGCATGAATTTTTTTTATTTTTATTTTTTTATTAGATTTTTTCTTTATTTACATTTCAAATGTTATCCTGAAAGTTCCCTATACTCCCCCCTCCGCCCCTGCTCCCCTACCCACCCACACCCACTTCTTGGCCCTGGCATTTCCCTGTACTGGGG
>NC_034595.1:7085580-7091268 GCF_900095145.1 Mus pahari | reverse complement strand
TTCTCTATGGAATCTTCTGCATCTGAGATTCTCTCTTCCATCTCTTGTATTCTGTTGCTGATGCTCACATCTATGGTTCCTGATTTCTTTCCTAGGGTTTCTATCCCCAGAGTTGTCTCACTTTGGGTTTTCTTTATTGCTTCTACTTCCCTTTTTAGGTCTTGGCTGGTTTTGTTCAATTCTGTCACCTGTTTGGTTGTGTTTTCGTGTAATTCTTTAAAGGATTTTTGTGTTTCCTCTTTAAGGACATATACCTGTTTATCAGTGTTCTCCTATGAATTTTTAATAAAAGAAATTTGCATGCTGTAAAATGACAAACTTTAGTGTCATACTTAGTTTTGACAAATGTATGCCTGTACTATTTGAGTCCTTATAAGGATATAGCACATGAACTTCAGACAGATTCCATTTTGTCCTATCTCATAATACCTGCATTGACTGACCCCAACAGAGGCATGTAGTTCTGATTTTAAGAACACAGTCACTTAATTCTGTCTGTTCTATAGAATGTAGAACAGGTAGAATTTCCTGGTGGGCTGAATGTGGATGTTTCACTTCCTGAGATGCGAAAGACTCAAGGGTCTGTTTTGGACATGAATTTGAGAAGCCACAGGAGTAAGCCTCGGGTTTGGTGGCACACACAGAAGTCACTGTTCTATATATTAATCTTTTATGTTGGTAATTGTCAAATTACAGGTTCAATAATCGAGTTCAGCGTTTATATCTTTGTGTGGTTGGGCTGTGCAAATTCTGTCAATCAGGTAGAACCTTCCTATGTCCAGAATAAAGAAAACCATATACACAACCAAGGGAATATCATTTTAATTCAAGATATTGCTGCAGTAGTTTCATGCATTAAATGACAATATACACATTTTTTAAAAAAATAAATTTTCTTTAAAGAAAAATAGGGGTCAGTAAGTTTGCTTAGCGAGTAAGGATGCCGGTTACGAACACTGATGACTCAAGTTCCATACCTGGGAAGGAGAGATCTGACTCCTGAAAACTGTCTTCTGATCAACACACTCATGCCATACACATATGTACACACATACACATGCACATATGCATAGCTATAGCAAATAAGTAAGTGCAATAAAATTATTTCTTAAAAAGACAAATAGACCACACAAAAGCAAAATAATTCAATTAATCATCTGACATATGTCCACTCTGTTAATATCTATGGGATTACAAAGTCAGATAATTCACAGCTCTTCTCCTAATGCTCATTCAATAAACCATTCACTGTGCATGTAGTTAAAGAGAGTACAGATCTTTACACAGCTAGTACTTCAGTGGAACTACATTGCTGTAGGAGTTTAAGTGTGGAACATCAAGGAAGAGTGGTAACAACACTTGAGGTCAGAGGGGTCATGTTGGGAGGCATGCTCAGTTTGAGAGATAAGTGAGAGAGAGAGAGAGAGAGAGAGAGAGAGAGAGAGAGAGAGAGAGAGAGAGAGAGAGAGAGAGAGAGAGAGAGAGAGAGAGAGAGAGAGAGAGAGAGAGAGAGAAGGAGAAGGGGAGGGGGAGGAATAGGGGGAGAGGGAGAGATGGGGGAGGGGAAGAGGGAGAGGGAGAGAGGAAGAGGAGTTTTAAATAGAATGACAACCATAAGGATTGTGCAGACAATGGCAAAAACCTTATTTTTTTTTTCAGTACAAGACAATTGGTTCATCCACCCATTCAGCACACACTTTTTTAAAAAGAGAGTTTATTTTGGCTCATAGTTCATGAAGTCATGGCAACGGGAGCTTAAGGCAGCTGATTACATTTGTCTACAGTCAGAAAGACAAATATGCTCATTCTCAGTTCACTTGCAGCCCAGGGAAAGGTTACATCCAGGATAATCCTCCACAAGCATGTTTTGTTTTGTTTTGTTTTGTTTTGTTTTGTTTTGTTTTGTTTTGTTTGTTTGTTTTACTTTTGCTTATTTTGTGACAGGTAGTGCAGGGTGACCTTAAAGGTAAGATTTGCTTTGACAAATAATATTGGAGGACAAGAATTCCTTGTGCATATGTGTGAGGCATGTGCCTATGTGGTGCATGTACACACGTGTGTGAATGCACTCTCCTCTGCACATGTGGAGGCCATAGGGCAACATCAGGTGACCTGCTCCAGCAATCCTCTTGTCACTGTTTCCATAGTACTGGGGTTAAAGGCTTCGGTGAGACCCTGTCTGTCCTTTGAAACTGGTGCAGGCATCTGAACTCAGGCCCTTAGGTTTATGCAGCAAGCTCCCTTACCCACCGAACCATCTCCCTATCTCTTAGGAGGAAACAAGTGCTGAACTTGAGAGGTTTAACAGCTCTTTTCCCATAACAGGCCCAAATTTCTCAACTTTTGCTAAATTCCCTGCCTCAGCAGTAAAGCTGATTCTGCATGAAAAAGATTATCCTGGTTAAGAAAAGGAGCAGAGGAGAGGTTGAAAATGGTGGGATGATTGAGCAATAAGAGATGTTGGAAATGATGTTTCTGAGCAGCTGGGAACTAAAATGCAGTGGTGTTTTTTTATAAGTATTGCTGTGGTGTAGCATTTTTAAAGAAACTCAAGTTAAAAGTGCTTTTGGTTGATTCCAATCATGGTTCTTTCTTCGGTAAGAAGGAGCCATGCCAACGCTAGTTTTATTAGTGTTGTGATGGCAATGCCAGTACTCATAACAAGGGGAGACTAGGGGTTACATTATTTGGCTTTGTATTGAGTACAAATTGTAAGTATAGAGCTAGATGCCATTATCAAACACAACGCACTACTTGAGTTATTTGTAAAATGGATTTCAGTATTTTAAAATGCACGCTGGTGTGGAAGCTGGTAATGCAGCCAAAATGAAAAGCTAGATTCCAGGAAAATATGAATACCCCGCAGTAAATATTGGGAGGTGAGTAGACTATTTGTGTGCATGGTGAGTGGAGGAGATCAGATGATTACACTTTAGTTATTAAAAGAAAGGAAGGATGGTGAGATGGAGCAGCAGGAAAATGTTCTTTCTACCAAGCCCGAGGACCTGCATTTGAGCCCCTAAAGCCACATGGTAGATAGAGAGAACTGACTTGTACAAGTTTTCACCTAACCTCTGCACGTGCACCGTGGCATGTATGTATTCACATGTACGTGCACACAGAATGGATAAACACATGTGTTAAAAAAAAAACATGGATACTGGATTCTTGGGACTCATTTAAATCTTTTAACCTCTTCCTCAAAAATAAGAATGGGGAAAAACAGGAATAAGGAGTTGCCAAGGAATAGTCAGTTAGGGTTATATGACTGTGAACAGCAAGAATCCAGCTAGAAATTAGGGGAGCATTGTAGGATGGTGGTTTATTAAGTCATAACCAAAAGAATATTTGTGATTTTTACTTTAGCCACAGCTGGATCACGGAGTTAAAGTGGCAGCAGCAGGCACCCTCTCTTTTCTTTGAGCTCCCCACTTGCCTTCATCTGGGCCTTTTCTGGATTCCGGCAAAGACTGGGCCTCCAAGCTTAAAAACATTGAGGCTTTTCTCAAACTACAGCAGCGTTTGGGACTGAATGTAGCTCACCTGACCTGGCTGACTTGGGTAGTAGCATCAGTCACTGGGTTAGAGAGCTTCACTTAATCAGCTAGGTGCATGCTCACTGCTTATCCCTATTTCTAGGGGTGAGGTTAGCCTTTCCCAGCACCACATGGACTCAAAGCAAGAGCTATTAAGTTGTAAATGGAAATGATACCTTCTTTTACTCTTAGAGGGAATTCTAGGCCATAGCATAATGGGTGTTGAATTTAAAATGAATGAAAAAATAGATTAGAAAGAGAAATAGTAGACGATGAGTGGAAGAACAAAAAAGAAATGACAGAGAGAAGAGGAAGACAAACATGAGAAAAAAGAAATAGAGTGAGAAAGGAGACAGAAGCAATGCTAAAGACTGCCTTGATGAAAATCCCCAAGGGGCTGATGTGATGAGCTGCACACAACTGCGCAGTCTGCAGACACTACACTACTCAGAAGGTTTACACAACGCATCTTGAAGAGAATGGTAGCTTCATCCTTAGTCTTTCAAGCTGACTTTGAAAACATAGCACGTCCTCTGATCCCAAGGCCGAGTGAGTTTCAGAGGCCCCAAGGCCTTTCAGATTTTCCGCAGATACAAATGTTTGCTCAAAATTTTCTTCACAGCTTCTTTAACCTCCTTATTCCTCAAGCTGTAGATGATGGGATTCAGCATTGGCGTCACAGCTCCGTAAGACAGTCCGATGATTTCATCAGGTGCTTTGGTATGCTTTGACTTGGGTTTCATATACATAAAAAGAGCTGAACCATAGAATAAGATGACCACAGTTAGGTGGGCTGAACAAGTAGAAAAGGCTTTCTTCCTTCCTTCTGCAGAATTAATTCTCAGGATGGAAGAAAGGATAAAAATATAGGACACAAAAATTAACATCAGAGGGATCATCAACAAAACAATACTGGCCACTGTCATGATAAGTACATTCATGGTGATATCTGAGCATACAAGTTTAAGAAGAGCCAGGATCTCACAGGTAAGGTGATCAATGACATTGTTACCACAGAAAGGTAACACCATGGTCAAGACTGTTTGCACTAGAGAGTTCAGACAGCCTATGACCCAGGACCACACAGCCATGTGCACATATAATACCTTGGTCATGATTATAGGGTACCTCAGTGGATTGCAGATGGCTGCGTACCTATCATAGGCCATCACAGCCAGGAGGACACACTCTGTAGAGCCCAAGCCAAGGGAGATAACCATTTGTAAAGCACAACCAAGGAAGGAGATGGATTTTCTCTCTGACATAAACATGATGAGCATTTGAGGAATGGATGAGGATGTGTAACAGATGTCCAAAAAGGAGAGATTCCCAAGAAAAAAGTACATGGGGGTGTGGAGCCGAGGATCCAGGATGCTAATGATAATGAGCAGACTGTTTCCCAGGAGGATTATCAAGTACATGATGAGGCAGAGCACAAATAGGAAAAGTTGGAGTTCTGGATACTGGGAAAGTCCCACGAGAAAGAATTCTGTCACTGCAGAGTAATTTCCCATCTTCACCTACTCATTCATACAAGGATGTGAGTCAAGGAAACTTAGGTTCTTGATAGAGATTCATAGGCTAACTTTCACATATATTATCTTCTTTGGTTCTTACGAAAGTTCCTAAAATCAGCAATGGCAGGGCTATTATATTTTCACCAATTATGAGATGCAGAGACAGGTAATATTGCTTAGCATCAAATGGCAGCAGAGACCTAGAATTGTGCTAGGAAGTGACAGGTCAAACTTCTTTCAAGTGTGGTCATGTAGGTATGTTTTATTACTAGGTTAGTGTCAGTTAGTGAAGTGAGGGAAACAATAATGTTTTGAGAATTAAATTAGATATAATCTACTAGATGATATTATAGGTAGTCCCAATATGTCACTAATAGGTGAATATATAGTATGGTAAGTTACATAATAAAACATAACAAGTTCATGTTCATAAATTATATTCTAAAGTCTAATTTAATGTAAAGGAAGAAGTTGATTTAATTAAAAATTTTTTAGATGGCCTGGATGTAGTGGTGCACACATTTAATCTCAGCACTTGGTTGGCAGAGGCAGAGGCAGAGGCAGAGGCAGAGGCAGAGGCAGAGGCAGAGGCAGAGGCAGAGGCAGAGGCAGAGGCAGAGGCAGAGGCAGAGGCA
>NC_034595.1:7081010-7084505 GCF_900095145.1 Mus pahari | reverse complement strand
AAAAAAAAAAAAAAAAAAAAAAAAAAGAAACCTGAAGCCTAGATCACAGCCTCCTCCTGTAACCATTTCATAGCTATTGGGATTGCCATCATCAAGAACAGCAATGTGAAGATCTTCCCCATCTGACTTGCCTCTACTAACCACACACCTGGAACCCTCTAGCCTTGGTTTTCACTCTCCTAATCAATACACACTTTAGAGTCTTAAGTGGTCTGTCTGGTACTTTTTCTTCCAGTTCCACATGGCTTACCTTTCTGTTTCACTTTGTCTACTTAACATTGTAGCCCAACAACATTAAAGACCCAACCTTGTTTTGTTTCACCCATATTTACTTTTTAGGGTGTCTAAACATGATGATAGACTAATCATATATAGCTTGTCATCCTTGTCACAGTTTCTGTTTCCAGGATTGTGCTAGAATGAAATTTTTTTCTTCTGACCATATCCTTATCCCATATCACACATTACCTTGGCTCTTCTGTATCCAATGAGCTTTAAGACTGGATAAAGGGCTTACAGCTTGGCTGGCTGTAGGTCAGGGCACTCTCATCTTATGTGGAACAGAACAGGATGAACGTTTTCTCACCATTTCCTTTCCAAGTCAGTTCTTTTCCCATAGAGAATATCACCCGGCCAGTGATTCTGGAAAAGGTTGAAACAGAAATGATGGCAACCGTATCTCAGCACATTAGGAAATGCCCTTTTCTCCTTGTACTTTGCTATCTAGCCACACTGGCTACCAGGACCGACTACCACAGCGGAAAAAGTGAAGGCTGAATTGTTGATTTGGGGGGAAGGGAAAATGGGAAGATTAAAGACAGTGCACTTACAATTTACACAAAGTGTGTGCACAGAATCCGTGTAGAATGGCAGTGGGGCTGTTGATGACAGAGAGGGGAAGGGACCGTGGCATCTTTTCTCTGTTTAAAAATGGATCCAAGCAGGGTAGGCTATTGCTTTCAGATAGAGGATGAAGCAGAGAAATAGAAATCAGTAAATACACAAAGCAAACTAAAATCCACCCAGCACACACAAAGCCTGTATTGATTCCTCACCACCCTCTTCCCATTTCTGCAATCTCATTGTACTGTGATGGAACCCAGGATGGAGTTCTCTTCCAGGAGTGGTTTTTCTCTCTGGTGATGTTTTTTTTAATCAGTTTCCCCAAAGTCACAGATAGAAATAAAATGTAAGGAAAGACAATGCATATGCTATCTTATGCAACTTTAAGGAGGTCTTTAGCCCGTGCAGCAATCAGGCTCATTCCTACCTCTCTTGAAATTAGAAAGTCTGAAATCACAAACTAAGCCATGTAGAATGGGCTTCATGATAGGTTCTGTTGTTAGTATTCTTTTGTTCATATTTTGCTTTAAAACAGACACAGGGCTCAGCATGCTTATGGTAGGTATTTATCCTTTTTAAAAAGTAATTTATATGCTAATGCCATATATTCATAAGAAAATATTATAGACTTTTACCTAAATCTGTCATATCAAAGTCAATAAAATTCTAATAAATTCAATTTGTAGATACACATACAGGGGATGTTAAACCATATGTTAAAATGATGTCATTTATTTTTATTAATTCACAGAATTCCAAATTAATGCCTGAAAATTTATTATAATATATGAAACAAACAGGTTAAAAAAAAGTCCAACAGATTTCTATCAGCTATGTAACTAGATATCAAAGAATGGTTGATCACCCACAAATCCTTTCTTGATGTAAACTTTTGGTAATTTAGACCTAGGAAAAAAAAGTCATTGAGATGTTAAAGATGAGTTTTGTCAAACTATTGATCAGTACAATTCTCACTGATGAAAAGCTAGAGGAGTGTTCTTTTTTTTAAATTTTTTATTATTTTCTTTATTTACATTTCAAATGCTATCCCAAAAGTTTCCTATACCCCTCCCCCAACCTCTGCTCCCCTACCCACCCACTCACACTACTTGGCCCAGGCCTTGCCCTGTGCTGGGGCATATAAAGTTTACAAGACCAAGGGGCCTCTCTTCCCAATGATGGCTGATTAGGTAGAGGAGTGTTCTTAAAAACAAAATAAATAACCATGCATATGCTATTATTATTTTAATTTAAATTATGTTTTAGTAGTTGCTACAAGTTTTTCCCTCAGGATATAGAGACCTTTCATGTGAAGGTCATGGTGTGACAAGGAAAAAGACGTAGTGTCACATACATAACCCAGGAAAATTGCAGTCTTAGAGAAAGATTAAAGACAGTGGATGAGGATGCTCGCAATAATACAGGAAAAAGAAAACTTCCTGACACTATTAAATAATGATGATTTTTATATACATGCCTAGAAAAGTTGAGGTTTTTAATCTATAATATAGGACTTAAGGTATTACTAATCTAATCTTATTTTCTAATTAAAATAAATTTTAATTAACCTTCTTTTATTATTATAAACTCCAGAAAGGTCATTTTCAAATTTTCCTCAGAGGAGAACCTGGAAGATTGATGTGGATTTTCCCTAAAATCCAAATAGGAAATAAAACAGTAAACAATCAGGAAACTGAGAAAGGCTTTATGCTACTTCTTATACTATGGATGAGTACAATGCCCTCTGATGCTCTTGGTCAGGAAACTGGAGAAAGGCTTTATGCGGCTTCTTATAGTAAGGGCACATCAATGCCCGTTGATGCTCTGATTTTAGCTGACTTATACAGCTACCAGATCAGCAGACACCTATACAGCTTCAATTATGGTCACGTAAGTTTATAACTCAGAATTTAGAACGTGTTCACGTTTAGCAGTACAGCGAGTAGCACTGTAACCATCCAGCAGTGTCGCACACAGGGGAGAAAAAGAAGAGAGCTTGTGGTTAGGAAGGGGTGGGGAAGCACCCTGGGTAGTGTTACCTCTGCTCTTCCTGCTCTTCATTCCATGGTAGCTAACAGTCTGGTTCTAGCTCCTTCGCACTGTATTGATGTATGTCTATTGGCTTGGTTGGAACATTGGTCCTTATTATTGTCCATCAGCAAAGGAAGAAACAAAATGTGGGTCATGAAGCATTTGCACGCCTCCCCTATGCCCTCACCCCTTTAACCGACAGGAAAGACTAGCATATCCTTTGTAAAGGGTGTTGCTCTTTTAGATCCTGACTGCAGCCCAAGGAATCATTTGAGCAGTTTAGCCCTCATTCATCTTGGAAGGTTTCTTCAGGGGAACATATTCAGCACTAACGGGGATGTTTTGTACTTCCTTTATCCAGTTTTTCTAGAGTGTCTTTGTTCTTGACATGAAAGATGTTTGTCTAAATAGATGAGTTCCCAGGAGGTCTACAAGGAGTTACTGCTAAAAGCATGGGGAAGGAAGATTTCCCTTTCTTTCTTCTTTCTTTTCTTTCCTCCTTCTTCTTCCTCCTCCTCCTCCCCTCTTCTTCCTCTTCCTCTTCCTCCTCCTCCTCCTCCTCCTCCTCCTCCTCCCCTCTTCTTCCTCTTCCTCTTCCTCTTCCTCCTCCTCCTCCTCCTC
>NC_034595.1:7079179-7080865 GCF_900095145.1 Mus pahari | reverse complement strand
TCTCTCTCTCTCTCTCTCTCTCTCTCTCTCTCTCTCTCTCTCTCTCCTCCCCTGCCCCCGTAGTTCTCACTACCACTTTGGTAAGTGGATACAGAGTACATTCTTTCATTGCTGAGAATACCTCAGATGCTTGATTCTCTTACCTTATGGTCTCTCCCACTGTGCAAAGGCCTACTTGTAGGATTGAGTAGAACAAGCAACTCCTCCAATTACTGCTAGGGTACAGCTCTAGCAGCCTTCTGTGCTCTCCTTACTAATCTTACTAACAGGAGGTAGTACCTTTATCTCCTGTTCTTCTGTTGATAAGGTGTTTTTACAGAGTACTGTGCCACTCCAGAAGAGTTATTTGGGGGACAGGAGACTTTATTCAGAGGTGCTGTCAGCTGTCCAAACCCTGCTCAGCACTTAACCCAAGCATGATAGATAGAATAACAGTGCTCAAGCCATCAGTTGTCATAAAGATTTCCACAACGGCCGAAAGATCTTGGCCAGAAAGAGTGAACAGTATATAGTATGTTTAATTCCTAAACTACCATCCTTTCACATTCTAAAGTAAGCAGAAGCCAATTTAAAATTGTATTTACAAGTGACAACCTATTTCCTTCAGGAAATAATTTTCTATTTAGTTAACAAATTTTTCAAATAATTTTAAAAAAATTTTTCTTATATGATCGTTACCTTCTGAAAATAACTGCTTACATTATGTTTATGCTCTAATCTGCCTCATTTAAGTATCAATGTAGGGTTCTCAGGCTATCCACATCTAATAGATTACATGGTTGGTATTACCTACAACCTTCAATAATTAAGGAAGACATCATCGAAATGAGCACAGTGGCTGTTCCTAGTCATGTAGCTTGAACTAGAGCAATCTCTCTGAGCCCCAATTAGGTGGTAGAATCTTGACAAGAGTAACCCAGAGCCTGGATGAGAGCTAGGTGTGGTGTTATGTGGTGTGGTGTGGTGTGGTGTGATGTGGTGTGGTGTGGTGTGGTGTGATGTGGTGTGGTATGGTGTGGTGTGGTGTGTGTGTTGCCAGGGCAAATATGTCAACTTGACACCTCTCTACTCTTTAATCTCTGGGCACTAAGTATTTCCAGGGGACCTCGTAGTGCCTCTAGCCAATTTAAAAACAACTTTGTTTTCTTCTAAGAGATCCTATAATCCCACAAGTAATTTAAAGTTGAATGTTTAAATCTTCCTACAGATAACAGTTTTTAGACTATTAAGGACAATGTCTTTAAGACCTTACTTATCTAACTCGTTAAATAGCATTTTTCTTCTTTCAACGTTTTCTCCTCATTATGGAGATAATATATTTTATTGTCAAATATTGCAACATATAGGAAAGGATAAAGGTGGATATAAAAGTATTCTATAACTTCTGATAAAGCCGCTGATATTTTGGTAGATTTTTTTTTGTATATTTCATATAGTAAATAGCTTCCAGTTGCTATGACAAAATAAGGGTAAAAATCAATTTAAAAGAGGGAAGATGTATCAGGGCTCATTGTTTTGAAGGTTTTCAGCCCATTCTCTGGGCTCAATTACTTCTGGCTTGAGGTGAGGCTGAACATCATGGTGTGAGGGAAATAATGGAACACAGATACTCGTATTAATAGTAGCTGAAACATATATATATATATATATATATATATATATATATATATATATATATGAAACAGA
>NC_034595.1:7067604-7079104 GCF_900095145.1 Mus pahari | reverse complement strand
CACACACACACACAGAGAGAGAGAGAGAGAGAGAGAGAGAGAGAGAGAGAGAGAGAGAGAGAGGAAGGGAGAGACTTTTCAAAGGCACTCCATGGTGACATATTTCCTCCAAACTAGGTTCTTTATTTCATTATAGCCTATTCAACTAAGAACTCACCAATATATTGATGGGGTTAGCACTCTCATTAGTCAAGTACATCTCAGTAACCCTATCAACTAAATACTAGGATGTCATCACAGGAGACTTTGGGGACATTTTATATCCAAATAGGTCCTAGACAGGAGAGGTGGTCCAGTGGCTAAGAGGACCCAGAATTTTTGCAGAGGGCCCATGTATGGTTCCCAGAACCCACATGATGGCTCACAGGCACACATAAGTCCAGCTTCTGGAAAGACAACGTCTTCTGTGAACCTACACACACACAGGCACAATGCTCACATACATAAAACAAATAAGTCTTAATTTAAAAAAACTGCATAGGTCCTGAATGTGTACTGACTTTTGTCTTGTCACTGTTCGCTAAACAATACAGTATGACAACATAACAGCTACACTGTGTTAAGTATACAGGTAACTTAGAAGTAATTTTATGTTTATGTAAGGATGTACAGAGGTAATATGCAAGTTCTACAACATTTGTATAAGTGATCCAAACAGATTTTGGCATCATCTTGGTGTTTTGGAACCAATGCCTTACAGATACTGAAAGGCAGCTATTTTATACTGACTTATTCATAAAAAACAGTGTAATCCAAAAGTGTGAGATAGAAGAGATGAACAGAGGAAAGGTGTGAGGGAGGGCACCTTGGGACCTGCTCGAACTTTGTGTGGATGCTATGGCCCATATGTTGACCCATTTAGAAGTTCTTTGAAACATGCCCCTTGGGTTTTTATGGAGAATTTATTGTGTAAGAGTACTTGATTAAATAATTGGCTATTGATTATCAGCCCAATTTCCAGTTTCTCTTTCCTTCCCAAAGACACAGGGCAGAGAGAAGAAGGTATGGGGGATGGAAGATCCAACCCTTGAACCTTGTGTCTCTTCCTAGCATAACGATACTGATCTGTCTTTTTGTTGTTGTTGGTTTCTTTGTTTTTTTTACTGTACCTCTGATCTTTCCATTCCATAAGTTCAAAGATATGTCACTTAGATTTTAATTATGTGGTCCCAGAGTTCTTAGCTTTATTGATCTATTTTGTGGGAATTTGTGCCCATGCACATACCATGGAACACCTGTGGAGTTCAGGGAACATCTTGTAATAGTTAGTTCTATCCCTATAAACCCATGAGTTTTGGGGCTAGAAGTCATGTCATTAGGCTTGGTGGCAAACACCTTTACCAATGGAGCTACCTTACTGACCTGATACCAGATTCTTGTGTCTGTTCTAATTATTACATTGCGGGCTTCACACTTACTTGTTATCTCTTTAATACATACAAAATCTGCTTGTTAAAGAAACAAGCCCTAGACAGGAAAATGAATGTTGATGAGACCATGGGAGCTGTAGTATGTAACCATAGAGACCATGTCAGTAAGTTTTAGCCTGAGAAGTCAAATGAGCTTCTATCTCTATTCAATGAAAGTATAAGAAGCCCATATCTGATTTCAAGGTGATAAAACAATTTTTCTAGACTTATCAGAAAAATAATAATTAGGATCAGAGATAGCTGTGTTTTAATATAGTAAATAATTTTAGGGAATGGAAGAGGCTTGAAGAAGGTTAAGTGTCTTGTACTTAACTATATTGTTAGCTTGTCTTTAGAAGGATCGAAATGGACAGGAACACCAGTTTCCTGGTAGAAGGATAAGAAAATGGTATTTGAATGACATTTATTTAAGAGAGGGAGCAGGACCTAGGAGTTAGGAAATTTGAGCAGCATGTGTACCTCTCTCAAGGGAAACCACAGATTGATGTGTGAGAGCTTAGCCTGAGGCAGAGTGACAAAAAAGGAGAAACCAGGGCACAGACAGTTGACACCGGCAAAATTGGTCTCAGACATTTAATCCTTAGGCATTGCTCTGCCATTTTTACAGTATGATGTGGCACCTGACAGGGGGCTAAAATAAATCTTGGGATCTATGGAAGAAACAGGAACAGTTCCTGGAGAAATTGTTGCCTCAGTTAATGAAACCAGAGAGAGAAGATGAGATGGTAGATTAGGGCTTGAAACATTGAAGGCTTGAGCTTGATCATGAGCCAAAGCCATCTTAATTGTTTCTTCTGGCCATTTTCAAGCAGGTTGCCAGATTGTAGCTGTAGGTGATATTTATGTGATGGCTAGACATACAAGTCTCCTCCAAGTTCATGCTTTGGAATCTTAAGTAGAGAGTGATGGCTGAAAGAGGTAGGTTTTTAAAAATGTGATAAATCCAAGAAATGAAGCTTCTACGATGTTAGTTATATTTGAACCTGTGGCAAGATTTTTTAAAGGCAAAGTTAAAACAACATTTACCTGGATGTGTGGGAAGAAATCTATCATTGCAAAAATATTTTCCCCCTTTTATTGAAAATAAGAGGCAGAGGTTTAAGGAAGTAGTTGGGTCATGGGGATGGAGCCCTTCTGAGTGGGACTGGTGCCTTTATAAGAGAGACCCCAGGAAGAACTCTCATCTTTTCTTCCATGTGAGGCAGCAGTAAGGAAGTGGGCCTTTATTAAATGTTGAATCTGCTGGTACCTTCAGGTTGGTCTTTCCAGCCTCCAGAATTTCTGCTTTTTATACACTCCTCAGTGTCTTAGGTGCTTTGTTATAGCAGCCCAAGTGTACTAGAGAGTGAATGTCTTCTCTTCCTCATTTGAGGTTTCTGAAGAAGTACTGTTTGGCTTTATTACTGTGAGTAGTCCCATACAGTGGCCTAGGCCTCAAATTCTTTTCGGTGTGTGGAAGCGGCAGCAACTGTTAAGAAAGCTGGGTGGGACAAATTAGTCTTGGAATGAACTCCACGAGAGTCTTGGTTTAGCAGATAGGACGTTAGGGTGACTAGTCTCTCTAAAACATGTTGTAATGGCTTGAATGAGAAAGGTTCCCCCACCCCCAGGCTCATTTGTTTGAATACTCAGTCCCCAATTTGTGGAGCTGTTTGGGAAGATTTAGGAGGGAGAGGTGTATTGGAGGTGTGTCATTGGGGGTAGACTTTGCCTTTTCTGAGCCACTAGGCTCCCTCCCCCATCCCTGTGTTGGGAACAAAATAAAAAGGGGCGACCTTGGGGGAAAAGTTGGGAAGGAAACTTGGCCTAGTGACCAGCCAGAATTCCCCTGTGCTCTGAGCAGGCGGAAACAGGTGTAGGGGGGCTGCCAGGATGCTTTCCACAGGGCCCGGGTGAGCATAGCCTCAGGGGGGGTGGGGGTGGGGGTGGGAAAGGGGCAGCCCCTGAGCCCCTGACCGGGGAACGCCCCCCCCCTACCTTGCTAGCACCCAGGGTTGTGGGAGAGAGGGGATAGGGAAGAAGTTCCCAACACTGACCAGAGTGCGCAGTGGCCTTGATGGAGCTGAGCAGAAACTCTATGGTTTAAGAGCTATATTATAGAAATGCAGAGAGAGAGAGAGAGAGAGAGAGAGAGAGAGAGAGAGAGAGAGAGAGAGAGAGGAGAGAGAGAGAGAGGAGAAGACAAAGAGAAAGGGAAGAGGAGAGAGAAGTGTGAGAGAGGACAAAGGAGTGAGAGGGTAAGAGAGCTTGGTAGGGGCTGAGCACCCCTTTTTATGGTCTTCACTGTTGCTAGGTAACTGGGGAGGAGTTTAGCCTGAAGGTCAGAAGCTTGGGCCATTGCTAGGTGACTACTGACCATGCTTCTCTTGTGGGGGCTGTGGGAGGTGGTACCTTAGGCAGAGGCCAGAGTTCCAGGAGCACGAGGGAACGACTACTGTGTCATGAGGGTGAATTATGACCATCGGGGTTCAGACCTCAGCTCAACTGGAGACCAGCCTGCAATTCCCCTCATCCCTGTGCTTATGGATCCTGATGTAAGCTCTCAGTTACTGCTCCAGTGCTGTGCCTGCAGGATGCTTTTGGTCATGATGGTTATGGACTCTAACCCTCTAAAGCCATGATCCCCCAACAAATTCTTTCTTCTATGAGTTGTTTCGGTTATCACAGCAATAGGAAAATAACTAAGACACATACCATATGTACTCAGTTAAATTTACTTATTTCACACTTTTAGATAACACCTATAACTTATAAATTTGGCTGAAATAAATTATAAGGATATATTGTATTATCTTATTTCTATATTTATTTGATTTTACTTAGCATGTCTTTCTTTTATAGAATTGCCTATAAAATCGTTCTTTTTGTTTCTTATATTTCATTTATTGTGAAACACAGCTTCTAGAGTGATTATACCAACTTACTTTTGTTCACTGAACATTTGCATCATGATATTGTAGTGCCAGAGAAATGTTAGTGATCCCCCAAAACAGACAGGAGCCAGTCTGATGCAACTCAAAGCAGGGTCTTTATTCTACTTGAGCTAGCACAGGTGCTTCCAATGCACCACCTTCAGGCAGGACGGTTTTGGTGGCGGGGGACCCCAAATATCTATCAGGGCAAGGCTTTATAGTAAGCAGCAAACAGTGAGTAAGTGTGCAAGCATCTAATTGGAAAGCTATTGTGGTTTTAAACATAGTTGGCTGGTGCTGGGAGTCATATCATAAACTTAATTTCTGCTCCCCTCTGCATTGGTGGTCATTACGCGGGGGTGGGGGTGGGCTTGTAACCTGGGGGTGCAGGTTTGTTGGGGGAATAATCTGCAGATGCTGGTCTTGTTCAGGGTGTAACCTGGAGATGCTGGTCTTGTTGGAGGGATTAGCTTAGAGACTGGAGCCAGGCTTGTCTTTTGTTGGGAGGCAATTTGAAAACTACTCCTAGGTACCAGCTCGTTAATTTATCTGAATTTAAACTTAGATCAGGTCCTCTAAAATGAAGTCTGAACTTAAAAGATTTGGCCTCTCAATATAGCAGACCGTATCTGTCCTCACATGAAGTTAAAAGTTCAGCTGAGACTTGCGTTTCAAGTTTGATTTGCTGAAGCAAATAATACCACCTTTCGTTTACACATTGCTTTCTTATTTTGCATCTCTTGCTCAATGATACTTAAAATGATTGTCCACTGACAAAAATGAGCTCTGCTCTCCAGTTGTCTTTCCTAGGTTTTAATGCTGTAGCTACTGACGAGCTGGTCTCCAAGGCGGAAGAACGCTATATCACATGTATGTTAAGAGACTTCAAAAGGGAAGCAAAATGATGCAATTATATTACAATCTCAAAAAAAAAAAAAAAGAATTCTTTCAAGAGTTTATACTCACTTCGACAGATTGTCACAACAAATGTTGTAATAATAACTTTAAGTCGGAATTGGCTTTCCTGTCTAAACGCAAAGCCTGGTTTACCCAGGCATGAGAATGGTTGTATTATCTGACACTTGTGATGTGCTAGTATTTGTGTGACTGCTGTCCACTGGAGCCCAGCCAGAGGAGTCCCATTGTCAGCAAACTGCTGTTTGTGTGCTTTACATGTTAGGCTTCAACAAAATAGAGCCGTTCCTCACACAGTCAGTGTCTGCTGAGATCAGCAGAATCCCTAAGAAGGGGAAGATGGAGTGTGCTTATGGTTTTTGGCTCTCATATGCTGTGCAGCCACTGGAACTGTGACAGTAGGTGGCACTCTAAGTCTGGATTTATGCTTAGACTTCCAGGAGGCATAGTGGTAAGCTGGCAGGTCGCAGCATCTTTGGTGAAGCTGGGTGAGTATAACCGCCTTGTTAAGCTCATATCACCATCTGATGGGACTTGCCTGTGTCATCGTTTGGGTTGTTGGGGTCATTTCAGCTTGGAGGCAAACATTTCTTCTGTATCTTCTAGGAAACATCTAACAAAAACTGAAGGACATTTTAGAAGAGGCAGAACACAGGCATGCATGAACAGGGTTGGATATTCGTGCATATGATTGTATTGTTTGAAGGGGTAAAAGATCAGAAGGATGCTTGTGGCCTCTGGCATGCCATGATTAGATATCAAAGTAAATGTGAGTTTTAGTTAATACATTAAGAAAAAAGTATCATTTTGAACAGCAATAGATTTCCACTATAGGTCTCCATCAGAAATAGCATTCATTTTCACGCCTCTATGGTTGACATTCCTCTTCCTAGAGAGTAATTTTGGAGGAAATGTGCTGTTTTGTGAGTTATATACCTAAATTGTATTAGGAATTTTGTTTTAATTATCTCTGGGGCATTAATCTACAATTACTAAATGTTTCTAAATTGTATTCAATTTACATTGTAAACTTAATATCACTTAGGAGATTACATCAATCTCAAAGTACTTCAAACACTTTAAGCTCCTTTGGTGATCTATTGGCTGGTCTTTTAAAAGATTCCCTTATAAGAAATTGATAAAGTTCAAAAAAAACAAAACAACAAACTCCTCAGCCTTCACAATAACGAAGTTATATTTATTTTGTCATTGATAATTGTTTTTCTCTGGCAGCTATGACAGCTACTTGATTTTTATGAACCAAGTAGAATATTTCTTTTACTTATCTTAATGAAATTATGGAGATGGAATCTGTGAAATAACCAGTATTTTAAGAAAGTAGGATATCTGTTTCTAGTGTTTTAAAACCAAAACACTCTGTATTCAGTGTAAATCATTTGCAGCAAATGATTGTTGCAAATTGCTACATTTTAGAAATTTGAGTGACTTATCCTGTCTCCTCATGGATAGTTCAGAGTATTCATTGAGAATGACCAGCGACCTCAGGGCAAAGGAAACTAGCCCGCCTCTGTGCAAGGAAGGATGCTCTGTATTTTCACATTCATGTAAATGTTCAGTTGCTGACACTTTGTGACTCACAACTTTGTATTTAGTAACTGGGGCAATCATTTCTCTCATTCATTATAAATGTCAGGCAGGACAGTAGAGTGGCCCAGAGACACTTGCTAAATTGTACTAAAAAGATGAAAAAATTTCTTAGCTAAAATATTCTTTTTTCCCTTTTATAAATGTTACAAATGGTGCTGTTGATATTTTTATGATTCTGCATTTGTGCCCTTTCTTTAAAAATGTATCTTTTCTATTCATTCTTTATAAAAGGCTTTTGAAACCATGGTTAAGTTCCCATTGTTGTAGGATTTATGTATACTACTTTATATTTTAGCAACTGAAGAATGGTGATATTTGTCAAGAATAGCTTATTAGTTTAGGAGAAAAATTAGGCTATGATACATATGATGCTTGAAATGATTAAATACCTATTTGCTGATATTATTTTACATACTTCATGCTTGTTCTATGTTGTTTGCTTGAAATATTATAACAACAATGTGTTAAAATAATTTCAGATTCATAATGCAAATGAGATACATAATTCTAATCCAGTAGCATCTATTCTTAATCAACTCTCCAACAAGGGCATATATTTTACAGGTAAAGTAGCCTTCATGAGATCAGAAAATCTAGCTAATCTTAGCTTAGAGAACTCGAACACGTTCTCGTTATTTATGTATCCAATTATAGACCTTTTTTCTTTCCATAAGGGAAGCCACTTTAGAATTCAGACATTCTTACAGACACTGCCACACATGTGTGTGACAACCACTGAAGAATTCCTGCTACAGAAAGAAAATGTTAACAGGGTTTTAGCTTCTTTCTTCCTTGCTGTAATCAATTACCTAATAAAACCAATGAGCTTGTTTGGCTCATAGTGTGAAGGTTCAGTCCATCATGGGTGGGGGTAGTGGGTGGGGAATGGTGACAAGGGAGTGAGGCAGCTTCTCACACTGTGCAGTCTGGAAGCAGGAAGATGAATACTCATGTTTAGCTCACTTGTTTTTCTTTAGTCCAAAACACTAGTTCATATGAAGGTGAGAATTACTGAGTGAGCTAACCCAGGCCCCAAAGGACATGTATGGTATATTCTCACTTATAAGTGGATATTAGCCATAAAACCCAGGATACCCATGCTATACTCCACGGACCCAAAAAAGCTAAACAAGAAGTAAGGCACAAGCAAGGATGCTTGTATTTCACTTAGAAGGGGGAATAAAATAGTCATAGGAGGCAGATGGAGGGAAGGAACTTGTTGAGGGAGGGGATGGTGAGGGGAATGGGGGTTCAGGATCAGGTATGGAGAGGGGCAGGAGAGATGCCCAGATGGCCACGAGAATGAGTGGAAATCTGCAACTGACAGGGGTGGTGATACGTAGGACATCTCAAGGACAAGAGAGAGACCTGGGATGGGGAGGCTCCCATGAATCAATGAGGGTGACCATAGCTGTGATTCACAGCATTGGGGATATGCTCCGTCCTGCTTCCTCCAAAGCATGGCAGAAAAAGCCTCTCCTTATTTGCATCTCCCTTTTCCTCCTGGGACCAGGAAGTCCCACCTATACCTTTCATCCAGCAATTGGTCTCCAGCCTTTTTAATTGACAAATCAAGAACCAATTGAGGAATGGGATTTTAAAACCAGGACCGCCCTCTACACCCTCCCCCCCACAGTGTCTTATTAGCAAGAACCAAACTAATAAATATTAATAGCAGAGCAAATTTTGTGACACACTAGATTTCACAAGGGCAATATATTGTGAAGACTATATTATCCTCACAAAAAAGTAAACCTTATTTAAAAGAAGTGACCCTGAGTGGCGGCAGGTGTTTTGCCTGGTTCACAGACTAGGCTCCTGACACAAGGCTGTAGCCCTCCATAGATTTGGGGCCATCAGTCATATAAGGGCAATGCCCTAAGCCCCTCCACAGTAGAGAATGTGACCTGTGATAATGTAACCTCAAGACAGATCTCCATTTTAATGAGGTACCTAAAGGCCTGGAGCCATTACACTCCTATTCCCAGGCGCTCCTCCCTGCAAAAGGTATTTAACCTCAGGCCTGCCCCTGAGAAGTGGGGTACGGTTTTACTCATCACCATTTTCCGCCATGACAATAAATGTCTTGAAACCATGGACTGTCTCTTTTCATTGGGATCTGCCATGGGGAGCAATGGAGTAGGCCTTTGCCTAAAGAGCTGGCTGCCTAATCTCATGCAGAAGGCCTCTCTGTGCCCCCAGTCACAGTGACCACCAAGCCCAAGACAAGCCGCCTACAAGCCAAGGGCTTTCCCATGGGACCCAGCCAGAGTCCCCCTCTTTTCCCTTCAGCCTGGGCTAGATCCAGCATGTGGGCCCCCCACTCCATTCTCAGCTTTTCTGTGGCTCCCAGTTGCACCTGGGTGCCCAAGAGCCTGAGAACCAGATGTTCCCGGCCTCCCTACAGGCCTGGGGATACCTGGGACAGCTTTGTCTGTCCCGAGGATCTCATATTGTGCTCCCCCACTCCCAGAGTGGTGTCCCATGGCTTCCCATAACCTGACACCCTTCAGTGCAGGCATGGGGTGAATGCAGTCAAAACGTCCTGAGTCCTGCTTCCCCATGTGGCCTGAGCCTTGTGGCAGAGTGGATGTGGGACCCACTAACCCTACATATTTCCACTATGTTAATCCTGCAGATCATGAGCATGGGCGATCTTTCCATCTTTTGATATGGTCCTCACTTTTTCTCTTCAGTGACTTGAAGTTCTTGTTATATGGGTCGTTCACTTGCTTGGTTAGAGTTACACCAAGATATTTTATGCTATTTGTGGTTATTGTAAAGGGTATTATTTCCCTAATTTCTTTCTCGGCCTGTTATCATTCGTATAGAGGAGGGCTACTTATTTCTTTGAGTTAATTTTGTATCCAGTCACCTTGCTGAAGGTGTTTATCAGCTGTAGGAGTTCTCTGGTAGATTTTTTGGGGGTCGCTTATGTATACTATCACATCATCTGCAAATAGGGATACTTTGACTTCTTCCTTTCCAATTTGTATTCCCTTGATTTCTATTAGTTTTCTTATTGATCTGGATATAGCTTCAGGTACTATACTGAATAGATAGGGAGAACATGGGCATCCTTGTCTTGTCCTTGGTTTTAGTGGAATTGCTTTAAATTTCTCCCCACTTAGTTTGGTGTTGGTTATTGGCTTGCTGTATATTGCTTTGATTATGTTTAGCTATGTGCCTTGTATCTCTCATCTCTAATGCTTTTAACAGGAAGGGGTGCTGTATTTTGTCAAAGACTTTTTCAGCATCTAATGAGATGATCTTGTTTTTTTTTTTCTTTCAGTTTGTTTATATGGTGCATTATGTAGATGAATGTTTGTATATTGAAACATCTCTGCATCGCTGGCATGAAACCTACCTGATCATGGTGTTCTTAATGTTTTCATGGATTCTGTTTGTGAGTATTTTATTGGGTATTTTGGCATCAATGTTTATAAGAAAAATCAGTCTGAAATTCTGTCTGTCTGTCTGTCTGTCTGTCTTTTTGCTTGAGTCTTTGTGTAGTTTAGATATCAAGGTGACTGTGGCTTCATAGAATGAGTTCAGCAGTGTTTCTTCTGTTTCTTTTTTTTTAAACTTATTTTATTAGATATTTTCTTAATTTACATTTCAAATGCTATCCCGAATGTCCCCTACACCCTCCCCCTACCCTGCTCCCCTGCTCACCCACTCCCACTTCTTGGCCCTGGTATTACCCTGTATGGGGCATATAAAGTTTGCAAGAGTTTCTTCTGTTTCCATTTTATAGAATAGTTTGAGCAGTATTGGTATTAGCTCTTCTTTGAAATATGGTAGAATTCTGCACTAAAACTATCTGGCCGTGGGCTTTTTTTGGTTTGGAGACTTTTGATGACTGCGTCTACTTCCTTACAGTTTATAGGATTTTTAAATAGTTCTTCTAATCTTGATTTCACTTTGGTAAGTGGTATCTGTGTATAAAATCATTTATTTTCTTAACATTTTCTAATTTTGTGGAGTACAAGCTTTTGAAGCAAGACCTAATGATTCTTCAGATTTCCTCAGTGGTTGTTGTTATATCCTCCTTTTCATTTTTAACTTTGTCTCTCTGTGTTTTTGTTAGTTTGGCTTAGAGTTTGTCTATCAAGTTGATTTTCTCAAAGAACCAGCTCTTGGTTTCTTGATTCTTTGTGTTGCTTTTCTTTGTTTTTAACTGCTTGATTTCCATGCTGATTTTTATTATTTCCTGCCTTCTACTCTTCTTCCCTGTACTTGCTTCTTTTCCCCCCACAGCTTTCAGGTGAATTTTAAATTGTTTGTATGAGAACATTTTAATTTCTTTATGGAGGCACTTAGTGCTATGAACTTCCCTCTTAGCACTGGTTTCATTATGTCCCATAAATTTGGTTATGTTTTGCCTTCATTTTCATTGAATTTCTTTAATTTCTTTATTTCTTCCATGATCCACAGATCATTGAGTAGAGTTGTTCAATTTCCATGAGTGTGGAAGGTTTCTGGTGTTTCTATTGTTATTGAAGTTTGGCTTGAATCCATACTGATCTGGTGTCAACTAGTTTTGTGTCAACTTGACACAGCTGGAGTTATCACAGAGAAAGGAGCTTCAGTTGGGGAAATGCCTCCATGAGATCCAGCTGTAAGGCATTTTCT
>NC_034595.1:7043743-7067454 GCF_900095145.1 Mus pahari | reverse complement strand
GAATAGAAACCCTGATTAAGACATCTGGTAAGGTGTTATTTCAATTTCTTGTATCTGTTGAAGTTTGCCTTGTAACAAACTATATGGCCAGTTTTGGAGAAGGATACATGAGGTGCTGAAAAGAAGGTATTTTTTTGTGTGCTTTGGCGAAATATTCAATAGATATCTGTTACATCCATTTGATTCATAATGTCTGTTAGTTTCATTATTTCTCTCTTCTGTTTTTGTCTGGATGACCTGTCAATTGGTGAGAGTGGGGTGTTGAAGCATGCAATGTTCCTTTTTCAAATGTGGATGCCCCTGTGTTTGGGGCACATGTTCAGAATTGAGATATCTTGGTCGATATTTTCCTTTGATGAGTATGAATTGTCCTTCCCTGTCTATTTTGATTAAAATTCTATTTTATTAGATATTCGAATGGCTAATGCATTTGCTTCTTGGGTCTGTTGATATAGTTGTCTTCCTTGGACTGGAGGTTTCCTTCTAATATTTTCTGTAGGGCTGGATTTGTGGATATTGTTTAAGTTTGGATATGTCTCAAAATATCTCTTTTTTTCCATCTATGGTGTTTGAGAGTACTGCTGGATATAGTAGTCTAGGTTGATATTTGTGGGTTTTGGAGGTTGCAAGATATCTATCAAGGCCCTTCTAACTTTTAGAGTTCCAGTTGAGAAGTCAGGTGCAATTCTGATAGGTCTGCCTTTTCTATTTTATCTAGCCTTTTTCCCTGTGGGTTTTAATATTCTTTCTTTATTCTATAGATTTTGTTTTGATTATTATGTGGCAGGAGAATTTTGTTTTCTGGTCCAGCTTGATTGGTGTTCTATAGGTTTTTGCATGTTTATAGGTATCTCTTTCTTTATGTTGGGGACGTTTTCTTCTATGATTTTGTTGAAAATACTTTCTGGTTCTTGGAGCTGGGACTCTCTGTCTTCTTCTATTCTTATTATTCTTAGCTTAGTCCAACAATGGATGCCTATCAATGAAAGTTTCAAGAATCTAGTAGTTGTTCAGTAAGTCCATGAGGCCAGATGTCTCAGCTGGTCCTCAGTATACCCTAGAATCCTAAGAAGTTGGCTCTAATGCTTGTGACAGAATGGATTTTCCAGTGAAAGTGAGACTAGTCAAGTAGAGAACAAGCTTCCTTCTTTCATTTCTTTTATATAGGCTGCCATTAGAAGGTGTGGTCCAGTTTAAAGGTAGACTTTCCCACCTCAAAAGAACTGGATTAAAGGTGTATCTTCTCATCTCAAAAGGCCTGTTTTAAAAGTGTGTCTTACCACTTCAAATAATTTAATTAAGAAAAATAATCACAGGTGTGCCCAATCATTTGGGTTTTAGTTAATTCTGGACATACTCAAGTTGACAGCCCAGAACAGTAATCACAAATCCAACCCGTGTTAACCTGACACACAATCATATCTCCTTATGTCATGATTAATTTCCAAATGAAAACAATCACTATTTTATAATAACTTCTAAACAGGATATAACTCTCCCACATTCAATTGTAAATACATTATATATTTAACTAGATCATATTTACATCTATCATTATATAGCTCTCCCTTGCACAACTGCAAACACACTGAATTTTAAATAGGTGGCAATGTTTCTTGAGATGCATTTTTTTTAGAATATCAAACTTAAATATGATAACTGCTGGTATTCTCTTAAATGATGTTACATTACATGATAAGGAAATTGAAGAAAGAAAACACAAATATCTGTATAATAACATTCTTAATAAAATATGACAGAAGCACTGTAGCCAATTATAACCTTTATCTCTGCAACTGTTCATGTGGTCTTAGCAGGTGTTCGTAACTACCCTTCACTACTGCCCATCCGGGAGGAGTGGCAGATAGTTTCATTCCTGATGGGTCTGTGCTCTTTGTCATCCTGTCTGAATTAGGTTGCTCTAGTTTTTCAGTGACTTTAAACAAAGGGCATGGTAGCACTAAGAGATGCCCTAAAGGATCCCCTGCACTCGAGACATAGTATTTTTTCTTTTTAAAACTTCCATTGTGGAGAAGCAATCCAAATTCCCCTTGGTAATCTGGATCAACACCCTCCCTATCACTGTATGTATTTCTTAACCTATTGGCTTAAGGGCGTCAGAAGCCCAAAGTGGCCAAAGAGAAGTCTGATCTTTCAGTTGAACGTTGTGGCTCCTAGCAGGAGTGTTCTCCACGTTGGTTAACTTCCAGACCAGCATAATTTAAGGTTGTGGGAAGAGGAAGCAAAAAATTACTATTAGGTTGCTAGGGGAGATAGTGAGTACAACCATTCCCTATTCCTCCTCCTGATTCCAGGACCTGTGGATACAGGCTTTTGGAGAAACTGTACCGTATATTGGACACTTATATAAAGCATATATCTCCCGCTGAAGAGCCCTGTTCCAAACCTCCAGGCTTCCACCACCTAATTGTCACTGTAACTGTTTCCAAAAGGCCATTCCATTCTTCTATCAGACCAGCTGCTTTAGGATTGTGGAACTATGATAAAGCCAGTGGGTTCATGATCGTGCTGCACTTCTTTGGCTGTGGAGTGATTTCCTTTGTCAGAAGCAAGACTGTGTGGAAAACCGTAACAGTAGATAAGTCATTCTGCAAATCCATGGATGATTTTGTCAGAAGCATTCTGTGCAGGAAAGTGAAATCCATAACCAGAATAAATATCTACTGTAGTAAGTATTGTCCTTTCTATGGAGGAAGTGGTCCAACATAGTCAACTTACCACTATGCCACTGGCTGCTCATCTCAGGGAAAATGGTGCCATATCTGGGGCTAGTGCTGGTCTCTGCAGGCCAGGCACTCAGTAGCAGCTATAGTCAGATCAGTCTTGGTGAATGGCATTCCATGATGTCTAGCCCATGCATAACTCCCATCTCAATCACCACCCCCTCCTTTTTCTCCACTTTGTTGACAAGTTAGAAATCCTATTCCAGATACTTAAAAAATTTATCCTTATAATTCTGTTTCTCTAGAACTAGTTCTGTAACCAAAATCTATATTAATTAGGGTTCTCTAGAGGAACAGAATTAATAGAATGAATATGTATTATATATTAATATATTATATTATATATGTATTATTAATATATATTAATATATTATATATTTGGGATTTATAGGAAAAGCTCAAGGGCTGTGGTCAAGCTAGTCCAACAATGGCTATTAGTGGAAAATCCAAGATTTGACTAGTTCAGTTCATGAGACCAGATGTTTCAGTTAGTGTTTAGCACACACTGAAATCTAGAAATAAGTTTTAATGCCAGTGAAGATATCAATCTTCCCATCTTAAAAGATCTGGATTAAAGGTGTATTTTCCCACCTCAAAAGACACAGATTAAAAGTGGATCTTCCCATTTCAAATGATTTAATTAAGAAAATCAAATCCTCATATGTGTTCCAAACTACTTGGGTTTAGTTTATTCCAGATGTAGTCAAGTTGATGCCCAGGCATATCCATGACAGTCAGAGTGCAGTACAGACACAACATTACATAATCATGGGGGGGGGGACAGAGCTCTAGGTATCTGACCTACTATGTCATAGCAAGAAAAAATAGAAAAAAAAATAGAAAAAGGGAGCTATTCTTTATAGTTTCTAACTTGCAACATTCTTCTGCATAGACTGAAGCTTTGTGAAGACAGCCCAGATGAGGGGGAATTGGAGCTAACTTGTTTCAATAAGTGAGCATGGTATCTTTGGATGACAACTTGATACTGCCAAATTGACCAGAAAATTATTTGGTTTCTTTGAGAAAACAATGATAATAGGTTTGCTGTGCAACAAATTACCCATTTTTCCCCAGATAAGTGAATTTCCTGAAAGATATGAGAGCTTTCTAATCATTCATTTTTTCAGTCACTCGTTGCTTATTCAACTTTACAACCAATAAATACTTGTTGAAGACTTATTTTGCCTCAGGCATCCCGCTAATTATTTATGATATGTTAAAAATAGAAAAGTGGAAAAATCCCAAATACT
Source organism: Mus pahari (assembly GCF_900095145.1). NCBI lineage: Eukaryota > Metazoa > Chordata > Mammalia > Rodentia > Muridae > Mus > Mus pahari. Next base: position 7,063,460 of record NC_034595.1, on the reverse strand, counting down.
GCTAATCAGGACATGGACTTATGAAATATAGGAGTGGGCATGGTAGCTAAAGTTAAGACTGTAATTCTAGCTCTTAGGAGGCTGAGGAGAGAGAATTGCTGTTGAGATTTAGAGTTGGGCTGTGTGTCAAGGCTATGCTGAGGAAGGAAGGGAGGGAGGGAGGGAGGGTGGAAGGAGAGGGAGGGAGAGAGGGAGGAAGGGAGGGAGGGAGGATGGATGGATGGAGGAAGGGAGGGAGGGAGGGAGGGAGGGAGGATGGAGGGAGAGATGGAGGGAGGAAAAGAGGACAAGAAAGAAAAACTCAAATGTGGTGCTGGCTGGTCTTCTGTCAACTTGACACATAAATTAGAGTTATCTAGAAAGAGTGAACCTTAACTTAAAAAAATGCCACCGAGCTGGGCATGGTGGCCCATGCCTTTAATCCCAGCACTTGGGAGGCAGAGGCAGGCGGATTTCTGAGTTTGAGGCCAGCCTGGTCTACAAAGTGAGTTCCAGGACATCCAGGGCTACACAGAGAAACCCTGTCTCGAAAAACCTAAAAAAAAAAAAAAAAAAAAATGCCACCATAGGTCTGTACTGGTGAAGGAGTGACCCTGTTTTTGGTAAAGTGCCCACGTTGATCCTTCATCCATTACCACAGTCTCTTTAGCCACCAACACTTACCTTGCTCCTTCTTTTAGTCTTCAGAACATCGAGTGCCTACCAAGCTCCTTATGGATTTTATTCCCGTTTTTTGATTGTTGTAAATTCCTGACCCTTTTCTGACCCGTTGGTTTCAAGGTTTCTTTTAGTTGATTGAAGCAATTGAGATGTGAGTGAGAACATCATTCAGGTTTAGGGTCTACATGTATCCTTGCCTTTGTTAGGAAGTCAATGTAGTAGCCTTGATATTGTGAATGTGATGTTATAGAAACTCAGAATTCTATTAAATTCTTTTGAAGAATTTTGGTAGTTTCAGTTCTGGAGAATGAGGTTGGCCTAAGCCTAAAAACTTGATTATTTGTGCTAGTAGTATTTATCTCAGCTCTGTTTAATACATATATAATGTTTATCTGACTTGTACATAACATGGTACAGGAGTCAACATTTAAATATACATTATGTCTTTTTAAAGATGTATTTATTTATGTTATGTATATGCATACACTGTAACTGTTTACAGACATACCAGAAGAAGGTATCAGATCTCCTTACAGATGGCTGTGAACCACCATGTGGTTGCTGGGAATTGAACTCAGGGCCTATGGAAGAGCATCCAGTACTCTTAACTCCTGAGCCATCTCTTTAGCCCAGGGGTCAACTTTTACATCCATGGTATAGGAGCCAACCAGAGAAACAAAGGCAAAGTTTTAAGCAGAATTTAATACTTTCTCATCAGGCTTTCCTTTGGCTGGAATTCCTCCCTTACCCAACAGTGGCTTTTTACTCAGGATTCTGCTGGCTTGCCCAGAAAGGCTTCCAGTTCACTCTGAGTTTTCATTACCTCATGCCATACTTCAAACAGTAACCATGAAAATTAAATTCATGCAAAACTCTTATTTCTTCCAAGTGATTTTTCCTTCCTTCCCTCCATCCCCCTTCCTCCTATCATCTCTGTTCCTTTTTTCTCCTCCTCTACTTCTCCCCATCCTTTTCCCTCTTTCTCCCTTCCTCCTCTTCCTCTCCTCCTCCTTTTGACACAGAGTCTCTTATTTCATATAGCCTAGGCTGGTCTTGAACTTCTGCATCTCCTCCTGCTGCCTTCCCAAGTTCTGGGATTTCAGGAGTGCACCACGTGTCAAACATTTAAGTGAAGTGAGTCTTTAAATATCTTTCCTTTTGCATGAAGCTCATGGTTGTTATCTCTGAGATGTGTGAGTCTGGTCTGAATTCACCCAGAGGTAGCCTCTTCATAGGTGTGTCTGGGCTTCCTCCTTTCCCCAGGATGGCCTCAGTCCTTACTCCGTAGCCTGAGAACACTTACATGGTTTCTTAATATGCCTAAACAAAAACAAGTCGCAGAGAAAATCAAGGCCAAGTCAATCAGTAATAGACTGGATGAAGTGGCCATTCAGGGCTACATAGTGAGATCTATCTCTAAGACAAAACAAAACAAAACGAAGAGAAGGGAAGCAAAACAAAAGGGAATCAAAACCAAAACCAAAACTACCCTCCGCCAACAAAACATACACTTTGTCAGTATTTGGAATGGAGCATGCTTTATGGTGATTAAGGGGCTAGGATTGAACATCTCATATGGGTTAAATAATATAAATTAATTTCATAGTTGTATTTTGAATATTTTTTTAATTCCATGAAAGGTTGGATGAAGCATTTTGTGAAAACAGATAGCTCATAGGTAAGTCTCTTTACATTTTGTTTTCCCCTTTGTACAGTTTGCCTCTTTAGTCTTCCTTTTCTCTTGGCCCATCTTTTCCCTGACCATGAAGGAAATGAAGGATGCCTTTCAGAGCTTCTTTCTCTCAGCCGTTCTTGGATTACTTTCTACTATGTTTCCTCTGCTCTATATTTTTTTTTAGACCGCCCAGAGCCTAGGATTAACTTATTTCCCAGAATCCTAAATGCAAATGAAGATCAGAGAGGAGATAAAACTGGCATAGTTGGCTTTCCATATTTGCAGGTTCCAGTCACATATTTAAACAACTGTGGGTTGTACGTATGTGAAAGAAAATGCATCTATACTGCACATGTATAGGCATTCTTGTCTATTTATATAACAAACACTATAATAGCCATTTGTATACCATTTGCATTGTATTAAGTACTATACCCAATCTAGAGGTGATTGATTAGTGAGGGGGCAGGCCACATTATTCAGAAGAACCGGTGAGTGATGTGTCTGCCAGCTGAACTGAACCACTACCTAGACTCTGTCCCCAAGGACACATTGCACCCCATCACTAACTCCCAGCTCATTTCAGCCCACTCTGCACTGGGCCTCTGCCCCCAATTACAGCAGACTTCTGCTTTCCATAGACCCAGAGAGGTTAAGTAACAAGGAAGGCTTAAGAGGAGATGCAAGGTTCTCCCTGGGAAGTGGAACTAGAAGAGATTTTGCAGATAGATTGGGGATGGGTGGTGGTGAGAACAGTAAAAATCAGGTGTGGGGGGGGGGGAGAAAATACTGGGAGAAATGGCCGAATTTGACAGGCATCTCAGGGGCAGGAGGAAACATAGTGCAATGGAAACTCCATGGAATCTATGAGAGTAATCCTAGCAAAGACTCCTAGCAATGGGGAATATGAAGCCTGAACATGCCATCTTCTGTAACCAGGCAAGGCCTCAAGTGGAGGGATTGAGATACTAACCCAGCCTCAAAACCTTTGACCTATAGCTTGTTTTGCCTGCAGAGTGTGCTGTAAAAGAAGTCTAGCAGAACTACCATCAAAGATACCAAAGAGAGTTCATATAGCAACTAATGGGAGCAGATGCAGAATATTACAGCCAAACATTAGGTGGAGCTCAGGGAGTCCTGCTGAGGAGCAGGAAGAAGGCTTAGAGGAAGAGAGGGGTCAAGGACACATCATGAGAACATGGCCTGTAGAATTAACTGACCCTGATTCATGGAAACTTAAGAGATCGGGGATCCTGTAGGGGTCTGACCTAGGTCCTCTGCATGTATGCTATGGTCACTCTTCACTCTGTGGGTGACTTTGCAGGTAGGAGCATCATTTGCCTAAAGAAGGCATTTTGTTTACACTCAAGAGTCTGAGTCGGGCATGGAAGATCAGGGACCAAGTGACTTCCATTAAAAAAAAAAACATTTTTGAGCGACCTTCCTGCCTTACAGTGTAGAAGCCATAAGATAACATTTAAAAATAGCTGCATGTCTCTTTGGGATTCTACCTTGGCTGTCAAATATAAGTCTAGATAAATAAATTATCTGGTTGAATGGATGATTTATGACCCCTTTTTATGGTTTTCATGTGGGATTTATCTGTATCAGTTATTTGCTAGCTGACGGCTCTACTTTTTCAGGAGACAGGCATCCACATCAAATGTAGTTCTGATAATACTGATTCTGGAAAGAACTCTTATCAAATTCACGTTTCATTAAACCATATAAGCTTATAGATAGCATAGTAAAGGGCGGGCAGGCCAGAGCATACCACTCTTGGTATGGTTATAACTGGACCTTGACTGAACGTAGAGCGTGGTAATCCTCCTCTTAGCCAGCCAGTGATCTCTGGTCAAGGCTGTCAAGGAGCCTCAGTCATCAGTCATCTGGTTTTGGTAGGGAAGACATTCAGAAAGACAGGAATCAAGTAGGGTTTCTTTTCTGATAATTTTATTTGGAACTGCTGTCAGAAAACAATTAAGTTATGGAGATGTTAAAGTCAGACTTTTAGCTTTCCATGCCCTCCAGGTGATTGCTGCCAAACAACTTTACTTGCAAACTTTTTGTTATGGGATCCAATACTTTGGAATAAAGATAATATGTGTAGAGACCATTATTTGTATATTCCTTTGAAAGAGTAATTCCTTTAAGGTTAAATGATTCTGAATGTTCGATCCTTCAAAAGAACACTGTGTCCAATACTGTTATGTTGGAAAGTTGTCCCGTATCCATGCTTTTGTTTCTAAGACAAAGGCGCATTGCTTGTCTTGGTAAGGAGAAGAAAAAGATTTGGACTATGGACAACAAATGGTTTTCCTGTAGGACTTGGTGTTATGGATAATTTACACATTATCCTTTCAAATAGTGTTGTTTTCCTTTTGTTTCCATTAATTTATTTACTTATTTACTTTGCAGCCTGATCGCAACCCTCCCTTTCCTCTCAGTCCACCTCAGCCCCTCCCCCTCACTTCTCCTCTGAGAAGAGGGAGGCTCCCTGGGTACCAACCCACCCTGACACATCAAGTCACTGCACGACTAGGCACATCCTCTGTCAGTAGGGCCAGAAAAGGCCTTCCAGTTAGGGGACCAGGATCAATAGGTAGGCAACAGACTCAGGGACAACCCCTTGCTCTAGTTATTGGGGGACCCACATGAAGACCAAGCTGTATATCTGCTACATATGTGTGGGGGAGATAGGTGTAGTCCTTGTAGAAATTGTATTTTTTAATATTTATTTGTTCCAATGATTTGTGGGAAATCATCATAGCATATCTCTTTAATGGATATTTTAACATAGTATTTTTGAAGAATTTTAATTTATACTGTAATATTTATGTTTTTATAATTAATTGAATAAATAAAAGAAATATAGAAACAATATTTATCATTTTATTTATAAAACCAAAACTGAAACCAGAATAACTTCTGCAAAAAATTATTCAAAAATTAACCACAACATCTTTCCTGAAATTTCTAAATTTTTTATATAAATATAAATTTATACCAATAAAACAAAAAATAATTCAAAGAAGAAAAACATGAGGCAGATCCATAAATAAAAAATAATTACTCGGCAAAACCAACTCATTCTGCTTATTTACTTGGTGTGTGAGTGTGAGTCTGTGTGTGTGTGTGTGTGTGTGTGTGTGTGTGTGTGTGTGTGTAGCACCTTTATCTACTGAATCATTTCACTGGTTTAAAAACCTTATTTTTATTGATTGTGCAACATAATTGAGTTTATAGCAATTACACATTGGCATTTATTTGTAGTCTATATACATTAGGAATTTCCCACATCTTAATTTATGAGAGGTAGAAAAATTTACTTTAAAATAAAACTTTTGGGGGGGCACATATGAATGAATAACTTAGTTTTGCACGATTAACCTCTATGTTTCAGCTTTAATGTGATAATTTGAGAACATAGTGATTAAGACAATAATTTCATGACTTTGAACTGCTCTGATTTGATGGCTCAAGTAGCACTGGGTAGAATTTAGGTGGAAATAAGGAAAGAGAAATAATTGGCAAAGACTTCTGTTTTTAGACTCCAGCATCAAAAAACCCATTTTATTTATGTGCATATGTGTTTGCCTGTGTGCATGGGTATGCAGGTATGTGTGGAGACCAGATGAAGGCCTCAGACCCCTGGAGCTGGGGTTGTGAGTCACCTGTCATGGTGTTGGGAACAGAACTCTGAAAGTGCAGCAAGAGCTCTTAACCACTGAGCCATCTTTCCTGCCTCACAGGGTTTTTCCTCCAGTAGTATTTCTAAAAAAGATCATAACTCTTTAACGCTATAGTCTTTAGAAGCAAGTTTAGTCATGCGTTGGTTTGAATCGACATAGTAGCTGAGAATCAATTTTCTCGTGTGATCAAAGATGGTCAGTGATCTTCACTGACAGTTAGGGGTTCTCAGTTTTGATTTGTTTCCTCCTTAGAGCTATGGTTTTTCTCTTATTCTATAAAATTTTGGTTAAAGTCTGTTTTACTTGGTTTTGTCTGCAGCACCCAAGTTATCAAATTGCACTCATTTGGGTGAAGCAGCTCAAGTAAGAGGGAACACTGTGTATAGCAGTGGTGACTGGGTGCTGGAAGTATGTGAGTCCTGAACTACACAGACATATAGATGACCCTGGAAGTGTAAGTGGGTGAAGCTTTAATACTCACTAATCTCTGTGATGTATTTCTGCTCAGATGAACTCTTCAGATATTCTGATAGTATGAAACAGGATGGATTACAAATTTTCTTATAAAAATTACAAAAATGGCTAAATTAATAGATAACTTCTAGTTTCTACTGATAAATTAATATTTTCTTAATTTATTGTGAGCTTCAAAATACAATCAACATTTACAATAGACTAGAGATCCCAAGTTGAATAGATAGTTTTTAGATTAGTCCTACAGTGGAATGAATTTTCTTCTGTTACTAATTTAACAATTATGAATTAAGTGACCTAACATGTGAAAAAAAATTTTGCAATAATGTCAGGAAATCCATGGAATATTATTGTTGCAAACAACTAAGAATTAGTACCACTTATTTTATTTTTTCAAATATAGAATAGTGTTTATTTAGAGCATGAAGAGGGGAGTTGAGGTGGTAGTAGAGACAGAGAAAGGGAGAAAAAGAGAGAGAGAGAGAGAGAGAGAGAGAGAGAGAGAGAGAGAGAGAGAGAGAGAGAGAGAGAGAGAGAGAGAGAGAGAGAGAGGAGAGAGAGAGGAGAGAGAGAGAGAGAGAAGAGAAGAGGAGAGAAAGAAGGGGAGGAGAGGAGAGGGGAGGAGAGGAGAGGAGAGAAGGAGTAGAGGCTGACCATGAGCATGTGGAAGGGCAGGAGGGAATGGGGAGAGAAGGGACAGAGGGGGAAGAGGGTAAGAGAACAAGAGAACAAGAGAACAAGAGAGTAAGAGCTACTTAATTCTTTGTATTCACTAATAAAATGGGATAAGCTAAGCAAAGACCTGGATAATGTCATTAGAATATAGTAGAAATTGGTATCTTACAGTAGAGGGTAAGGTAAGCTAGGTCTTGAAATCTTTTGATTGGTTGTTAAAGATATAGCTAATTGGTTTAGTCTAATTAAATCTTTAGGGTATTGCTCTTGAAGTTCCAAAACTTTTGTGCATCCTTACCCTGAAGCAATTTAAAATTATAGCTTAAAAAACCCCCACAATTCCCCAGGAGCAGGAACTGTTTAAATTGCTTTACTGAGTCTGAAGAAGATTCTTTGGAGACTTTCCTGGGCCACACAGCAAGCAGTGTGAAATGTGCTGTGTTCCCGAACTGAGCTGCCCAATAGTAAAAAGTAGAGTGTCTTGTTACATCAAAGCTTTCCCCATAGTAACTCCTCCTTCAGGAAGTATCAGACTCATTGGAAACTGCAGAATAGACTGGACGTAGAAAATCATGGGAAGATAGTCCGCTACATGTTGCAGGCTTGGAGGTAAGTTGGCCCTCCCTCAGAATCTGCCAATCATCATTAACAAGAGAGGGTGTCTTAATGATCTGAATTGAAATAAATCCTATGCTGTAAGGATGGGGCATTTCTTACCAGGCAAAGTGTGCATTAAATAAATAAATTAAAAAAAAAACTTTAGGAGATCTTTCTTGAATGTAGAAAACTGAGAAAACATTTACCATCTAAAAATCTTGTTGTTTGAACATTGAACATTGAAATCAAATGTATATTTGGGGCTATAATTTCTAACTGGCATAGAAATTCCTTCAGCCAAAATACCTGGTTCTTACTCCATTACAAGTGTCCACGAATCTGAGAGTTCTCTCTCCTTTTGTTCCAATGAAATTGTTGCACATTTGTTATTGGATTTGTTCTCTTGGTCCAATGTCAAGTAGGATTTATATTAAAGGTCAATGTTTATAGTGATTACCTCACAGCAACAATTCAGTTCTGTTCGGTTTGGATTCGAAACCGATTTGTGTCAACCAAGAATGGGCAGCATTTTGCCTTGGTACCTGGTTTGGATCACCTACCTGAGAAAGCAGCTTAGGATGCCTTGTTTTGCTCTTCAATACATCTTTGCACTTGGAGGTATTGGGGAAGGGGCAGGAGGAGAAATGGAGAGAGAGGAACACTGACTCATTAACAGGAAAAAATTTGACTTACATTACGCGAGCGTTGGAGGAGTGATCTTAAATGGAGATGTAGTACTCTGGACATATCCTAAGTTGGATTTTAATGAATAAACTGAAGTAGCTTCCATTAAAAAAATCCTCAGCCTCTGAGCTTCTTATTTGAAAATGGTGTGAAGTTTTGTAATAATGGTACAACACTATTCATTGTAAACTAAAGTGGCCTTTGGTAGACTATGTATCCATCTCAACTCATAGATGTGATGTAGGCTTAATTCATTAAGAGGGAACAAGACATCTGATTGATAAACTTTGAAGATATTCTTATAGTAGGGAGATACTAGAAAATGTAAAATAATTCTAAAGAATTAAAAAGTTGACTGTAGATGAATGAAACCAAAATAATTCTCACCACATGCTGTAAGTGTCCTGTGTGTTACTTTATCTTCTCAAGGACCTGATAATAAGGGTGTTAAAATTCCTGTGCTTTGATGAAGATATCAAACCTAAGGGAAGAAAATTATCTAAAGTCACAGACCTCAGAAACTGCCAAGTTAACATTTGAATGCACGCTCTTCTATGTAGACAAATCGATTTGACTTTGTAACAGATTGAATGGTGGCAGTGATTGGAAGAATGAGTCTCACAGTGAGACTGCCTTTCAGATACCATGTGCTAGCGAATTGAGATTTTGGAGATGTCACTTATAGCATAGCTTCCAAAGCATCTAGGACTCAGACAGAAAAGACTCAGGTACATTTAGCTTAAAAGAGTCTGAAAGTAGAAAGGGTGATGTCCATTGAGATAAGGACAAAGTGGGAAAAATTAACCTAATTATGGCTAGAAGCCATTAAAAGTAGCTAAAAGTTGGTTCTTAAACTTGTGTCAAGTTTTGTGAATACAGAGAAACACTCTGTTATGTGCCTTCCTGTTTTCAGAAATTGTTTCATAAATTAGTTGGAGTACTGTCAATGAATTCTCTGTTCATGTACAAAAATATTACTTAAGTGTGTGTGTGTGTGTGTGTGTGTGTGTGTGTGTGTTAGTATGTGAGGGAGGCAGAAGAAAGGGGCATGTCTCTAAGGGTAATTAAAAAAATGGCTTGTGACTTCCTGAGTAAGGATTCTGGAAGCAAGAGCCAGCACCCCTGACTTCTGGGTGACTGCAGTGGATATTTTCTGATGCTCACTCAGTGAGAAAGGTTACAAAACTTTCCTGTAGTGAATGTCTTTGTAATTGCAGGCTTTCACTTGGATTCCTTCAGATTAGACCCGGGTAGCTATCAATTAAAAGATGCTTGCATTAGAAAATAAGAATATAAGCCATGAGCTAGAAAGCAATATAGATACATCACAAATATGACAAAAGACTCAGCCATATATCTATATCTATATCTGTATGTGTATGTGTGTGTGTGTGTGTGTGTGTGTGTGTGTATGAAGAACTATGAAAACTCAACAGCAAAAAAAAATGGAATAGGAAAAAGATACAAACATTTTATAAAAAATTGTATATACACAGGCCAAAAAAAAAAAAAAAAAAAGAATAAGGAAAGTGCTCATTGTGGATTTTATTATAAATAAATTCCTTCATGAGATGTCTCTATATACCCATTGAAATGAATCAGAAGCCACTGCTAGCAATACTGTGTGTTGATGGACGTCAGAGCAACGGAGACTTTTACATGCTGTTGCTTGGAATGCACGTACAATACAGCCACTCTGGAGAACTGTCAATTTACTGCGAACTATACTATGTACTTTCTATGAAATTATTATCCCACTATGGGATCTTGACCCTAGAAACTTGGGAGTTTAGGGTCACGCAAATATCAAAGCTCCAATATTTATGGCAACTGTTCCCAAATGGAGATCATTCAAATGTTCTTCCAAGGGTAGCTGGGGAGAGAATTTTAGTATCTCTACGCAATAAAAAACTAGTCAGCATTACAGCTTGAATAAAATTTAGAGGAATTTAGTAAATAAAAGAAACCCAACATGGTTTTATTTTATGAGATTCTAAAAAGTTGAAACTTTAGGGACTGAAAATACTTCCAAGTTTAACAGGTTTTAGAACAAGCTGAAGAGGTTACTAAAAATGGGGTACTATAGAAAGGACAGGTTATGGACATATATATGACTTGGTCATGGTGGTAATTACATGCATCTATATGTGCTTTACATTTCTTAATTTGACATTAAAAGATTAGATTGCAATTTTCTGCACAATGCTTGACTGCATTTATGTATTCAAAAATGAAAAGAATGATTCCATCTTCTATTCTGAAGTGCTTCCCACTGAGACATTTACATTTTGACAAGAAGATTTCCTATTATTAGGCTCTCTTGAATTGAATCTGGTTTTTGAGTAAATATGCTCTCTGTGTGGTTATGTTCATTTCTGACTTTGTCTCTGCAGACTCATATATATCTTTTGATATTTTTTTACTCAGGGGTTATTGTTTAGTTCTTCTGTTGATCCCAATTTGCTTTTTAAAATAGTAAAGCTTATAACACATTCTGTATTGCCTCTATGTTCACCAAAAAAAAAAAAAAGTCTCAATTAAGCATAAGCCTCAGAAAGTGAGGCTTGAATTTGAGCCTAGGGTTTGACATATGCCATGCTAGCTCCATCATCTTTAAAATGGTAATGTTGTGGTGTTTACATGACAGTCTATTAAAAACCAGCCACAGAGTTCTTAGCTCAGAATCTATGATCAATATGACAATTTATCTCTTATCCCTACATTGCTCATTTTATTTCTTTCTCTTTCCTCTTTCTTTACCCTCTCCTTTTTTTTTCATTTAATTCTTTCCCTCTTTCATTGAGTTTACTGCACACTTTATACACTTGCATTGATAAGCTTAAACCTCCTGTAGTACAGAATATGCTACTTAATTTTTTAAAAAAATTCTTACAGGTAAAAGAGAGACAATACCATGGAATGGGAAAACCAAACTCATTTGGAGGAATTTTTTCTGAAGGGGCTTTCTGGTTACCCAGGTCTTGAGCATCTCTTTTTTGTGGTCATCTTAATGATGTATGCAGTCATCCTAGTGGGCAACGGCACCCTTATTATTCTCAGTATTTTCGACTATCACCTGCACACCCCTATGTACTTCTTCCTGGGGAACCTGTCGTTCTTGGACATCTGCTTTACTACCTCCTCTATTCCCTTCACCCTGGTAAGCTTTCTCTCAGAAAGGAAAACGATTTCCTTCCTTGGCTGTGCAGTACAGATGTTTCTTGGCTTGGCCATGGGAACAACAGAGTGCGTGCTCCTGGGCATGATGGCCTTTGACCGCTATGTGGCCATCTGCAACCCTCTGAGGTACCCTCTCATCATGAGCAAGAGTTCCTATGTGACCATGGCAACCGGGTCCTGGTTTTCAGGGGTTGCCAACTCTGCAGTACAAACCGCATTTGTGATGCGGCTGCCTTTCTGTGGAAATGTCATCAATCATTTTCTCTGTGAAATCCTGGCTGTCATGAAGATGGCTTGTACTGACATCTCAGGCAATGAATTCATCATGCTTGTGGCCACAACTTTGTTCACTCTGATGCCACTGGTCCTCATTGTCATCTCCTACTCATTAATCATCTCCAGCATCCTTGGCATTCGCTCTGCGGAGGGGAGAAGCAAGGCCTTCTCTACCTGCTCAGCTCACTTTACTGTGGTGATAATCTTCTATGGGACCATTCTTTTCATGTACATGAAACCCAAGTCTAAAGACAAATTCAATGCAGACGACTTGGATGCTACAGACAAACTTATATCCATGTTCTATGGGGTGATGACTCCCTTGTTGAATCCTTTAATCTACAGCCTCAGAAACAAAGATGTGAAAGAGGCCATAAAAAATCTGAAGGGAAGGCTCTTAGGCAAATGATGGTCAGCATGTTAGACACGGTTGAAACTCAGATGGGAATTTTAGTTACTTTCCTTTCTTCTTTGCCTTTTTATGCATTATGTTCACACTTTTATAATGAGATACAGTATTTTGAAATTATTGCATGTTTAATAAAGAACGTTCAAGGTTCTACAAGGAATAAAGAAAAAGCTAACAAAACATTGAGACATAATCACTTTTTAACAATTTGGTCAGCATCTTCATATAGTTCTGCATTTATTATTTTAAAATATTAGAGTTGGGCAAATATTGCATTCTTACAAACATTATTTTATAAGCAATTGTTCTTTAAATCTTTAAATATAAATAAGTCTATGTTATGAAAAGATGCAAAACAGAAAAATCTGAAAGCAGTTTATCGATGTTTGCCCCTGGAGACTTTTCTGTTACAGTATATTAATCTCACATTTTTAAAAGTCACCAAATGCTATATCTTTTCACAGTATTTATTTTTTTCCTGTGGAGCTTTAAGAGTGCTGAGGGTTGGAGCTATAAAAGAAACAGATACATAGGATTTATGTGTACAGTCTATACAACTATTGTATATGTTCTTTAAAAAAGCTTCCTTTCAGCTTTATATGTTAGCTTTAGCATAACAAATGTACAAAACTAAAATATAGGGTTAACATTACCTTACTAAGGCCAAGAGATGACCCAGCGGATGCAAACCTGCCATCCTGGTTGTGATTCCCATGTCCACATAAAGGTAGAAACAGACACTCCACACAATCACCCCCTGACTTCCACATGTTTGCTATGGCATGGATGACCTCATATCATGCACACACACAAAGAATCAAGATGATAATTATAAATTTAAAAATTATCTTACTGGTTCAGATAGGAATATTTGTATATTTCATTGGACGGAGAGTCATACTAGTTCCCATTCCTAAGAGATTATTTTTAACTCTGAGGAAATTTTGTGACCTCAACAATCTGAGGACATAGAGGCTCAAAATTTGTTAGCTGGGTAACATGTTTTTTGACTTTTTCCTTGTTTGACATTATTTGAAGAACACTTCTAAATTTCTACCCAAGATTAGTAACAGTCTGTTTAATAATATGCCATATTCTAAGATGTCTACTTAAGTAAGTACATTGTATTTTGATGGATCAGTAAATTCAAAGGATGTTGAGCACGAACATTCTTTAAGATGAACACAGGATAAATTTAGAATATTTGGTATTCTTTTAAAGTTTCTTTTTAATTTTAGAGGAAGGAATATGAAGCACTAATGACCTATATTTAGTTACTTCTAGAGCGTATTATAGTTGTTTATAGGTTAAATCTACCAGCAAGGGCACATACCACCAGAGTCTCAGCTTTGCAACCCAATACAACAAACTATATATGATAAAGAAACCTAGTTTCCTCATATCAGCCCATGATGTTCTACCCTTAACAATTTTTTAAGTTAGGCTATGTTTCACCTCTGGCAATGTTTGATACCCAGGCATTAAACCAACAACCACCTGGCTCAAATCCAGGCCTTTCCACAAACTGTCTGGGATGAGAGACTTGGCTTTTAAGCACATTTATTCATTTTGGTAGAAAAATTAATTAAAGAGGAAGACAGGAAAGCATGACTTTATCTCCACAGTCGGACAACAGAGTGGTTTTCTTTTATCTTAGAGTTGTAAGATCAAAGTCTGCAAAGAATGGCTTTCCCCTCCTCTTAATATGTTCATGTGTTCAAATTGATGGACAAATGTATGGTTATAATTCTGACCTACTTGAGTACCACAAACACAATATTTGAGTGCTCAGAGGGATTTTGCTTAAAAAGATTTGTTTCAAAGGTCCACTGAGAGTGACTTGGTTGTGTTCTTCCTAAAGAGGGAGCACAGTCAGATGAGCTGTTGCAGAACGCCAGGTATTTCTGTTTCTGTCTCTGTCTGTCTCTCTGTCTCTGTCTCTGTCTCTGTCTCTGTCTCTGTCTGTCTCTCTGTCTCTGTCTCTGTCTCTGTCTGTCTCTCTGTCTCTGTCTCTGTCTCTGTCTCTGTCTGTCTCTCTGTCTCTGTCTCTGTCTCTCTCTCTCTCTCTGTGCCAATCTTTGCTTAGTCCAAGCCATTAAGCTTCCAGGTTTCTAGCGGTGATGTTGCATACCAGTGTATCTCAGTATTGTATCTAATATGATTCATGTGGGTCCAAAATGATGCCAAATCACTCTTCACAGAAAAGCCCTAAACTAGAAGACCTGAAGCTAATTGGGACATAAAAGGAGATGGATTTGACATTAACATTAATTTTCCAGAAAAGACTTTGTGAAAGCCTGAAGATTTTTCTTTCTGTTTCCATAGAGATAACATTTGCTTTACAAAAGTGAACGTGTTTCACATTTACAGCATGAAAATAACATTTTCTTTGATATTATAAAATATTCTAGTAGATCTTGTAATCTAAAGAACATGTTTTTCACCATTTTGTAAAAATCACTTTCTAAGTAAGGTTCAATAGGATGCAGTTAGGTTTTATGAATCCGGAATTTTATGAATCTGACCAGGTACCTAGTCATAAATAAAAGATGGAACTATAATTGGGAACATGGACATGCTACTTGGAGCCAGGTGGTGAGATACTAACTTGAGCTTGGGGAGACAACGATTGCCTAGATTAGGAGTGGCCATGTACTGATAGTGTTCTAAGTGTTTTCTAATTTAGTTAGAGAATTGCTTAGTTGCTTGAGCAAAAAAGTGAGTGTGTAATTTTACACAACCACTCTTGTGGAGGACCAGCTAATGGAAGTAAAATCAGTGTATCTTTGAAAAGTTGTTTTAGGCATAGGAGTAGAAGACAGATAAATAGATGAGTGAGGCACCACTCAGGGATGCTCAGAGGGTGAGCATCATCGGGGCTGCCTGTATCTTCTACTTGTTACTCACTTGGTCCACAAATACAGTCTGTCCTTTTTATCCCAAAATAATAAGAACAGCATCAACTAAACAATACATTTTTCTAGTTGACTATTTTCTTCTTATTGTTTTTCTAACCCAAATCTGCTTGAAATTAAACCTGATATCATTATACACTCATTCAACTCAGTGGTTTTTCAACTCATTATCAGCCAGCCCTGGGCAGCGTTAGTAAGTCTAATGTAATGCACTGTTTCCAGCCCTTATGGTAATGGATCTCTTTGTAGAATTTTGTGATATTTTTGTGTCATCACTTCTTTGATTTTTGTACATGTATGATTCTAAAAGTGATATCTGTTACAAGGTAACCCAATACTATAAAATGTACAAATTAAAATATGGAGAGACCTTTATGTAATATACATATGTATAATTTATAAATAAATTATGTTGCTTTTATATGCAATGGTGTCTGGTGACTCATGGAGACACACTTCCGGAATACACATTTAATACGTATCTTAAACTATTTCATATTGAATATCTACTTTATGCAATGGGTTTTGTTTTCGTTCAAAATTGTTTCCAAGGCATTTATATGTCCGTGCGTTTGTATTTTAAAGGTTTTTTTCCCTTACCATTCTTTGACCGTTTCATACATATGTTTAGTGGATTTTACTCATTCTCACCCCTGCCACACTAGCTCATGCCCGCTCCCGCTCCCTCCCCTGCTGAAGCTTTCTTCTTGACCTGCTCCCTTCCCACAGTTTTGTCTTTTTCCTGTGTGATCCCCTAAGGTTTGCTCGGATTGCTCCTTGCTGTTTACTATGTGGCTAGCGCAAAGTTTATGTAGCTTTATGGAGAAAGGAAACTTTGCATGGTGTATTTAGATGGACATGTTAGGCGATTTCATTTTCTTTATTAAAAATAGATTTTTCTCAGCCGGGTGTGGTGGTGCACGCCTTTAATCACAGCACTTGGGAGGCAGTGGCAGGTGGATTTCTGAGTTCGAGGCCAGCCTGGTCTACAAAGTGAGTTCCAGAACGGCCAGGACTATACAGAGAAACCCTGTCTCGAAAAACCATAATAATAATAATAATAATAGATTTTTCTCTCACATAATATATTCTGATTATGATTTTCCCTTCTCTACTCCTCCCACTTCCGGTTCTACCCCACCTCCGCTGCCACCCACATTACTAGAAAACAAGCAAGTTTCTATGGGATTATTAGGAAATAAGATATAATATAAACCAGAAATGAATACATCTTATCTATAATAATCATATAATAATATAAAACAAAATAAACATGAATAAGGAAAAGAGCCCAAGTGAAGGCCCATGAAGCAGAGACCCACTTGTACACTCAGGAACTTCATAACAAAACTAAACTGGAAGTCATAGTATATATGCAAAGGACCTGTAGGGTGGAAAGGGAGAGGGAAAGAAATGTAAATTAAAAGAAATCTAAAGAGCCCAGACACACCACTGTGAGACAAGGAGCCTCCGATGCTGTTGAGTTCATTTCCTGTTTGCTCTCTGTTGGTGGGCATGCAGCCTATTCACTAGGGTTGTTTCTCCAGTGAGGCTCCGTTGGAGGAAAGTTAATTTTTCATTTGGAAGTGGTTATCAGTTTGAGATGGCTTCTGGACTAGCGATGGGGATGTGCGAGTCACTTCTCGTTTTCAGTTCTTTTTTTTTGGGGGGGGGGGTCTCTTTTCTCAGCTCTGGCTGTCTTGGAATTCGCTATGTAGACCAGACAGGTGTTGAACCCATAGAGATCCTCCTGCCTCTGCCTCCAGAGTGCTGGGTGACAAGTGTGTGCCACCATGCCTAGCATGTCTGGCAATTTCCTAAGTGTCAGTATTACAGGCTCAATAAGATGCTATAAAATTTATCAGAAGCAACTTTAGTTTTGAACAATAACTTACAAAGCATTAAGATTATCAGAAAATTAATGAGATCAGTATAAAGCACTGGGATGGCTGGTAGCCGGGACTTCATAGCACTCCATTTTGAAGGAAATGTTTGAGTGAAACCTTGTAAGAGGTTTAGGCATAATGAATGGAGAGGAAGTACTCCAGGCAGAGAAAACCATCTGGGCAAAGACACAACACGGATTATTCCTGATGTATTTGAGAACTTTCTGTAAGGTCCAGATGGCTGACACGGAGGAAACAAGGGGAGAATGGTTGAAGCAGAGGGGTCTATAAGACTGAAGTCAAGTGTGTGCTAGGAAAGTCCAGCTCAAATATGGCACTTCATGGTGCATCTCCTCTACCAAGTTTTGGAATGACTTTTGATGTTTTCAGTTCGATTCTTTAGGTCTTTGACAAAGTTGAGTAGTTGTCATGTGTATGAATTCAATATGTGAGGAAATTTACATAACATATCCATGTGTAATTTGTGATAAATTATATGTAACTTTTGTAGGAAAATATTTGATGAATTAATAAAAAGTATGTATTCAAAATGTATATTTACTACATATCTTAAAGTATATTTAATATTCACTTTCATACAATTAGCATTTTTGCCCAAAATTGTTCTCTTTTTCAAGGTGTTTATCCACACACTTTATGTCTATTTCTCCACAGTGACTTTTTAAAGAGGTTTCTTGTGTGGATACACACACATAAACACTAACAGAAACACATTTTTCCTTAGATAGGTTGTATTTTCTTTGACCTACAGTTTATTCTGTATCATTTTTTCTTAAATTTATATGCAAACTAATCATAAGAAGATGATTCTGGTCTTTTCTATATACTAATAGACATTTTGAATGATAAGTTGACTTTGGGAAAAGTAAAAATTAGATTTGGCAAAAAATAAAACTTTGGCGCACAGTACTTTTTTTATTATTGTAATAAAATAAAATTAACAGTCAGTGGATCACTTTGTTTTATAACCATAAAATTAGCACATACTTATCATTTGAAAGAACTGAATGCCCTAAATTAACCCTAATTATATTTACTTTAAGAAATGTTCAGCATCCTTAGCCATCAGGGAAATGCAAAGTATGACTTCTTTGATATTTTATTTCACCCCAATCAGAATGGCTTAAAAACTTAAAAATTAATGTCAAAGGCACAAATCTGAGCCTGGGGGTTTCTTCTGATGTTTCTAGATTAATGTGTCCCAGGTCAAAGAATTGGGTCAGGGAATACATGATTAGAAACAGAAATAGAGATA
The DNA here is from genome assembly GCF_900095145.1 of Mus pahari. Lineage (NCBI taxonomy): Eukaryota > Metazoa > Chordata > Mammalia > Rodentia > Muridae > Mus > Mus pahari. The sequence goes on along the minus strand of NC_034595.1, from coordinate 7,045,061 downwards.
GTTTACTAAGCAAGGGGAAACATTTCCAAGAATGGAAGTGGATGTCAGTCAGACGAGGCTCAGAAAGTTCTGGGCAGAAGGAGCGTGAGTCTATGTGTGTCTGCATCACACCTGCCTGCCCCACACTGTAAACTGCAGGCTTTTCTAGGTCATGTTATGTTACAGGTAGCCAGGTTTTCCAGGGTTCTAATCCCTGGCTTGTTTTTCTTTTTGTATGTTAGTCCTGATGCTACTGGTTCCAGTCTCTACTTTCTTGCCACACTCATTTTGCTTAGAACAACATATTTTGGCATTTGCGTTTAGATTTTGTGTTAAACTTGATCTCCAAATTGAAGTGTGACAGCTATTTGGACTTGTTTTGGGCCACTTTGCAGTACCAACTGACACACTACACCTGTCTGAGCGGTGAATACTGGACTCTTGTGACTCTTGTCTTGTGGAATAAAGAGTCAGAAGGCTAAAGTTCATGGGAAATTTATTTGCTTGTATTTGGATTGTAATAATATATAGGGAACCTGTAATTTGTGAGCATGAGATATACTGTCTTGGTGACTTCTAGGTAGAATTCTATCAGAACAGTTCTTTTACAAATGTCTTAGTTTGTGTTCTGACTCACTGTTACTCACCATACGTCATTTTGAGTACTAGTCTACAGTGCTGATGATAAGGAACTTGACAGAAGCTGGAAAGTGATAGCTGCAATAGTAGCATTATAGAGTTATCTATTTGAAGGTTCATAGAGTCTGATGGAAAGAGAAAAGTTCTCCCCCAGGCTCCTTCTATGTGTCCCTAGGTGACTAGGGTCTTACGTGGGGTGTTTTGAAAGAATGTTGATTTTATTTTATGTTTATGCATGTGTTCCTGAGTGTATGATATGTGTGAAGGAGCCTGAGGAGGCCACAAGAGGGCCCTGAATTCCCCAGAACTGTAGGTACCGGTAGTTAAGAGGAACCATCTGGGTGGTGGAAACTGAATCTAGGTGTTCTGCAAGGGGAGTCTTAACTACTGAGTCATCGCTCAAGCTCCTGGGGTACTGAGGATGTCTGACCCTATTGCATGCAGAGGTCTTCTAGGGAGTCACATCAAATGTATGAGTCCTGTTTCTGAATTGGAAGGAATCTAGCAGATGATCCAGCGATGCAGAAACACATTGTGTTGTTCAGCCTTCATTTTGAGCTACTCTGCACTTCTTTGTATTGGGGTTTTCTGAGAAATGTGAGATAGGATATTTGATTCAGGAGGATTCTGAACTATAAAGAACTTTTATTTATTTATTTATTTATTTATTTTTATTATTATTATTTTCTTTATTTACATT